>NC_139217.1:155661582-156039082 GCF_055691185.1 Crinia signifera
TGTATGCACTTAGCAAATCCAATAAGGCCTCGCTCCGCCAAGCAACGCGTGCTATAGCTTAGCAACGCCTAGCTGGACTTAGCATTACTTACTCTATGCATCTATGTGTATGCGTACATTTATGTTTAAAAGACACATACACATACTTGCAGGTATCCTGAGACCAGCATTATACACCAGCGCTGCCTGCCTGCCTGGCTGCCTGTGCTGAAATGGGGAAAGGGGTGGGGGAAAACGTTCTGCACAAGAGTAGTGTATTGGTATTGACGTGGGTATCCCCAATTACTAATTGCCGTGCTACAATTGCAGTTAGTGCATATGCGGGGGTGCAGCCTGCCTGGCTGCCTGCCTGCTCCTTGAAATGTTTAAACATGTTAATAAATTGAAATATCATATATATATATATCTGCAAACAAATCATACATCAACACAGGAAAAAATCCCCAACACATTAGAGAATAAATCAATGTACTCACCAGTCATCAGGGATAGTATCAACTACAATAATGAAGATATAACAAACACATAAGATCCCTTGTACAAGGTATAATAATGAGCACCTATATTGTACTTCCCCCAAAACTAAGCACATATGATAAATATCTCCTATTTCTTTGCCATTAGGAGGGCAGGCTGGCTAATTGTCGTTTTGTAACACTGACAACTACCACACTGTACTTATTTGAAGGGGTGATTTTTACAACAATTGGTGTGTTCTGGTCCACTAGATAAAATGTACCTGAAGTATCTTTGCGCCACAGAGTCCCGCAGCTGGTATCCCCTCTGGCATTCAGGGGCGCGGGATGGGCGCATGGGCGGATCTTGCGGCTCAGATGGTACCTCCCACTCATCAAAGGGTATCTCACGCCGCACAGCAATGTTGTGGAAAAATATACACAGGCCCACGATCCTCGACACCATTTGAGGCGCATACTGTAAGTCACCACCAGTGCGGTGGAGCACTCTAAATCGACCCTTTAAAAGGCCAATTGAGCGCTCCACCACTTGCCTGGTGGCAACATGCGCCCGATTGAATGCCTCCTGTGGGCCCGGTGCTGGGTAGCTGTACGGCGTAAGTAGCCAGGGCGTACATGGGTAACCGGAGTCACCCAGAACCCACGCATCACGGCCTTCCAGCTCTTGTAGTCTTTGCCATATCCCGGTTTGTCGGATGACATGAGAGTCATGGGCACTTCCGGGAAACTTCGAGTTGAAGGCGAGAATCTCCATGGATGGGCCACATACCACCATCACGTTCAGTGAGTGGAACAATTTGCGGTTCCTATATATCTTCTCACTTCGAGATGGAGGCACAAATGGTACATGGGTGCCATCCACAGCCCCTATCACATTAGGGAAGCCAGCAATTTGATGGAAGGCCTGCTGGCTTCTGCGCAGGGTCTCGGTGGCAAATGTCATGGCCATGAAGTGCCCCTTGCGCCTGAACATGGCCGACGTCACACGCCTCAGGATTCGGCAGAAGGCCGGCTGAGATATTCCAGCAAGTACTGCCACTACTTGTTGGAATGATCCTGAGGCGCAGAAATGCAAGACCGCCAGCAGCTGTGTGTGAGGCGGAATTGCTGTCGTGATCCCGTGTAGAGGTTCCAGATCACTCTCAATTAACGAGAGCAGATCCAGAATTACATGTGGCGGTAACCGGTACCTAGTAAGTACCTCATCATCGGGCATAGCAAACAGAGTCACCCGTGTGCGATAGATTCTAGCACGTCCTGGCCTCCTTGGGCGACGAGTGGGGAGAGCCGCAAGTGCCCTTAGCCTCCTTTCCATGTCCCGCATCATTGCTTCAGCAACCTATAAAGAAATGAACATAAATACTGATGCACCTATGCACATAATGGCCATATCCCACTACAAATAGATTTGTAGGCTTCAATACGTACAATAGATGGCCGCCCCGTAAAATCCCGAAGATCCATTTGACTCTATAATGATGTAACAATAATATGAACTCAATACACACCGTCCTAAACACACAGATGCTTACAACATCGAACTACTAAACACTACTTGAGTATCAAAGGTGTCTGCATTTGTTGCCGACATCATGTACTATGAGACATTCCAGCTATTGCTGGGACATATTGTCCTGCAATAGATGAACACACACAGGTTTAAGACCTGTGAGTGAAATAGTGAACATGTGACATGTTGCAATAATGCTACAAAGACTTTGCTGGCCCAACAATCTGTAGTCAGTGAGGCAATGGTGCATACATTCATACACTTACATTGTTAATGGATATCATATCTACAAGGACCATGGAAGAGCTTACCTTAGACCCTGACAAGTCCAGATCTGGAGACAAATGATTCTAGCAGCAAATCACTATTTATAGGCCTGTCACATGTGTGGTCTATAACAGTAGTGATGAGTATTGCATGACTTGTGGCCTGGAATTTCTAAGGGATTGGGCTACTTTTAGCTTGCAATCAAACGCCACAATACCACAGTAGTCATGAACCAAATGTCATGTCATGCTAGCAAATAGCATGTGTATTGTGCGATAGTCACAGGTGTATCAGAAGATTCTATGCAATGTTAGAATTGGTGACCAGTATTTCATGTAGAAGTTTCGCCAGGTTTTACACAATGGAATTTCCGCCACCGTATGCGGCGCGAAAAAACAGCGACGTACGCTCGTGCACGGAACGCAGCTGCCGCTGATGTCCGCCAAACAGGATACACAAACAGTATATAAAGGTGTATTAGAATGTGACAATGTTGTTGCTAACATGTCTGGATCACAACCAGAGGTGGACCAGGAGCTGCAGCAACTATTTGACCAGGTGGACTCCAGCACCACCTATGTGCCACTGCACATGCGGCCAGTGGGAAATGAGGAGGCTGCTGGCCCTTCTACAGCAGGGCAACCTGCACCTGACCATTCTACAGCAGGGCAACCTGCACCTGGCCCTTCTGCAGCAGGGCAACCTGCAGCTGTCTCATATGCACCATCAGAAGAATCTTTTGGAACACAACCGGGGACTTCACAAGATAGTACCATGGCCAGCACTTCAAGTGCAGCGACACGTGCCAGGGGGCGTGGCCATGGACGTGGCAAGGGGAGAAAGAGGGCAACAGAGGAACCAACTACAAGAAATAAGGCATATGAAGCACAGGAGCTTGCCATCCTGGTTCCCCGAGCACGTGATTTGATTGAGTGTCCATCAGAGAGGCTGACACACACAGGCAGATGGAAGATTTGGGAAGAGATAACGGCAGAGATTAATGAAGTTGCGCCACAAGTTCGTGAGGCCGACCATGTCAAGAAGAGGCAAGTTGTTTTGTGATACATGTGCCCAGTAATAGACAAGTAATGATTGAATTCATGCTTAGATGGATTTTGCAAATGGCCGGTGAGGTTGTTACCATACACAGACATTATTGACATGTTATTTGGTTGAGAGTTAGAGTAGGGTGATTGTGAATGTGTATTGTAACGGTTGATATCATAGTTGCATGTAATGTTATCTTTTGGACATTAAGCACATGTCGTAATATGTAGCACAGAGCAATGGCAGCAACAGCAAACATCTGGAGTGACATGTATTAATATGTCAACTTACATTGCAGGTGGCAGGACTTCAAAACCAACCTGAAGAGGAAGATGACCAAGCGGTGGGAACACAGCCAGACATCTGGGGCCGGGCCCATGCCATCAGGGCTAGAGTTCACCCCCCTGGAGTTGATGGCCGAGAGCTGTGTATCACTTGAGGAGGTCAGGGGGGTGAGCACGATGGATAGCGAGGCCCCAGCTGAAGTGTTTGCGTCTTTTATTGAAGGTAAATATTTGTCATGCCATAAACTTGTGCAAGTAATTATCTTAGAATGTGTCCTAATTGTGTTTATCATTTTCCACAGACACCCCACTGCTTGGTGACGACTCTGCTCAGGAGGTGGAGGAGTCCGTGCCACCTGGCCCCAGTGGTAGGCCTGTGCAGCAGCAGCCATCGGCCCAAGCCGATTTGGCCAGGTTGGCCCAGATGCTTGGGGACATAAACCAGCAGGGAGAGTTGGCATCAGAACGGATGCATAGGACCGAGGAGATCATGGCGAGCTTGGTCAGCACCCAGCAGGCCATCGCTGGGAGCCTGCAGGCCATGGCTGAGGCGCATCAGGCCATGGCTGCAAGTGCTCAGGTGCTGGCCGAGCAAGCCACCCGCCAAAATGATCTCCTCCTCCACCATAATGAGCTTATGGTGGAGCTAGTTACCAGCAACAGGGTCCTAATGTCATCCGTTTCTGGTGCATTACCACCAGCAACACTCCCTGCTGGCAGGAGGGGTAGACCAGCCAACCCCTCACCAGCATCTGCTCCACCTGCCCCAGCATCTGGCCGTGCCCGAAGAGCTGCTGCACAGGCCAAGGAGCCTACCAAGGCCAAACGTGGTCAAAAATGAACTTGTGGCTGCATTAATCTCCACCGTTATCTCATCCCAAATCTTCCATTGTACTGTGTGTGTCAGCTTCTTATGTCCAATCACGTGCTGAGGGTAACCAGATGAGCCCTTGCTTCAAATGTCCTTTTTGGTTCCCCTGTTGCCCTCTTTTGCCTGCCATTACTGTCAGCTGTACTTGAAGTGATGTTGCTAAGTCCCCGGTTGTGTTCCAAATGATTCTGCTGATGGTGCATATGAGCCAGCTGCAGGTTGCCCTGCTGCAGAAGGGCCAGGTGCAGGTTGCCCTGCTGTCGAATGGTCAGGTGCAGGTTGCCCTGCTGTAGAAGGGCCAGCAGCCTCCTCATTTCCCACTGGCTGCATGTGCAGTGGCACATAGGAGGTGCTGGAGTCCATCTGTGTGCAATTATATTTGTTTTGTATTATAATTTATTTTGGTACATTCCTGCCATGGTTTGTTTTTTTTGGTATTTATATTTTTTTGTCATTGCATCACAGTGGCATTGACTGTGAAATGTATATAAATAAATTTCTTTACTTTACAACAATTGTGTGGTTTAATTAGTACATGTCGCATACACATGTGTATTGCTAGTATTAATATTCAGTCATGTCCATTGTTAGCAGGTTTAAAGTGTGTCAGAAGTACAGCATATGTGGGTGATTAGTAAGGTTTCCTTGAAGCAGCAATGGTTTCAATTAAAGCACTGACAAGCGTCCTATTAGTGAGTAATGAGTAAAGGAGTCGATTTTATTGGGTTCAGGTGTTAATGCTTGTAGTCATTAGGCGGTCCGTTCGCCTCCCGCAGGAACGAGTGGTGTCCGCAAAGCAATAGTGGCCTTTTGGACACCGCACATTTCTTCCCTTTTTGATCGCGTGCATTCGGAGTGCTATCCGAATGTACGCCCCCCAACATAAGTGTACTCCCCCGTGTCCGCCCATGTTTCCGCCCCGTTTTGCCCACTTTGAAACTACGCCCATGTGTCATTCCGCATGACGCCCATAATACGCCCATATTTCCCGAATGATTGCGGTGACCAGTTTTGTACGGGATTTGCCCGAACAGGTACGGAGTCAAGGCGTGGCACATGCGCGTAGCGTTCTCCACGCATGCGCAGACGCCGTAAAGACGCGATCCGAAAGTATGCGGTAAAGTACGCGTCAATCAGAATAAGGGCCACAGAGAGGTGCTGGAGGTAAGTGGGGACTTTATAGTAATATGAAAGGTGGAGAGGGGATTTCGATTTCCAGTATTGCATAATTTGTGTATAATTATGCCAGTGCTCCATCTAGTGGTTACACACTATAACACGCTACAGAAATGAGAGAAAAGCTGCTTGGTATCAGACGTCTTCCAAAGAGGAATTCTGCAAGGTAAACTGTTGTTTTTAATGTTTAAACTCTAAAAAATGTCAGATGTGAAAGTTATTTAATTGCTAAAAATCATCTTGTCTTCATTTTACACCTAGATTTGTATAGGTATGGGTCGTAGGGTCAACAGTAAATCAACAGTCAATAGGTCGACCACTACTGGTGAACAGTCAAAGAATAAAAAGATTGACATGCATTATGTCAACATGGTCAAAAGGTCGACACAAGCAATAGGTCAACATGAAAAAGGTTGCCATGGTTTTTGGTGTCTATGTTGACATACATACTCCATCTCCTTGACACACTTAAAAATAAAATATTTTTGTCCTGGGAATACATACAGTACAAACATTGATGCATTATCTTGAAATGGTTGTGTACATCATGACAGATGTACCCATATATAGAAGCCCAATAACACTTCCTGATTCGCCTCATTAACAAGGAAAAGCAGGAAGGGACATTGACAGCACATCACCTCAGACTGACTCTGTGGCAGGCTCACAGGGCATGCTCGAGATCTCGCTACTCACGTGAGATATCCTGCGCAGCCCAGAGCCAGCAGCAGGGACAATAATATGCATTGATCCTGGTCCACCAACCTAAGGCACCCCTGCAAGTGTCCTGAGGCACCCCAGGGTGCCTCGGCACACCGTTTGGGAACCACTGCACTAGACAATATTCCAAGCAAATTTGCCAATAATGAGATATTGTAATAAAATTCTTAAAATTGTCTAGTGTGTACCCACTACACCGCTAGTGAAGCCACACACCCATGGGGCACTAGCTACATCCCGCGTTAGCGTGATATTATTTCACTGTTCACTTGTCTATTTAAAAGGTATTAAGTTACTTGGATAGAAGTCTGTTTTCACAGGAGACAGAGCATCTCATGTCATACTCTAAGTGTTTTGATTATAAAAATGATAAAAATAATACAAAATAGACATTTACTACTTACAGGGAGAAATGAGACGCGAGGCAGCGATGAGCTGAGTTTCTAGTGGTTAGAGTCAAAGTTGCTTCATTGAAGGGGTTGGCATAGCAAATAGAGAGTTGGAGGGAGACTTCATTGATCTCTCTGACTTTTCCTACCCCAGCATCTCTCCTCATCTCCCACCCAAGTGTCTCCCCTGCCCTCCATAAACATCTCACTGGCCATGCTCCCTCACACGTAGAAACCCCAGTCAGCGTGTCAGTGTCCCCTTTCTGCCCATTGCTTCCCCTTCTCCAGCCCAGTGTTCCACCCACATTTCACTGCCCCTTATTCCTATACAGGCCAGTACCCCCTATCACACCCATCCATACCAGTGTCGCCCTCATATATCACTCCCCTCCCCAGTTGCTCCCTAACCATTGACCACCCTGCACATCAATGATGCAAAGGCACAAATAATAGCAGAAAAACAACAAAAGGTAGATTGTCCCCTCCACTGGCGCTCTAATAGGATGGTACCTCCCTTGAAATTGAGGTATGATCCTCTTCTCCCAAATTTATACGACAGCTACGGTATATATATATAAATACCATACATCCCTTTGAATACAGCAACGCTCCTCTTCTCCGCCTCTGAAATAGTATACTTCTGTATCGCCAATATGGGTACCCCTTAATCGGTGGGTGGTCAAAGAGTGAAATGGACTCCCCAAAAAGCAATGCAAAGAAATGGCAAAAATAGTGTGATACCATTTAATAAAATACAGAAGTGAAACAAATACAATCAGATAGGTGAATGGAAGGATGGCCTGTTACCCGTTTATGTGGGGAACATGGATGGCAATCCAGTCCTCAAAGATGGCAAGAGAGGATGACGGTGAACCCGGGACAATCACCGTCAAACGTCCACAACAGCAGGCACAGAGTCCAGTAGGTCCACACACACTATCCACATAAAGAAAGGAATCCCTGGGGAGCTGAAAAAATTATAATTATAATGATTTATAAATAAACTAACAAAACAAAACAACATTGTGACATTTTATTTACAGTTTCTTATATTTACAGTTTCTTATATAGCTCATACATATTACGCAGCCCTTTACAGAGTATAGTTGAACATTTACATCAGTCCCTGTCCCTGTGGAGCTTACAATCTATATTCCCTACCACATGTACACGCACACACAGACATTCTAGGGTTAATTTTTGTTGGAAGCCAATTGACCTACCAGTATACCAGTATAGTATACATTTACAGTTTTGTATATAGAAATACCCCCATGGCTGCCAACCAAGTAGAAAATTCCCTTATATAAAATCATGGAAAAGTGCTGTGTGCTTCCGGATATAGGGATCAGGAGAAGATGCCGGAAAGCCTGTCACAGTGTTGGGATTCCTCTATTGACCAGCGCACACCACCTGTATATTTATGGAATGGAAGGTTTTATGTTTACATGAAGGATTCCTCACTACACACAAGTAGCACATGAATAGAACTAACAGCACTAAGATAATTTGATATTCCTCCTCCTACACAATAAAGTGTCTCTAAGATCCAGTAGCTCAATGGGGGTTATTCTAGTTCATTCTTTCTGACAAAATCCTTCTTATGCTGCTTTCCCACTGCAGACCCGTTTTAAGTTACAGGTAATCTTAAACGGTATTTAGCATTCCCACTGCAGCAGATTACAGTTTTAAATGCCATTTAAGTACCATTCCCATTGCAGGTAAAACGTTTTAGCTCTTCAAAACGTTTTTACAGCACAAATAGTGCCTGTGACTTTAATGGGCTTTTCAGGGTTGTGGGGAGTGTCACAACACAGGCAACAACCAATTGCTTGAATTGTAGCCTGTTTACATTAAGAATACCGTTTAAGATGCATTCCCATTGCCTCTTAAACAATAGATTACCGTTTAAAACACTGCTTTGAAAACGGGTTGAAATACCATTTAACTTTAAACGGTATTTCAACTCTGGCGCTTTCCCACTGCAGCCTTAAACGGTATTTTGCCCTCAAAAATCGGCAATATACCGTTTTAAGGCTGCAGTGGGAAAGGGGCAGGCGATGGACAAAACCATGTGCACTGCGGGTGGGGCAGATGTAACTTGTGCAGAGAGAATTAGATTTGGGTGGGGTTTTTCTTCAAAGTGAGATCTATATTGCAGTGTAAAATCATGCAGTCAGTATTTTCCCTGCACAGAAACAAAATAACTCACCCAAATCTAATTCTCTCTGCACAAGTTACATCTGCCCCCCCTGCAGTGCACATGGTTTTGTCCATCTAAGAAAGATTTTGTCAGAAAGAATAAACTAGAATAAACCCCCATGTTCTCTCTACTACCAGTTCAAAAATTCACAGGTTTTCTGGGAGATTTATGAAAGATTTATAAAGGGATCTGTCTAACAGGCATATTTATCAAGATTATTTTTTTACTAAAATAAAGTGAAATTATTTCCACCCAGTGACCAGTGATCTGAAAAGGAATAAAGGGCCTGATTCAGACCTGTTTTCTAGGCCGCATATGTTCGCAGACTAGCAATCAGGTAAGCGCAACCCGCCGCCTTGCTGAACTAGCGCACACCCCCCCCCCAGAGCCGTGCGAATCCCCTCTCTAATATGTGAGTGGATGTGTATGCTAACAGCAAGGCAGAGAAAGCATACTGTACGATGGTCGCTCACCATCAATGATTTCTCCTGCCTTTGCTAAGAAAAGTCAGCCTAACTGGGATTATTGCAGGCACTGTCATATTACCCTGTGTGGGGGCCCGAGGACAAGTGACCCTGTTGCCCCTTCCCTAATCCGGCTCTGGTTGACGTAAATGCACTGGAGTGTAGTCATCAGGAATGGGTCAGAGCCAGTACCATGTGCCCATGGTCAGGTCAGTCAGGAGATTGGAACCAGGGAGTCACATGATGCAGTTCTGGGGGATCCGGCAAGGAGAGGTGTTAGGTGGACTGGGCCGGAAAGCAGGAAAGCATGCTGGGAGTTCTAGCTGAAACAGGTCACTAGGTCGACCCTATGAAGTTCGACATACATTAGGTCGACCACTGAAGGTTAATACATGAAATAGGTTAGGTCGACACATGAAATAGGTTGACATTGCTAAGGTTGACAGGTTTGGAAGGTCGACACACACATTAGGATGACAATGGGAAAGTCGGCGTTCAAAAAGGTTGACATGAGTTTCCCTTGTTTTTTAGCTGACCTTTGCCGACAGGCAGTATTTCATACCCTACCATCCACTAGGGTGTGGAGGGAGAATATAATAGTGTATCCGAAGCATGGTGAGCGTTGCGAGCCATGGGAGGGGCCGAGGTACACGTAGATGCTGTCCATGCGGATTATGTCGACATTCGGGACAAAAAAAGTAAAAAGCTCATGACAATCTTTTGACTATCGACCTTCCCATTGTGTCTAATGCTTGTGTCAACCTTTTGACCCACCCTATTACAGGTGTCGACCTATGACCCATGCCCGCAGAAACATTGGAGGTCAGGTGGAGAAAGGAATACTCTGGTATAGCACCTGTACACTTTATTATGTAAATAATATGATGTGACGCCATCAGTTCTGCAGCAGCCGGGGAGTGACTGCAGGTAGTGTGGGGGCAGCAAGAGGCCAGCATCCACCCATCATTTAATCACAGCCAGCTGTTTACAGACAATGCTGCCAAACCTGGTTAAAGGGAGCCAGGCTCTTGCATGCTTTGGCAAGGCACAGCCATCAGTCACACCATCAAAACTTGCAACAGCTTCATGCTAAGGGGAAATAAAAAATCTAATTGTGCCACTTGCGGAATTGGCAACACACTACTGTTACTGACATTTCTGTTACCTCCTCTTGAAGGGAACGTCAGTACATAGGGGGTGTGGAAGGTGCAGTGATGGGTTTGGCGTTGGGCGTGGCAACACCATTGAGTAATTGAGGCTTTTTCCCCTGCTATAAAGTGCTGAGAAAATAGGCATTGAGTAGCAGGGGGCTATGATATTGGGTCCCCTTGGACTGCCCACTTGTGCTCTGCAAGTGGGCAGCTGAAGAAGGGTGCAGGGGCTAGTGGGGAAAGCAGGAGACTTACCAGGGGCTGGGAGCGTCACCAGATTCTCTGGAACCTCCCAACTATTCCAGGACGGTAGGCATGTATGCAACACACATAAGCTGCAACCAAATTTGCATAGGAAACAAATGAGCCTCTAACTTTCCGGGGGCCGGCAGCGACACACAATTTTCATGCACATTACAGCATATGGGCAGAAAGGGTAGATAATACTGTAAGTACCAAGGACGCATTAGCCTGTTAAAAGTATAAACAAGATAAAAATCTTAAACTTTTATGGCCACTAATAAACAAAACACATTTAACATGTAATGTAATCCTGCTATTAGATGATATTTGTATAACTGTGTGTCTTAGGCGTAACCCGCGGCTATCATGTTCAGCACACAACTTGCACAAGGGATCCAGTGCCCACAAGTCATCCCACATCACAAAGCACCATATGTGCCTCTTAGGTTTTATTATGTGGCCACCTTGGGATGCATTTTGATTGAACACTCTTACTATAATTTGGCACATCTACAGGCTGCCTCGCAGCCCCCGCTTAGGCCTTCTTGGCACAGGGTACCATAAATGGAAAATGTGGCCTAGTACCCAAGACAAAAGTCGAACAGTGAATTGATGGGAATCAGTGCTGTAACTACCTGTGGGCGAGTGGTGCGCCGTACCAAGCACAGAGGCTCTGTGGGTGCCACGTTGCCCACCCCATTGACTGTGCTTCTTGCTTTCAGGGTCCATGGAATGGCACCATGCAGCCAGTAGTGTGGCACTAGTGCCCCACAGTGTCCTTACTACAGTGAAGACTGCTGTAGTGTTCGGATTTGGCGGCGCCCTGTGTGTGTGATGTCACATGTACAGGTGGTGGGGCTAGCACAGGGCGCTGGGAGCCCTTGTAACACCACTGACTGGAATATACACCTAAATATAGAGACATTTTCACTGGAAGGAACATTAAATGGCATACATGAAATAGAAGGTAAGGTGGTCCTGCTCAAGTAAGTTTACAATATGAATGGGGACTATGTAAAAACCAGACGGGACCCTTTGTCCGGGTCCGGTTTTTACACATACCCATATAAATGGTATGGGGAACAACTGGTACACAAGTTATCAGTGTAATGACTGTACTAATATGTGCTGCCAGTGGTGGAACTACCATCTGCTATGGGGCCCGGCGGCTGGGGGGGGGGGGGGGCCCGGTGGAGAGCAAGCAGTCCCCTGCACCCTCTGTAGTTTCATTACTTTATTACAGAGCCTGGCGGGGGTAGCTACCGCCATGCAGTAGGAGCCAGGCAAGGAGGGGAGGCAGCGTGCGGAAGGAGTCGGGCCGGAAGGGGGGGTGACATCACAGTGTAGGAGAAGCCGAACAGGGAGAGTGATGCGCAATGCGTGGGCCGGCGCTACCAGCGCACTCTACCTGCATTTGCTAACCTGCAGGTGACGCTGTGCCTGACAAACTATAAGGCAGTCAGTGGCGCCGGAATGGGGTAAGTGAAGCGCGGCTCCTCACTCCTCCCCCCGCTCCCCTGTATCAGGTACTCTGGCTTCCTCCATCCTATCACCTCCCCCTCCTCCAGGGTCCCCCTCACCCCGCTCCCCTGTATCAGGTCCTCCGTCCTCTCACCTCCCTCTCCTTCTCAGCATCCAGGCTCACCGTGACCTCTAGGCTGTATGCCCCCATGCATGGGGAACTTGGGCCTGCCAGAAACAGGCTTCAGCCGGCGGCTCTGTCCCCTTTGCCAGTAGAAACTGCCACTGTATACTCCCTTAACAGCTCCTATTCCTTACAGCAGCTAGTGCTGTATTTCTGTCCATCTACAGGACATATATACTGTGTATATATATATATATCTATATAGCAGGGATAGCGGCGGCGCTCTATATATATATCTACATACATATATATATATCTACAGTGCGTATACATATATATATAAATAAATATGTGTGTGTGCACATATATACATCTATATTTGTCAATTTGGAGAGGCACAAAGTAACTCCCCCTGGCAATGAGCTTGTAAACCGCCATGGCAACTAGATGGTAATCCCCCTGTGCAATGAGTTTGTACATTCCCTTCCCCCTGTGGCGGAGGTCATGAAGCCCCTGGAAAGGAGCATGTGACTCTTGGCAAGGAGCAATATTCCCTGTCATCGAGCAATTAACCCCTGGCAACGAGTATGTATACTGCTGGCAACAAGCATGTAGATAAGCAGAACTTATGTGGCATATGTAATAGGCATTACAGTTTGTTGCATAATGTGTAATGGGCATTAAGGTGTGTGGTATAATATGTAATGGGCATTACAGTGTGGTATAATATGTAATGGACATAACAGTGTGTGGTATAATGTGTAATAGGCATTATGGTGTCTGGTATAATGTGTAATAATCATTATGGTATGCAGCATAATATGTTAAGGGCATCGCGATGGCGGCATAATGTGTGATGGGCATTACAGTGTGTCACAATGTGTAATGGGCATTTTCAAGGGGGGCCCCATTATAAATGTTGCTATGGGGCCCACAAAGTTCTAGTTACGCCTCTGTGTGCTGCTGCTGTTATATAGAAGCATTATCAGCCAATAGTGTTAAAGCTCCCATCTCCCACTTGTAACTAGCATGGCTGTGGTGTGGCATGGGTGGAATGAGACACTGAGAGAAGGAAAAATGAAAGATAAGGTGACATATGAAAAAAAGGAATATTAGTAACCTGGAACTGAGGATGCTGGAAGACAGAACACTGGCGCCACAATCCTGACACCACTCTGAATACTGATGCTGCACAGCCAACATCCCAAACTTAAAAATCAGGGGGGATTAGAGCTATGCACAAGGCAATGCTGAGGAAGGTAAGGTCAGGCTGTTGGGATGTGGAGGGTATAGGCTAGATTCTGTGTGTAAGTGGAAGGTTTCCCAACTACCCCCCCCCCCCCCCCACACACACACACACACACACACACATGCTCACACTGCAGGACCATGCTGCCTGCTGGTGGGACAGCAGGACAGTCTCAAAGAATTGGGACAGTTGGGAGGTATGCACATCACACCCGAAAGTCAACTAGTGACAAAAATGACTGCCCTTGACTTTTTGTATCAACTAACATTCATTCTATGCTGGCTTTTGCTTCTGTGCTGCCTGGGCATTACAGAAGACATCTGCAAGCTCAGATAAGTATGCGGTCATTAGGTCAATAGTGTCTTGATCGACAGCCAAAGGTAAACAACTATTGGTCAACAGTCCAAAGGTCAACACATTAAACAGGTTGACATACATAGGTCAACATGGTCAAAAGGTCGACAGAAGCCAAAAATTGACATGAGTTTTTTTTTAAACCATCCCAGTGGTTATAGAGGGAGAATATATATATATATAGAGAGAGAGAGAGAGAGAGAGAGAGAGAGAGGGCAGCAAAGTGTCAACCTAGACAGGGCCGTAACTAGGGGGGGGCTGGGGGGTCACGAGCACCGGGCGCTGGAGGTGAGGGGCGCTGTGAGGTCCGGTGACAGGTATGTCCGTCCATCTCCTACTAGCGCGGCTGCAGGAAGCGCTGATGACTTCGAAAAGACTTGCCGGACGCTGATTGGCTGAATTCAGCCAATCAGCGTCCGGCAAGTCTTTTTGAAGTCATCAGCGCTTCCCGCCGCAGCGCTAGTAGGAGACGGACGAAGTCAAAGTAAGATGCGTCTGCGGCTTCTGCGGCTTCAACGGTGAGAGGACTGTGCGGGGAGGGGGGGTCTCCGGCGCCAGGGACAAGGCGTCATTTGGTCGGTCCCCCCTGTCAGCTGCTAACTAAGCAGCGGGGAATAAACGCTGTGCGCATGCGCACAGCGTCTATTCCCGCAGCCAGGGGGCTGGGGGCATGGCTAGAGGCTCACAGAGCCTCTGGGTCATGCCCCCATAGCGGCAAAATGGGGGCGTGGCCTCGCGGGAGAGCAGCGATTATAGGCCACGCCCCAAATTAGGCCACGCCCCCCGAAAATTTCGACGCGCCTCCGGCGCGCAGCAGCATCGCTATGGGGGGGGGGGCACCAAAAGACTGCCTTGCCCCGGCCGCCGGAAACCCTAGTTTCAGCCCTGACCTAGACATGCCCACTGCTGAACCAAGAGCCTTGATATTTGTTCCCAATGCAAGTATATACTGTATATATGAAGTTTGCTACGACTAAGTAACTAGAAAAAGTTATTTATGCTGCAAGTTACATACAGTATATTTAAAAAAATTCAATTGCTTTGGCTAAGGAGTTGACAATAACCCCAATTATAAAGGGTTAAGGTATTATATTCATGCTCAATGTTGTACTTTCAGCTAAAAAAGCAATGGAATATATAGTAGCTCAACCGCTTACTTTTCCCTTTCAAAAGATTAAAGATTAAGCTGGTACAGCATCTTAACTTCTGTCATTAGAGAACAACAGTGCTGATAATGTATTCGTGTGGTAACTAATACCCTGTGATACTATGGTAGTCAAAGCAACGCCAACAAACAGATCCTGGCCAATGGAATGTCTGCATGAAGCCTCACAGACTGTTCCACACAGGACACACTTTCTTGTCACTCACACCACACATCACTCATTCTTTGCAGATCCAACGGGGCACAAACAAAAAATAATTGTGGTTGCTTACGTAGCCAAAGGATATATTCTATTTTTTTTTATTTACAATACAACTGAACTATTATATTTACTTTTGGATCGAGGTACAATATATTATATTTACATTAGAATGGATATTTTCCTGCAATATTCTTGACAGATGAGTAGTAGTATCCTTACTACAGAGTTTTCACTGACCATCTGCTTATGCTGACCTGTTTCCTAAACAGTGATGTCAAAATATCTTCTCTTCAAGGTTATATGCTAATTAAAGACTTTTAATATATGGATTTGTCCAGGATACATGCTGGATGCTTTTCTGAGGAGAATGCCAATATCATCAGGTGCAGAAGGACATGTTGGAGTAGGTGTGAATAGAACCATAAAATGGATTCCAGAAGGAGGAGAGGACCATGAAGGTGTAAGGAACAGCAACTCATATCTTCAGAGGTAAGGGGAGCCAGATAAACTTCATATGGTACTTGTTTCCTAGCATTTGCTTAGTGTGCTATTCTGCGTAGTAAAATCGCATTGCACATCGCATCGCATGGGTATTTGTGCCTTGCGATGTGTGAGATGCGATCTCGGTAGTTAAATTAGTTAATTTATTCACTGCACCCTGAGTGAAATCGCATCGCACATCGTGTGAGATGTGAAATGAGATGAGATGTGAGATGAGATCTCAGTAGTTCATATGGTAAGACACCTAAAACACCACCACTCTCCACGTCACCCCGAAGCGTGGCGAGCGCAGCGGAACGTGTCCTCCGACTTTTTCATACCCCCACTATCCACGTCGGCGTGGAGTTTATTTCATATAGTGTGGCGAGCTAAATTAACTAAATTAACTACTAAGCGTACGTAGGAAATCTGGGCGCCCTGCTAGGAAACAAGTACCCTTCAAACATTTAAGATAATATATGTATACAAATTATATATTGCTAGATGGGTATTTTTTTAAGAAGATAAAATTGTGAGAGACAAAGTAGTAACCTAATTTTATCTCATCTCCCAATTTACATGTGCTGTGGGTAAATATTACACCCGCACGATACAAGAATGGATAACATTCAATCTTTTACATCTTGGGTGCCAAAGTATGTAGTGAGAAATGACAGTAGCTGATTGGGTGGTACTTTATATCTCACCATTTTATCTCTTACCAAGCTTTGATAAATAGACAATAAAGCTTAAAACCTCCATAGAATTTTTTTTGCATTAGAAATATCCATCACTTACTAATATATCTTAGAATTTAATGGAATGTTGCTAAAAACTACTTTAAAAAAAAAACAGAAAAGGAAGTGTTACTGTATTCCTTTGCCAGTACATTGCAAAATAACGTTTATTATAGTGCATGGATTAAAGCGATAGCTCTCAACATGACCCATTCTAGGAGGGACACTGCTCTGGTCCTGGACAACCCTCTTAAGGTTTGATTGTCCTCCCCTGTGTTGAACTAGTTAATTGATAAGAAAGATATTTCACCACAGATGAGGAAATTTACACATGAAGGGGTATATTCAATGCCAAATGGTGAGCTATGATTGCAGGCAGTGCCAATAATTTCCCGTCATAGCTTGCGGGTCAGGAATAGGTCATGTAGGAAGGTATGATAAAGCTGGCTTGAATGGTGCCCACACACGATGAGATGTGTGCTTGGTGCAATTTGAGCCTAAACAATGTGTGCTATGTGTGATTTAGACTGTACACACTGTGCGATTTGAACTACACCAGATGTTGACTAGAATAGTGAGTACAATAGCATGCAATGTAGTACAATAATAAAAAAGGGGGGGAAATTGAGCAGTGCTGTTTGTTTTTAAATAACCAGATTGGTAGATCTATCACAATAATTTATTATCACATACTATAATAAATGGTATGCCAGCAACATAAAAAACATTGATGATGTAAATAAATGAATGAATATTAAAATTGATCAAATTCAGATTAAAATACTCAGAGTCCTCACCAACCATACAGCTCTGGTGTCCTGGAGAGTCCCGGATATATCAGTCCATTTGGAACAACATAAGTCCCGAAAGAGATAGTCCAGACTCTCCAGAGGGACACCCAATGAAATGCAGGTTTTGCCAGGAGTGGCCCAAGGTGGCTCAAATAACCAGCTCCTGCCGCAGATCTTAATAATGCGGGGTAGTGTCCGCAACCTCCTGGTACCATGATGGAATAAATGGTTATATCCAAATTTGAAGATGCAAAGAAGGGTCCAAATGAAAATGATCGGGTCTGCAATCCAGGAACACTTGGTTGGGAGGATCAGCAATTATCTCCTTATGCAGTTCACTATGCCTGGTAGGATAATCATTGCATGGATATGGCTTGCTTTATATACCCTAACTACATGGGTCATGTGACCAATCAACTCTAATTAGATCAACCAATCGGTAAATATACATAATAAAATGACGCTTTAGCAGGAGGCAAAGGATACTCATACAATCTTACTAATACATTTATTATGTTGTAGTTTCTTATTAAAATGAGAGAATAAAGTGCATTCGTTTGTGTATACAGGCGCCGTGATAGCCGGAACATCCGGGTCACGGACTTCACAGATAACTACTCCTGGCTGTTTGAGTGGGCAGCAAATCTTAGTACTGCTTCAGGGTGACTCTCTGTATGTCCGGGTATCAGCAGGGAGCATAATTTATGAACACCGCTCAATTCCGGATGGTCACATCGTCACGGACCCGCCCGGAGTACTTCCGGGTTGTGTCCAGTGACGCGTCTGCCCGGCTTCTCTGCCGCGATCTAGTTGGGCTCGCCGGAATACTTCCAGGTTGGACCTGATCACGTGAGCGCAGGAAAATGGAACTTAAAGATGTGTCCACATACATCTTGGCTTTTTTTCTCAATTTGTCACAACATATATAACATGGCTTAGCAGTTTTTCCAAATGTAGCAAGTGGATGGATTCTTAAAATTGTTTGCAGCAGTAGAATTTGTATAAAGTTATAGGTTAGAGGTGGAAATTAAAAAAAAAATCAAAGTGACTTCTGCAGAGTCCAAAGTGTGCCAAAATGTGCCATACATGGCACAATAAAACCAAGATGTATGTGGACACATCTGTATGTTCTACACAGACCGGCGACTCGGGTTGCTTAGCAACTCTGTTGTACAGACATATAAATACCAAATAGCAGGTTTTCTTTGGAGAGGACCATAAATTATGAATTGAAATTAAAATGATATCTATATCAGGTCAAACCCGGAAGTATTCAATGCAAAGTGCTGCAAAAATGTAATTATCTATTGTTATATTCCTGTCAATATTTTTTATAATAATAGATGATGGAGGCAAAATATATAACCTATGAATAATGTCTGTATAAAGTAAATAGTGAGTTCTGATGCTATCACTTAAGTGTGAATTAGGAAAACAAGCTGCGTACACATCTCAACGAATGCGTTTCTCCAGGAGCCTGACTTTATCAAGGTGTATCACCTTGATAAAGCCAGGTTCCTGGCAAAACGAGTTGGTGGATTAAGAGGATAATCCCTATCCAGTTCTGAACCTTGCTACCTTTCCACTATTGGATCCGGACCAGTCTCCACATCCAGGGTCTATTTATGACCACCGGCCACCATTTGGTACTTTCCATCTAGGGCTTACCTATGCCCTAACCCGGTCGGAGGTGATACACAAAACGGGAGAGTGCTACTCCATAAAATACCTACCGCGGGCCTCTCTGGATATATTGGATACAAACAACCAGTTGGTAATAAGGAGACATCATAGGAACGGACCCATTAATCAGTGGACTCTATAAATACGGTACCGTATGAACTGGACTAAATTTAATTCTTCGTCCATTTTTACTGCCAAACTCCTTTTTAATATGGTATGTCATGTCTTATGTTTTTAATAAATAATTTTGTAACTTTCTCACCCAATTGGCACTAATACTATCATTATTTAATGTTAACTATATTGCTTAGCGCAGTGTACCCCTCTGTTTTCTCTACTGCCACACAGTACCTGCTCATTGTCAGGGAGTTCCCTGCTGCCGCTGTTGCTGCTGTTACCGCTAACACCCAGCACCTTTGACGCCTGCCTGCTGCCTCTATCTCTGAGTTTCTAAATGGCCCTCCCAATATGGTCACTGCCTCCTCTAGCATCCTTTAAAACTGTCTCCTCTGAGGCGGTGGTAATTTTGGGAAGGACATTTTCAAAGGCATAACATAAGAAATACTTTTTGCAGCACTGGCCGTGACCGCAGACACTGTATGATTGCGCGGCTCACCAGGCCCTAGAAACAGCCCTGCACAACACAGGTGTAATGCTACTTAGAGCATTTTAGCCATGGGAATTATAACTTATTATAACTTTAAACATGCAGCTTACAATATGACTTGATATTAACTTCTTTAACAGGTATCTTTATCATGCCGGTGGGGGGAAAATAAAATCAGAAGTAAAGCCAGAAGTAAGTAAATTATGGATGTTTACTTTATACACGCTGTTGTTATATTATTTTTTATAGTTGGAAGCACATAATAGCCCAAAACACTACAGATATTGGGTTCAATAAAATAAGCCCATACTTGCCTATCTTCCCCGAATGGTTAGGAGGCTTCTGAAAATCATATATGAAATGAGAAGAAAAAACAGAAGAGGTGCCGCAGACCTCGTGTAATACTGATAGGTATATGGACTCAGAAGTATGGTCCTTGAATGTTTTATAACACAATGGTATAAATGATCTGAATGAATTCGGGGATAACCCCTTCCAAATTACTCACCAAATTAGAGTATATGCAGACGTGTAAAAAAATCTCCTCATGTGCCCAAATCCTCCTCTGGTATGATGGATGACAAGACTTGCTATGGTAAAAGGATAACTTTATTGGACACTAATACATTTAGTTAAAAAAAGGGGGGGAGCAGGTTACTCATCTTTAAAGTTTTAGTAATCCAGTAGTTTGTAGATGGTTATAACGGGGCCCCGTTCACAAGCAGCTGGTACTCCTTCCTCCCAAAAGATGAGGTCCTTAGCTCCCTGTAGTCAGCACCAACGCGTTTCAATCGTCCAGGATCTTTCTCAAGCCCTTGCTATAAAATGTCTGTTTTCACAGCACTGCAAAGCGGCTGTTGGAGCTGCAATGATGCAAATGTTATGCCACATGCCCTAAAAAGCCCATTTCCCTGCCGGCCACGCCCCCTATCCACCAACCAGGCTGCCCCCTGCCGGAGGAGGTGGCAGCTAAGTAGTTAAGTATGTATTAGCCATGGGGGTCATAACAGCGTCAGCAGCTGTATCGTAACTGTATCGTATCTCTCCCACCTCACACCCCAAACTCATGACTTTTATTAGTTCAGAGTTATTTACAGATAGAGCCATCCTCATCTAGCCCTTTAATAGGATTAAGTAAGCCAGAGCTGTCGGACTTAATCCTATGCTAATTCCCTACTGTATCATTCTATGCATTGTATTGCAGCTGAGAACAATAGGCCTTGACTCACCATGGCTATCCAGAGAAGGCTCCATCTGTAGTATATACAGTAATATAGCTGCACTTACTTGAGGGGTGAGACAACTCATTGCTTATTAAATCGACCTCTTAATGAAGCATTCAGCAACTGGTGTGCCATGAGTACTGTGCAAGGGCGCCACAACACAATCGGTCCTGAAATCAAGCTAAAACCAACCACCAGACTTTGCGGCACAAACAAAGACTGCTTGTATACACTGCTTGCACTGGTAGCCACTACTGATAATGCGCAGGAACACACAGTTGAGCAATATCCTTCCACAAAATTCAGGAGCGCAAGCAAGTGGCTCAATATGCCCCAAGTGAGCGTGCAAAAGTAATATACCCTAAGTAAGTGTGCCCATGTGCTGTTTGGTGATATATGTGCAATATGTGCATTCCATTGTCCCCAGTCATTGGCAAGAAGGGTCGCTACCTGAGCTATGAGTTGTGTTCAACATTTACATTTACCTTTTAGCACATCTCATATCTTAAATAGGGGCTATCCTTACCAATGACTGGGGAAAGTTTATCCAACGGTCGATGAAGCTCCAAAAGCATCCAAAAGGTAATTGGGCAGACCTAAGTGGGTTCTTTGTATGCTTGTGGTTTCACTCTTTCTCTCTGGACTGGAGGAACCCCTGTAAGTCCAGACATATGTATTTCCCAGCTGCATCACTTTTTTTCTTCTGATAAAAACTCTCCTTAAAAGAAACTGATGGTGTGCCTTGGCAATTTCAGCATCTTGATCAGTTAATGTAGTAATCTGTGAAAACAGCCCATCAATACAGTAGTAAGTGTTACTTCATTTACTAGTAAGTTAAAAAATGTAGATGTTATTCTCAGCTTTCTTCTTCAAGCTGCAGTGACGAGGATATGCAATGTTTTTCCTCTGTTACACCATTGTTGGTACCGTATGTAATTGTGTCCCCAAGTAGGTAGGCTCTCCTCATGATGCTCAGACCTGCAAGTGGGAAGATAATGTAGTACCTACCACAATATTGATGGGCTCTTCTTTATCCTCTTTTAGTGAGTTTACGTGGGAACATTTGGATTTTAAATTATTTTGTCCGTATTTTACTGACTTTGGTCATCTCTGAATCAGTTTGCTAGCACGGTGATGCTTTCTTTTGTTATTACTTTCATTAGATCCCTGAAACTCGAATAATATAACAAACAGACTTAGGGAGAGGTGTAACTCTGGGAGGCAATGGAGTCATCTGCCGCTGGGCTCCTGGTCCCAAGGGGGCACCTCTCCTCCCCTGCAAGTTTGAATCAATTAATTGAAAGCCATCAATATAGCTTCTGTGGCTGACTCACTACCCTAGCAGGACAATAGATGTCACATAATCTTTATTTTAAATGTAATAATGTGAGTGTGTGTGTGTGGTTGGGCACCAATATTTATCTTGCCTCCGGGCAATTTGGACGAACTTATGCCACAAGACTCAGGTGTTCATTTAGTAAGTGGAGATAAGGGGGCTATATATAGAAGGCAGAGAAAACCCCTTCACACATCACTTCTTATTTACTTTGACAAGGAATCACATACACTCAGGGGCGTAACTAGAACTCTCTGGGCCCCATAGCAAAATTTTAAGTCGGGCCTCCTTGTACAGGGTGACACACACACATGGGTAGTGGGCTACAGAGGCGTCAGGCACATTTATAGGTGGTACAGTGGGACAGACACATGTGAGTAGTGTGGGGACAAAAGGTGTCATAAAAACATTCACACAGGGTTAGGAGGGTACAAAGTGCAACACACAGGAGGGGGATGTTTGGCGGGTATAAGGTGTCATAATACACACACACATACATACAGGGGTAATGGGCTACAGGTGGGGTCACGTACAGGGATAGGGGGTACAGAGACACAGTCTGACACTGGTAGAGGAAAGAAATGGGGGACAAGGTTTCACACACACACACACACACACACACATGGATTGTTGGGTCACACACCAGAGATTAGGGTGGTAGGGGGAACAAGGTGTAACATACATGGGGATAGGGGTACTGCAGGGATGATTGAGGTTTTGATTGGGTCTCACACACACACACGGGTTGTGGGGACACACCAGGGATTAGGGTGGTAGGGGGGACAAGGTGTCACACATGGGGGCATACACCAGAGATGATAGAGAATTGAGGGGGTCACACACAGAGGAAGAGGGTAGGAGGGTCATAAGGTCTGATCTACACAGGGGTCACACACTGGGGGGTAGCTGGCTATAGCGCTCACAGGCACTTACAAATCTGTTGATTAATGAGCTGCAGAGTGTTAGTAAGGTCCACATATGGTGAAGGGGAAATCATGATTTGGAATCCAGCATGAGCGGCTACAAAACAGATGGCCACCAGGCTGGAAGCACCCCCTGTGCGGGAGCAGCCAGGAGGCAGGACAAGCACTGCTTCCCCATCCCCTCATGCATGGAGCAGCGCCGGCTGCTGGAGGATAGAGGTGCCGGGGCTGCTGGGCAGGGAGAGGGGCGGGCGGATCTCCGGCATCTGGAGGCTGGGGGAGTCGAGGCTTTAGAGCAGCTCAGGTCTCCATCACCCTGGGGGAGAAATCCTCAGATCTCCAATGCCGGTGAGCTTTTCTGCAGTGCAGTGTAACTGGTTGCAGGGGGGGGGGGGGGGGACAGTGGGCCCTGGGGACGGCTCAGGCCCCATAGCAACTGCACCCCCTGCACCCTCGGTAGCTACGCCACTGCATGCACTGGACACAGATGCAGTCTGAGTCTTTATTTGTAGCAGGCAACAGCATTCCAGTATGTTCACAGGGTTCCAGTACAGCACCATACAGGTGTCAGTTCACCAAACTCCTCACAGCATCTAATGGCCCTACTATAGCCCGCACCCCAGCCTATCACCTGGGCAGCTATTCCACCATCAGGAACCATTACCCTATTCCCTGGACACAAATGTAACAGAAAGCCGCAGGTGCTGCTAATCAGCAAAACCTTGATCACCTCTTTGGGAAAAGCTGGACTTGAACTAATCATCCTGCTGCTGTTGCTCTAAAACCTCTGCATAGTTCACATTCACTTCATATGAACCTATGCTGCCCCTGCCAAAGTACTGCAACAACAGGCTGCAACTGAGTCACTAGCGCTGCCATAGGCACTTATGGTATTGCTACATGTCCTACATATTAGTAAGAGGGGTCACTTATACCCCTTTTCCATTTAAAACCTGGGTAGCCGAACACAGTTACCACCGATACAATATGGCATTCTGATGTGAAACCATCCTTAGAGTTTTTCCACCTTGGTGGGTCTATTATTAGTAACAGTCGCATCAGCAGCTCCTGCTTCATCTCCACAATAAGTGGTAGATGAAATTCCACCCTGTGCAAGTCTGCGAACGACTTGTGAATGGATCTCAAATCCATTCACAACTCACTCATCCTGTTTAGTGAGGCATATAAAACATTTACCATTTCTACCAGTTTGGAAAGTTACCATTTGACTAATGATTTTATTGCCATCAGTAAACTGCTTGTAACAATACATATTTATATATTTTTGGAGCCGTCAAATGTCAATGATGGATTACGTAATTCGCAGAACAAACAAGCATCCACGAAAGAAAGCTCAAGCGTTCGTAAGTACTTACTGAAGTTACACTTCTGAATGTCTTTTATAGTCTTGTACATTGTTTTGTTTGCATATGAATGTAACTGTTTAAGCTCTTCAATTAGCTAAATTGTGAATAAGTACAATTACACAAAAAGTGTTTTATAAAATAGATTATTGTGCTAATTTTCCATGGTTTGTTACTTAAGGCTGCTTTATAAAGATTCTTCATTTTGGATGTAACTGCCTTAGCAACCACAGTCGCATGCAATCTAGTGAGCAGAGAGGCTTTGAACACCCTTCTATGATTTGGTTTGTTTGGCAGACTATACAAATTAATTAATCTGGATAAAATGCTTGAATAAAGTACAGTATTTGAAACATTTCACTTTAAATGTATTCAGTGTTATCATGGTACCAGTTTTATACAATATGACTGATGTATTAGTTCCACTGGTGCAAGGGCGGATTGGGAATTAAAACCAATATCGAAGCAGCCATAATCCGGGGGGTGGGGGGGGGGTAGATGTTGCACGCCGAAGTCACAATTAATGTCACAGTAACAATTTTGGGGCGTGGCCTAGCTATATGGGGGCAAGGCCTATTTCAGGTAGGCCAATCCGCCCCTGGATACCCCCTACAAGCGTCTAAAACTCTGAGCCACAGCACACCTGAGCCCCAGGGTACCCCTTGCATGTTCCTTCCCTCGTGTGGGACACAGGATACCCCCCCAATCTCTGGGACACAGCACACCCAAGCCCTAGGGTACCCCTATCAACTTATGTACCTAGACTGAACTAAAGGACAGCATACCTGAGCCATAGGGTAGTCCATACACCTGTATGAGGCGGGCGGCACATGGAACCCCTGAACCCATACAGGTGAACACATCTCCCCTCCACCTCCTCCAGCCTGCCATGATAGCAGCCCCGTCACTGGGGCTCTCCAGACACTACAGGGTTACATGTCACCCACAGCTGCACACTGGCAGCCTCATCCTCTTCCTGCCCAGCTCTCACCTGCACCTCCTCGGGATCCGCCATTTTCTCCCGGCACCGTGACCATCCTGAGCGGCAGCTGACTGAGCCGGACAGCAGCAGCGCGTCACGTGACCTGTCGGGGATCGGGTCGCAGCCATTTTAACTTTGGCAAAATTAAGGCTGGCCGTGGCCATCTTTAATAAGGGCACAGTGCTGCGGCCCAGCACGAAGAAGGTTGTTAGGGTGGGTGTCCACTTCTACTAATAAATGTGCCGGCCCACTGGGAAACGGCCCTGTTGTCACAGTGTGAATTTCATCTTTAATATTTGTTACACATAATGCAAAATACTGTAGTGGATGTCACTAACACATCCTGAAAGAAAGAAGTGTAATCATAATTAATAGCAATAATCTCCCAAACATTTAAATTCTGTATCATTATTACAAAACACAGATCCCATGGAACACAGAAGAAAAGAATATAACAAGGTTCAAGATGGCAAGGAAACCTCAATGAATACTCAAGAGAACTCAACCAAAGCCACTGAAGAGGACCCAAGCATGGCTCCCAACAAGAACCACATGACATCCACAACACAACCTACAAAAAAAGATGTAGTTTCCACAAATGGCACTGCTAAAAAGTCATCAGTGTGTCTCATTTTGTAATTTGCAGATACATGTAGTCACTTACATAGAGGGGGTTATTCTAGTTCACTCACAAAGGCACAATCACTCTCTAATGGACAAAACCATATGCACTGCAGGTGGGACTAATGTAACATGTGCAGAGAGTTAAGGTCCATACACACTGGGCGACTATGGACAGCGATGATGTCAATCACCGCTGCAGGAAAAGCCCTGCATACGCACTGAGCAGCTTTCCCCTTCCCCCCCACCAGCAGATGAGCGGCTTTCCCGGCAATGTTGCGGGAGCGCGCAGCAGCGCTCATCGCCGGGCCATACACACTGGGTGGCTTTAAGCTGAAAGCCGCTCAAACCTGCTGTTTTGAGCGACTTTCAGCTCAAAGTCGCCCAGTGTGTATGGGCCTTTAGATTTGGGTTTTTATTGTTTTTCTGCAGGGTAAATAATGTCTGCTTTAATTTTACATTGCAATATACATATCAGTTTAAAGTACAAACCCCACCCAAATCTAAATCTCTCTGCAAATGTTGCATCTGTACAACCCCCCCCCCCCCCCCCCACCTGCAGTGCATATGGCTGTGTCCATTAGAGAGTGATTGTACCTTTGCGAGTGAACTAGCATAACCCCCATATGGCTGCATGCAGCCTCATAAATTGATGTAGCATCAAATCAAGACTCTCGGCACAAAATTATTCAATGACCCTTTTAATTTTTGTAGTTTAAACAGTGGAAAAGCTATCAAATTGGAATTGGTACTCAATCAAAAATATAAAATGCATAAGGACAATGTGTGTATATATATATACACACATATACATATATATATATATATATATATATATATATATATATATATATATATATATATATATATATATATATATGAAGCAGACTCTTGTTTCGCAACACTTTTTAATTGATGGTTAAATCTCGGCTGCCGGACTTACAAGAACCCCTGTTGGACGGGGGAAAGAGAATGTGGATAGCAGTTGTAAGTTGGCGCCCCTGTTTGAACCTTCAATAATTGGTTCTAGAAAAGCCTTTAGTTATATTTAAAGTAAATCAAAGTAAAGTCCAATAATTAATAAACATTTATTAAAAAGTCTCTTTTTTTCATTCAATAGAGCTGCTTTTTCCAGACCACAAAAACTTGAATGTTGTATTTCAGATATTTTCAGACTAGCAAATAAACGTTTCCAACGCGTTTACTTTAAATATAACTGAAGCTGCCCATACACGCTGCTTTGTGGGCGTGCTGTACTAGCACAGATCACATTGCATTGCATTGCATGTTCATCCGTTGTGCATGCAATTTGATGCAATTTGATGAAAACTAAGTACAAAAAGTATGTGCTTGCACATACTTTTTGTACTTAGGTTTCATCAAATTGCATCAAATTGCATGCACAACGGATGAACATGCAATGCAATGCAATGTGATCTGTGCTAGTACAGCACGGAAAGCACGCCCTCATAGCAGCGTGTATGGGCTGCTTAAAGGCTATTATAGAACCAATTATTGAAGGTTCAAACAGGGGCGCCAACTTACAACTGCTATCTATCTATCTATCTATATTTGGGCACACACATAAAGCTAGTGTCGATAGCTTTGTCTATGAGAAAGTTTATTACTGAATTTGCCAGCATTTTTGGATTTGCTTACAGTTGTAAATAAATTTGATACTTTCAAAACGAACTAAAAAAAAAGTAACACTTTAGCTGTGCAAAAAATCCTTTAATTTAATTACATTTTTCTGGAAATACAGTTAGAATGTAATATTATGCTTTTGTCATCAGCAAACTGCCTGAATATCTGGGAGACTCCCTTAAAGAAGGAAATCTCCCTGACCCCATGAAGAGTCTAGCAATCTCCCTGATTGCAGTTTACTCATATCATGTAGCTATTACAAACTTGGGGGGAAAAAAATGGTACTTGTTTCCTAGCACGGCCACACCGATTTACATCGGGGTGGTCGTGTCGGAAAAATCGGGTCGATCGCATCGCATGCGATGCGATCGACGCGACCGACCGATTTTCGACCCGATTTTTTCATTGAATGAAATGTAAATCGGGGCCCTGGGACCCTATTTTACATTGGATTCAATGTAAAATATTCCCAACCCCCCCAAATTTAATGGCGTACACCCCACCCCACGATAGACGCCAACCCGAAGCATGGCGAGCGCAGCGAGCCCGCGAGGGGCGGCGGTGCGCGTCCTCCGACCTTTTCATTCCCCTACTATCCACGTCGGCGTGGAGTTGTGAATAGAATAGTGTGGCGAGCGCAGCAAGCCACCGAGCCCGAAGCGTGGCGAGCGCAGCGAGCCCCGCGAGGGGACGCGTATACCTGTGAAGTTATACGCGTGCGCTCGCCACGCTTCGGGCTCGGTGGCTTGCTGCGCTCGCCACACTATTCTATTCTCAACTCCACGCCGACGTGGATAGTAGGGGAATGAAAAGGTCGGAGGACGCGCACCGCCGCCCCTCGCGGGCTCGCTGCGCTCGCCACGCTTCGGGTTGGCATCTATCGTGGGGTGACGACGGGGACATCTATAATGTGAAATGGGTCATATTGGCCCATTTCACATTTTTCACATTTTTTCACGATTTCAATGTTAAAAAATATTTTAACATTGAAGCCTATGGAAAAATCGGGGGCATCGCGTCGGGACCAATGTTAATGGTCCCGACCGACGCGATGCCCCCGATATTTTACCTTTCCCGACACGATTTCAATGTTAAAATATTTTTTAACATTGAAGCCTATGGAAATATTGGGGGCATCGCGTCGGTCGCGTCGGGACCAATGTTAATGGTCCCGACCGAAGCGATGCCCCCGATATTGTGTCCTAGCCGGCAAAATGGACCTGATTTCAAAGGAAATCGGGTCCATCTTATGGATCGTGTACCTTAACTTAAAGGTACACGATCCATAAGATTGTGGCCGTGCTAGGAAACAAGTAACAAAAAAATAAGTCAGTGATACAAACATTGAAATTGGATAATTTCCCTGCATTAGATATAAGGAACAATGATCTCTGGCTATGTGCATTTTTAAATAAGGGTTTCCCATGGCCACTTATGAATATGTGTATGTGCCAAACTATAACTGCTTAGGGGCCCATTTACATTTAGATGTGTGTCAATTTTATGACATGGCTCTCTGGCAGTGTTAATGTCATGCTTGCACAGTAGATATGTTTACAATCTCACTAACATGTTTTTTTCAAAAGTAGGCAAGTGTGTTTTTATGTAGAGCTGTTATATGTATTCTATTCAGTGGATTCTTGTCATTTACATTTTATCTAAAAGGCCATAATGATTGCTAATTTGTACATAAAAACTCGTGACTTGTTCATATTTTTACACTAATTAATAATCTGACCAGCGTACCAGCGCTAGATTTGTACACATTATATGAGCCATGAGGTACATGCCGGCATTATACAAATGTGTAGCAGTATAAACTGCTGGAGATTCGCTGAGTTTTGATATGAGATATGCAGAAAAGGTAGCCAGGTGAGGCACTGCCTCACCTGCCATAGACTTTTTGCTCCAGAGTTTTGACTACAAAAATGATTATAATAATAATAATAAAAAAAAAATCAATATATATATATATATATATATATATATATATATATATATACACACACACACACACACACACACACACACTCTTTGTATTTTCGACATACTTTATAAACTCAAAACTCTGGCGTATACGTTAGAATGACAGGAGAGACTCTGCCTCGCCTGCCTCAACCCAATGCATGCTACTGAAGGAAGCCTTTTAGCAGCAATGCAATCACAAATATTCACTATGGGCCTTATTCAGATCTGAGCTCAGTACAAATTTGTTTGAAAAATGGGCAAAACCATGTGCACTGCAGGTGGGGCAGATGTAACCTGTACAAAGATAGTTAATTTGGGTGGGGTGTGCTGAAACTGAAATCTAAATTGCAGTGTAAAAATAAGGCAGCCAGTATTTACTCTGCACAGAAACAAAATAACTCACACAAATCTAACTCTCTCTGCACATGTTACATCTGCCCCACCTGCAGTGCACATGGTTTTGGCCATTTTCCAAACAAATTTGTACTGAGCTCAGATCTGAATAAGGCCCTATGACCAGCTTGTGGGACATTTTATGCCTTTTTTGTTGCACAATAAATAGTAGAAGTACAAGTTGAAAAAACCTCAAATACAAGATCTATATATCAATGACATCTGTGGAAGTGGTAGCTAAGTATCGTAGCCACTACCCTGGTATATAATGCAGAGGATAACCACATTATACAGGGATGATGGGGGAGTGGCAAGGGTGATGTGACACAGCACGAATCACACCATTAGCCACCTGGACCGCCCACTTTACTCGCTGAGTAAACTACTAGCAGATCCTGGGTAGTAGGCAAGTATGGTCCACCCATACTACACAAACATATGTGTATACATACCCTCCAACATTTTTAGGGCAGAAATCGGTACACATACTGAAAGGGGCGTGGCCATGGGTAAAGGGGGCGTGGTCATGGATAAAGGGGGGGGGCAAGGCATGTTGGAGGGTATGCAGGTAACAGAGCCCTGAGGGGCATATGGCACCCTGCCCAGCACCTGATGCAGCTCATGTCACATGGTGGCTTGGTGGGCTGCTGGCATATTAAATCAGGATATTTAATATACTTATTTAAAAAATAAGTATATTAAATATGCTGATTTAATATGCCAGCAGCCCACCAAGCCACCAAGTGACATGAGCTGCAGCAGGTGCGACATGATGCTGAATACTAGAAGACACCGCTGGAGTGATTTAGTGAGCCACCTACTTGCTGCACTCTGGATGATCCGGACCGGGGCTGCGACCACTGCGTCCTCATGGAGAATCATCCCCCCCTCATGAGTGCACCGGGACTGGCCACCACATCCCTCTCTCCCTCACAGAGATTCGCTCCGAGTTCTCTCTGTCTGCACGTCCTTCCCCTGAGCCTGAGTGCGCCGCGGTGCTGGTGCGTGACGTCATGACGCCATGCAATGCCCGCAGGCCGCAATGCACTCATGGGAGTAGAGGGGGAGAGCCGGCGCACCACAGGGAAGCAAGCAGCAGGGCCCAGGAACTGACAGCAGCAGCCAATAGGAGGATTTTTTTACGGCGCACTGTAAGTTAAAAAAAATTAAATAATCGGTACAAACTGATTTTGCCGGTAGACTGTTAAAAAACGGTACTGTACCGGCAAAATCGGTACAGTTGGAGGGTATGTGTATAGTAATTGGATTCTAACAAAATGAACTTCAATATATATGTGATAGTATAAACTCCACAAAGCCATTGGCTGATCCAAATAATCTTCTCTGTAAAGCATTGTGTAATATGCTTGCCCCATATAAATAAAGGTTAATAATTACAGGGGATGCAAGATAAGTCCCATCATCAGTGCTGACACGTAGAGGTAAAAGTACTTGCACTGTCATAGAAAATAATCCTATAAGAATATTTACAAACAAAAACGAATGCTGGTCTGACGAAGGTATGTTTTTATTACACAATGTAGTTTGTATATAATCTTAGTTATTTGATTTCCTCACAACCAAATAGCTTTGTGGCCAACACCCTGTACAAATTACAGGTTAAATGAGTCGGGGCCTGGAGTGCTGCCATTTAATGTTTGCTGCTTGTTCCACATCAAACTAAAGACATGTACAGTATGTTATTAGGCTCCAGACCTACATACTCTGCTGTAGGCTGTAACTAATGCACTACTAATTGCCTATTTGCAAACTCTTCATACACATGTTTCCGTAAAGAGATGATCAAAAACACACACTTTTGGGATGACCCTTTAGTTACTATCTTCATACAACTGAAAGATGGCAACGTATAAGAAAAGATAATAATTGCACATTTGCATCTTTCTTTCTTCACATATATTGGAGCTGCACTCCTCTGTATGAAAAACATCCTAGTACACTTTGTACTATAAATAAGATTTATGAGCAGTGGTACAAGTAGTTTTCATTTTTTATTGGTGCTCCCTTTGTGGTGTGCATCAGAGAGATGTAACCAGATGTCATGGGACATAACTATGCATTACAGGGTGTCTACATGACACACCCTCATTTATCATCTCTGGGGACAAATCTAGTGCTCTGGGAGCTGCTGGGCTACCTCCAGTAACTCACTGCCTGGGGTATGGCTTGCTACCGCAAGCAGTGACTCAAGGGGGCGTCAGTAAGATTAGGGCCAGATTAACAATGGGGTGGATGGAGATGTAGGTCCATTGAAAATAGGCCCACAAGAGACTTACAGCTTTTACAAAAAAAATACTTTTTTCCAGCCACAGACTGCCAGCGGCAATCCTCTCTCCCATGCCCACCTCCTCCGGCTCCAGCATTGTCACCTGAACTCTGTTGCAGCACTGTGCAGTCAGTGTGGGGGCTGCCCCCTATTTATTATTTATTTATGTACAGTTTCTTATATAGCGCAGCAGATTCCGTTGCGCTTCTCAATTGTAGACAGTGATAAAACAAACTGAGTAACAACAGACAGAAATGGAGGTAGGAAGGCCCTGCTGCAAGATCCAGCTCCATGCCTCCACCAAAAAATATGCCCTCCCGGTCAGTCATAAATCATAACTATTGAAATTGTATATCTAGTTTTTTCACAAAATTATACAATTTTTCTATTTTTATGCACTTTGTGAGAGTGGGTCTGATAGTATAGGGAGTGTATATGCCCACATGGCACTGACCACACCCACACAGCTCCTCCCCTTCTCTTTATAGGCCTGTAAACCATTTTCAGCCCTAGGCCCATGTGATTTCTATAGAGTTGGAGCCAAATGACAAAGGGCTCGACTGCCAAATTAATTCAGGGACATTTCTTATTGACAAATTTATATTCAGTAATTTGTGTTAATATGTCATCCTTAGGTGTAATTTTGGGGTAAAGAACAAGATTTGCTTCTGTTTGTCAACATATTTTATGATTGGTAGCCAATACCACTGGTTTTTCGTATGACTTAAGGTGGCCATACATATGCAGATTTATCTTCAGATCTGTCTGGTTGGAACAAAAACATGGTTATGGATGAGAGCGAATGACAGTTGACCATTTGCTTGGAAATGCTGGAAAACTGACAAACTGTCACTCATCTATAACCATGTTTTTGTTCTAACCAGCCCGATCTGAAGATAAATCTTACTAGTGTATGGGCACCTTTAGAACAAAAATAATTTGAATTGGTCCTTGACCACCAACCCAAGAAACCCCTGCAAGTCTCTCAAAGCACCTCTGGGTGCAACGCAACGGCACACAGTTTGGGAACCACTATGAAAATAGGTTGTATATAGTATACTTATCAGAACATCAGAGCCAAGAACAAGCTCAGTGCCTGTAATGGCAGACTGCCAGCAGCTAGTGATGTACCAATTATTCCTCAACTATCAGAGCCAGGAATAAGCTTTCTACATGCAATTAGTAAATGCTCAGAGCACCGTACTGGCACATTGCCTTTATCCAAGTACTTCTACCCTCTAGGGTCATGATACAAGCTACTTTATTCACAGTAAAATACAGTGATATCATATGAAAACAGTAGCCCTGCCCAAATGGGTTATAGCATAGGGCAGGGCTGGGCAACACCGGCCCTCCAGATGTTGATGAACTACACATCCCAGCATGCCTTGCATCAGTTTCAGCATGGCCACATAGCAAAACTAATGCAAAGCATCCTGGGATGTGTAGTTCATTAACATCTGGAGGGCCGGTGTTGCCCAGCCCTGGCATAGGGGGTCGACAAAATCTAGGTGGAAAGTCACTAGGTGGACCACTAACGGTCTATAGTGATTAGGTTGACACCTAAAAATGGTCGACATACCATAGGTAAACATTGACAGGATGGGAAAAGCTTAAGGTCGACATGGACAGGGTCAACACTGAAAAGGTCAACACACTTTTTTTTTTTTTTGGTGGGATGGGAAAATTCCTAATTTGTGATAGGAACTGAGAATTTGGCAGCAGATAAGAACCATTTGGCCCATCTAGTCTGCCCCTTTATTTAACCATATTGTTACCTCAAACCATACTAGATCCTTATTTCTTTGTTAGGATATCCTTATGTCAACTGTCAGCCTCTACCACCTCTGTTGGGAGGCTATTCCAGGACTGGACACAGTATTCTAGATGAGGCCATAAAAATGACCTATGCAATGGTATTATTACTTATTTCTACTGCTGATTCCTCTCCCTATGCAAACCAAGCACCTGACTTGCCTTCCTCATTGAAGTAATGGTGAACTATATCATTTACTGATATTGTTCAGTGTCTATGCTCTATATCCTTTGCCAGTGAGTTCAGAGAAAACACTGAAAATATTGAACATCATTCATACCATCTAGTGTGTATGGGCCTTACTATACTAACAACCTACTGCTAAAACTGACAGTCCAGATGTGGCTGGTGCAACTTTCATCCCTGGGCAAGGGAGGTGATTGGGCTTGATGGTTGGGTAGAAAAAAGCATGGCCTGTTAGCGAAGTGGGCCGCAGGATAATGATTTTCATTACATCTGAAAACCTGCCCGTCTGGTCCCTCTCCTGGCACAGTCACAGGAACCAGCAGCAAATGTAGGCTGGTAAAGTAGTACTGGAGTAGGAGAGTGGCTGGGCAGGGCCCAGGGAGTGGGTAAAAAGATGGTGGCTCCTCAACAGCAGGGCAGCATTTCATGCGGGAAGATGGTGGCCATAGCCATACCCTGTGCTCTCCCCTCTTGGCTCACAGCTCACCTGAAGGAGAAGGACTGTACCTGAGGAAGCAGCCACTGGGAAGATGTCCAACACCCTGAAGGCCTGCTTCTCAGTGCTCCGGGTGCAGGTTGCACATCTCTGGAGTTCGGCAATGTGCAGATACAGGAATATGGCAGGGAGACCATGATGCTGCGGCTGACGGACATGAAGCAGCACCATGGTGACAGTGGCAGAAAAATGTAGGGTGACTGTGAATTGTGGAGCTGGGGATGGGAGCTCTGTGACATGCGACACTACTTGGTGCCACAACGGATGTCAAATATGCATTTTTGAGGAGGCATATACCTCAAGGGACTGTTTATGAACTCTATGGAGACACAATTTTCCCCCTGAAAGATATTCATGCAAGCCAAGCCGCTAGCAAACACTAATATATATATTGTTTTGTTTTAAAATGCAAAATAATTTGATGAATTTGTGCTATATAAGAAACAGTTAATAACAGTTAATAGACTGTCCAACACGGAGACAGCAGTGTCCCGGGGTGGAGTAGGCAATAGTGAGACCACCTGTCACTGCGCGAAGTATCTATTCACAGAAGCGGGGGAGCTGAGGGCATTTCAGCAGCTCACATAATAGTGCTAGGCGGGTATGGATCATTAGGTCACCAGCATTATGGTCGACAAGCATTAGGTCGACATACATTTAGGTCGACATGAGTTAAGGTTGACATGCAGGAAGGTCGACATGACTTTAGGTCAACTGGGTCATTAGGTCGACATGGGTAAGGAGGAAAGGGTCATTAAGTTGACATGGGTAAGATTGATATGTTTTTTTTTTTTTAACCGGAATGTCAACACAGTCAACATAAACACTAAATCGTAGCACCACGTTGCTCGGCAACCTATTTTATTCTCCCACCACGTCCAAGTAGATGGTAGGGCATGAAATACCACCTGTCGGCACATGTCTTGTCCACGTCCCCTCGCATGGCTCACTATGCTTTGGTTCCTCGCTATGCGCGACACAGTATTTTATTCTCCCACCACTCCCTTGTGGATGGTAGGGCATGAAATATTGCCTGTCAGCACATTTTGCCTCAGAAAACAGGAAAAAAAAACACGTCGACCTAGTGACCCTGCCAACCTTACCCATGTCGACTTTAAGTCATGATAACCTTCCTACATGTCGACCTAAATGCATGTCGACCATCACGCTGGTGACCCAATGACCGTATCCCTGCTAGGCATGCCCCTACACCTTCCCAATGACAAAAAAGAAATGCACATCTTATAATCGCTGCATCTTATAAAAGCATACTTGTCTACCCTCCTGGAATGTCCGGGAGGCTCCCGCAAATCGGGTCCCCCTCCCGGTCCCCTGAAAGGGTGTGCAAGCATCCCGCATGAACTGAGATTCCACCACATCTTCCTATCCTGCTAGTAAAATCCTGTAATTCGCAGGTGAATGCATAGGGGGAGGGGCTAAAATGCCAATCATCGTCATTTTAGCCCGTCCCTTCAACATTCACAAGCGAATTTCGGAATTTATTTGCAATGGGGTGGGATTTGATGATGTAGCGCTCTGTCCCCACCCCCCTAATGGCAGCTTCTTATTCAGAACATTCAGTTTTACAAGGGTTAACGAGTCTTGGGCAACAAATTTGACACCTGAAATCAACAAACAGTACACTTGCATATGACCAACACATATCTTGCACTGCCCAACACTGGTTAGGACATGAAATTATGCTGGCAATGACAAAGTGGACTGGACCCCTTTCAAACCTTAATTTACTATTTTGAATAAGTATCTGCGGTTTGCAAGGGTTAACTAGTCTTGGGCAACACGTTTTCGTTAAACCTTGCAACACAATCTTCTGAACAAGAAGCTGCAGTTCGAAGCTGCAGCTGAAGTGAATACGAAGCTGGAACTCGAAAAATGAGTGAATAAAAAGCTGGCCGACTTTTATTAAGAATCTAATTTCAGTCTCGTTGCTGCCATGCTGTTACTATAGTATGACCCGTCCTCTCCTAAGCAGCCTTAAGCAGGGACTGAGAGCAGCCAGGGATGAGTGTGACGCTAGTAGTACTGCCCAGCCAGCATGCATGCTTATTGTCAACAAACAGCAGTGTTGCAGAGATCCCTTTTCTAAGTGACGTCATCGTTAGCCCGGCGGTTACCCTAACAACAGCGTGAGCGCATTCAGGCAAGCACTTCCCGAGTCAAAGATGGCGATTTGGGGAACACGTCAGCGTAGTAAGGCGCCTTCCTGTTTCATGTAGCGGGAAGTGCGTCACTTCTGCCAGAGCGGGATACACAAGACGGCTGTACTGCTCTGTAATGTACTGTGCTCTTAGCGGGCCATTCATTGTACGCTGCAGCTCTGCCTGAGGCAGTGTGTGTACAGTCATTAACACTTCCCAAAAGGTAACTCCTGCTAAGCTGTGACATACAGGCCACCAGTTCCTCATGTGTGCCAGCCGGGCATAGGCTCCTCACCTGCTGGCTAGCGATGCCAAGAGGGCTGTAGAGTGTCTGACACCTGCACATTACATCCAAGTCTTCTCTCCACCATGGAGGAACAGAAGGAGAACAGACCCCTGCATCCTGCAGTCATGGAGGACGATCTGTGCAGTATGGTGAACAATGCAGATCTCCTTGGAGGGGTATATCAGTGTTTTACTAATCTTTTTTGTTGTTATTATTAATATTTTGTTGATCTGATGTTTGTTTTTAATATCAATATACATTTAATAATGTTTATATTGTGCCACCATTGTATGCACTGTACAGAGTCATTCAGTGATTACACCTTTGAATTCTGTCATTCTCAAGTGTACACTACTAGATGTCATTCTCAGGGGCCTCCCTATTTAGTAATAATAGCGGGACAGCTGCAATTTTTAATATTTTGCTTAGTAGTTTCAATGAAAATATCCCTGCTGCGTTTAGACATGTTCTTATATATCTTGCGTCCGTACACGCACAGCAGGAGCTGTATGGTGCTAGTGTGCAGGGCTGCTCTACTGGCTCTGTGTGTCTTTTTGCCAAAAATGCATTCGCGACTAGTACTTACCAGGAGATTGTGCTGCTAAATTTGATATGCCATTCCTTTATATCTGCGTATGACTGGGTGTTTATATGAAGCTCAACAGAACATAGAATGGCTAAAAAGCCATGGCTGCTGCTGCATAGCACTACGTCTGCAGACATAGACAAATGTCATTTTTTCAATGAATCCATGCAGTCCCTTGATGCCTCCTGTCCCGTTATTTTGCATCAAAAGATGCATTTGAAGCAATAAAGTGCAAAAATTATACCTGACTTTACCAGTGCCTTAAAAGATCCCCCCCCCCCCCTTTGTATTAGAAATTCCGTATAATGTGACAACAAGGCATCCAAATCTATCCAGGGTGTGCAGTTTAGGGCCCCTCCCCCTATATCCAAATCTTGTTGTAAACACTTTCTTCTGTTTTTTTATATTCTGTTGGTCTAGTCCTGAGCACAGCCATGCAGTATATACAGTAACATGTTTTCTGGCTATTCTTTGTATGCACCTCATAACAACTACCTGCAATAAGAATGCTAACTACTGTATGCTGTCTGCCAAACAGAGAAGCAGACTCGAAGAGCAAGAAGACAAAGCGATGCTTACAGCTAAGTCTTGTGCCAGTGACTTCAGTGATCCGGTCTACAAAGAAATTGCCGTTGCAAATGGTCGTGTAAACAGAATGACCAAAGATGAGTTGAAATCAAAACTTGCAGAATTAAAGCTTGATACTAGGTACGTCCTTTGTTGTGCATAAATATAAAAATGTCACTACAGTAGTTCCAGGATAAATGTCATTTTGTTCAAGCATTGCTTCACTTGATGACTGATCAATGCACATTTAAATTTTTGTAAGAGTTAAATATTTAATTGCTGAGGTTCTCCTTGCAAATCTGTGAACTTGTCTCTGGTGCACCATATTATGTTCCATGTGCTTCCCCATAAATGTAGGCTTGCAATTTACCACAATTGTGTCTGTGCTGATGATCAAGTAATGCATTTGGAAGGCTACCGGATTTTATGAAGGGGAGCTACAAAGCCGCATTGTAAGAATAGTAGGTTTTTGCTGTTATTGAGTAAAAAATATGGATTAGACCTCATAACAAGATCCCATCATAGGGATCCCGTCATTTTGGTTGCCATGCTTCTGGCCTGGTCAGGGCAGTAGAGAGCCTAGCCAGCCCAGGTACTTTTCAAGGAGTACCTGGGCCATGCCCTCTGCTGGACATTTATTCAAATGGGCATCAATCGGAGCAATTGAATTGTTGCTATGATGACATTCCTCTTCGCATATAATTTCCCTGACCGCTCCAGGTTTAGCTGCGCACAGTGGCTGCACCTGAGGTCTCGATTGGGTATCGTAAAGGCCATATATCACTGCGTAAGAGAATATATATTACATTTAAAATATTTATTGACACATAATTATGTCAATGTATCAACTGTAAATTCATATATATGACACTCAACACACATAATACATAGAATATAAAAAATAATAAAATGAATCCTAATTAGGGTCAACCCTTAGGTATAACTAAAAAGAGTAAAAATAAATTGGCTGGCAGAATTCCTCAATAGGAGTAGACACTGTCATTCTTAGTTGGGTAAGTGTGTTAGTCACGTTTCGCCTTCCTACATCATTTATAGAGTGAAACTTCTAGAGCCGTACGGTGACTTTTTTTTTTTTTCGATTGGTTCCAATATTCACAGCTGGCTCTTGTATTGGTAAATTCTATGTGTGACCAGACATGAATAATGGAAAAAACATAATAATATGTTCATGTACAATGAATAACCCAAGAAATATGTTTTTTATCACAGAGGTGTAAAGGATGTTCTCAGGAAGCGTCTAAAGAATTACTACAAGAAGCAGAAACTTACCTGTATATTGACAAAAGACTCCAGTGACACAAATGCATACTATGACTACATCTGTATTATTGACTTTGAGGCCACCTGTGAGGAGGGCAATGACGCAGAATACATCCATGAGATCATTGAGTTCCCCATTGTCTTGCTCAACACAAGGACTTTAGAAATTGTGAGTTTGTACGTTGGCTTCTTGTAGATTGAATACCAGACAACATGGGTCATTTATGTTTTTTTTGTACTTCGCTTGCAATCTGTAATGATGTTGAACCTTCTTATGCTGTATTTAATGAATGACGAGGTGGAAGAGGCGCACTCGGGGCTAATTCAGGATAGCTTGTTTCAATCCGAATTCGCTCCAGCCCAGATGGCACGGGCCATTTGATGCGGGGAGGGGGGCTGGTAGGGGATCACCCAGCATTTTTCTGTCTGTCCCCATGAAACCGCTGGCCGTTCCCCTGGGAGCGCAGGTGGGGTGGTTGGCTGACTTATTTCCGAAGGGGAGAGAAATCATTTGATGGTCGGCACATGCGAGGGGATGTGTTCGCTTACATCCACTAACATGGTACAGAGGGGGGGAGGGGGTTATGGGCACGCTAAGCAGGAAATGATCGACGCTTAGAGAGTCTTGCTGAATCAGGCCCTCAGGTTGTTTTGCGTACACACCTGAAGAGTGACAGACAGATTTTCCTTTTTCCTGCTAGACTGTGAGATCTCACAAGCTGTTCAGTCCTTTCCCTGTGTGTCATGTGTGCGCCTTATTATTAATTACATGTTTTGATTTTCCACTATCCATTGCTGCAGAGCTGTGTGCTTCATTAAAAAAAATAAAAATATTTGTGTCTTCTATAAACGGGATTCTGGAGATGTCACCTGTTGTGGGTTTGTCAATGAAGTACCATGCAGCATTGGTGTACAAGACTTAATTTTAATTTAAATAGGTAAGATTTGAATTCAACAAAAGAAAAATCCACAAATAACTCTTTAGTATTGTATATAGAAATGTTAACAATAACTCTTTAAGACTTGCATATATCACGTAGTATGTAAAGCAGGTGTAATGGTTAGCATTACTGCCTCATAGCATGGAGGTCATGGGTTTAATTCCCACCATGGCCCTAACTGTGCAGCGTTTGTATATTCTCCCCGTGTTTGTGTGGGTTTCCTCCGGGTACTCCGGTTTCCTCCAGGAAACCAAAAATATACTGGTAGGTTAATTGTCTCCCAACAAAATTACCCTAGAGAGTGTGTGTGTGTGTGTGTGTGCGTGTGTATGTGGTAGGGAATATAGATTGTAAGCCCCACTGGGGCAGGAACTGAAGTGAATGCTCAAATATTCTCTGTGCGCTGTGGAATATGTGTGCGCTAATAATAATATGCAACCAAACAATACCCCAGGCTGCAGCATCATGTAATATTGTTAATCTATTCCGTGATCTAATTTACCCCAATTATGTTCATGGCATGATTGTCATTTTTGCTCTTTAGGAAGACATTTTCCAACGTTATGTGAGGCCAGAAATCAAGACACAGCTTTCTGAATTCTGCATTCATCTTACTGGAATAACCCAGGTAAATGTCTGAAATGTCCTGCATTCTATTTGGTGTTCAGCCTACATTATCACATTTATTATGTGGTTCACTTACATATTCTCAAGAGAATGTACTGTAGCCCCTGGTAAAGTTTCCAGAACTATTCCGTTGCTTGCACTGTAAACCTGTGACTAGTGTATGTCTTTTTGCACCCACCTGAGAGTGCTAGCAGAAATCAATGGTAACTAGTGCGGTACTTGTGAGTTATCTGGGCGTCCGATTTCTAAATCGGGTCGGATCGGGCGCATCACATCGCATCGCATGCGACCATCAGATGCGATGCCCCGATTTTTCCATAGGAATCAATGTTAAAATGGACGGAGTCCATTTTAACATGGAATTCAATGGGAAAAAGGGGTCCTTTTCATACCCCTACTATCCAAGTGGGCATGGAGTTGGATATAAACCTGTGGCGAGCGTAGCGAGCCGACACAGAATACCGTCCCCTCGCGGGGCTCGCTTTGCTCGCCACGCTTCGGGCTCGGTGGCTCGCTACAGGTTTATATCCAACTCCATGCCCACTTGGATAGTAGGGGTATGAAAAGGACCCCTTTTTCCCATTGAATTCCATGATAAAATGGACTCCGTCCATTTTAACATTGATTCCTATGGAAAAATCGGGTCATCGCATCCGATGGTCGCATGCGATGCGATGCGATATCGCATCGCATCTGATTGTATGCCTTAACTTAAGGCATACAATCAAAAAATCGGGCGCCCAGATAACTCATAAGTACCACTAGTGCTTGTGGGCTAGTTGTGATGTGGCCATAGGTGGGATCAATTGGAGGGTGATAAAGTACCAACCAGACGGCTTGTGTTATTTTTCAAACACAGCCTGTAACATGGTAGTTAGGGGCTGATTGGTTGGCACTTTTTCTCTTTACACTATCACTCTCCGAGTGTTGATGCATATGTCCCAATGTACGGTAGCGGCATCGCACCTGGGACATACAGGGGCAAATGTATTAAGCAGTGATAACAGAGGAGCCAATTAGCTCCTAACTGTCCCTTTCTAAACCCAACCCACAACTTAACAGGCAAGAATTGATTGGCTGGTGATACCAGGTACTTTATCACTTATACTCTGTTATCACTGCTTCATACATCTGCCACACAGTTTACTATGACCTAAATCATGGCAATAATCTCCGTAAGGTGCATCTCCTGGGATAAATGCCAGACTTGATGCAGTCATTGGAATATCTTTGGGCACTGAACCCATGAGTTACATTCCTGCAAAGAGAATTGAACTCCCCCTTTGAAATTATGCATAGGTGTCGTCCTGCAAGTTGATCTGTATGCAGCAAAGATTTAGCAATAATGAATACATAACTTACACTGATTGCTTTTGACTTTGGTAACTAACTATCAGGGTATCTTGTACTCTTATAGTAGTGTGCGGGTGTACTGTGCCTGAACACATAGAACCAATGCATCCTGCCTTATTTGTAGGATAGACTTAATGTGGGCACTTCCATTGCAACAATGACATTGTTTAGAAGTCAGAATAAAGTGCTCCGTAATGGACATTTAATGGTTTATTCATTAATAGTATAACACTGTAAACTTCTGTCACTGCCACTTCTCCTAACGCTCATTGTAACATACCTAACACTTTGAGTAACTGATGTGGCTTTCTTTCTGCAGGATGTTGTAGACCAAGCAGACACATTCCCTATAGTTCTCCAAAGTGTTGTGAATTGGATGAGAGAGAAGGAGTTGGGCACAAAGTACAAATATGCTATCCTGACTGACGGGTAAGATGCTCTTTGTAAAGGATAATTTTGGCATTTATTATCATTTCTCTGAATGCAAGAACATTTTAATTAAACATGCAGTTCTAATGATGAACACATGAGGGAGCATAGTTCATTATGCAGTGTATGTTAGGATATCCTGATTAAATAGTAAAATCTTGCCTCTTCCCCATCTTGAAACTAGCCTTTCTTTCTATTTTTCTACATGCAACAGTTCTTTATGATGAAATGTTTATAAAATAGTAATTTCTGTATGGAAATGTCTTCTCTTTTAATAAATCCTTCTGGTTAGAAACTTTGGGATTTTCTACCTTATAAATGTGTATGATTGACAGGTGCTGGTGCATTGAACTAAGATGTGACCGGTTTTATTTGTTGCAGGTCATGGGATATGAGTAAGTTTTTAAACATGCAGTGTCACGTTAGTCGTATTAAATACCCTCGCTTCGCAAAGAAATGGATCAACATTCGCAAGAGTTATGGAAACTTTTACAAGGTTGGTACAGTGTAGTGTTTGCCACTGTGTATATATATATATATATATATATATATATATATATATATATATATATATATATATTATTGTACGCACACATAACATTAAAACCACCTGCCTAATACTATGCTGGTCCCTCTCATGCCTCTGATCTTTCAAGGCATGGATTCCACAAGACCTCTGAAGGTACGAAGTAGGGCCTAAAATGCTTGCACTTTAGTTTCCTCACTTTTTGCATGCACTTCTCCCAAGGTCACTTATTGTAGAAAAGATGCACAACCTGGCCCTGAGTCCTGCGACTTGGCATTTTTAATGGAATATCCCATTTCTGGAGTGTACGCACTCGTGCGATGTATGATCGTTCCATAATGCAAAATCACACCTATTTGTATAATTCCCATGACACCTTTTTACCGTAGCCAACCTTAACTGTGTCTGAAATTTGTGCCAGAGTCTTTCACTCCCAACGCACATCGCTTGGGCACCCATGTCCCGGTAACTGGTTCACCAGTTGTCCTATCTTGGGCCACATTTGGTGGGTATTGACCACTGCATACCAGGATCACCCTCTACAAGACCTGCAGTTTGGCCCTAAAAGATGTTCAGTTGGTATCGTTTGCCAAATTTGTCTTACTTCCAATACGAACTTCACGAACTACCATTGTAACAAGATCATTATCGTTATACACTTCACCTGTCAGCGGTTTTAATGTAAAGACACACCCGGCATGCATATGCTGCTGGAAATCCATATTTTCATTGTGCTGTGCTACTTCTATGTAATTGTTGCCATTTACTCTGGATTTTCTTATCTTTGATGTACTGTACAACTTGCAGACCAAGACTTGTCTGTTGGGGTCACCAAGGGGTTTATTCTAGTTCATTCTTTCTGACAAAATCCTTCTTAGATGGACAAAACCATGTGCACTGCAGGGGGGCAGATGTAACATGTGCAGATAGAATTAGATTTGGGTGAGTTATTTTGTTTCTGTGCAGGGAAAATACTGACTGCTTTATTTTACACTGCAATATAGATCTCACTTTGAAGAAAAACCCACCCAAATCTAATTCTCTCTGCCCATGTTACATCTGCCCCACCTGCAGTGCACATGGTTTTGCCCATCTAAGAAGGATTTTGTCAGAAAGAATGAACCAAAATAAGGCCCCAAGTCTGGATTTAGGATCATCTGATTGTCCGATATTGTTTGTGCAGCCAGTCATTTAGAGGCCACAAACAATGACGCAGTTATCTTCATATTGCTGCTTATGTGTCCAGAATTTCCAATATCTGAATGCTTCACTTAGGGCAGGCCTGGTCAATCTGTGGCTCTCCAGCAGTTATAAAGCTACACATACCAGCATGAACTGCCACAGTTCTGCTACTAGGGCAGGAATGGGGAACCTTTGGCCCTCCAGCTGTTGTTGAACTACACATCCCAGCATGCTCTGCTACAGTTTTGCTATATGGCCATACTAAATCTGTTGCAAGACATGCTGGGATGTGAATTTCAAAAACAGCTGGAGGGCCGAAGGTTCCCCATTCCTGTATTAGGGAATGGTAAAACTGTAGCAGGCCATGCTGGAATGTGTAGTTTCACAACAGCTGGAGGGCCGAAGGTTCCCCATTCCTGTATTAGGGAATGGTAAAACTGTAGCAGGCCATGCTGGAATGTGTAGTTTCACAACAGCTGGAGGGCCGAAGGTCGGCCAGGCCTGACTTTAGGGCCTCATTGGCAGCCAATTTAACAGTGATCACATTGACATTGTGTTATTAGCTCCTGAATGTATCACTGTTTCCCTGCAGGGACAGGGGCTATGAAAAGGAGCCCAGTCTGTGTGATGTTCTCCAGAGTGTAGGGACCAAATCAGCAGTCTCTCCTCCTCTTTCAGGACTCATGCATATGCGCAGTCTACTGGCCATGCTTGCACAGCAGCCATTGCCAAGGACAGAGTTGTTGCTCATTATTAGGGCTATGCTTAAATAAGGAAAGAAACAAACAAAACCCCTGTATGTTGACATTCGGGTGTATTCCAACTCTAAATCTGACAGTTTTTTTCAAATGCTCAGGTACCAAGAAATCAGACAAAACTGGTAATGATGCTAGAAAAGCTGGGAATGCGCTATGATGGCCGCCTCCACTGTGGTCTCGATGATTCAAAGAATATTGCCCGGATTGCTATCCGCATGCTGCAAGATGGCTGCGAGCTGAGAGTGAATGAGAGAATGCACACAGGGCAGCTCATGACTGTACCCACCTGCCTGCCATTTGAAGGAGCTGCCAGTCCCCAAAATCCACAGTTCAAAAATTAACTTTTTTATTTTTTTGTATATTTATGTTTGTGTTTTTCGTTTGCTGTTTGAGCTTTTTAATAGCACTTTAAAATGTATTTTTTTTTTTTTTTTTATGTACGTAAGTATTTAAAGAGCATTGTACATTTGCATATCTTGTATACTGTGGAAAGGTGATATGAAATTTTATGAATAATCATAGATTTAGATTGATTTCAACAATAAAATTAACAAAAACACTGCTCATAATTTAGCTTTATACTGAATTGTACAGGCTCTTTTTTTTTTAATTAAGTTTTTATTTTCTTATGCAAAATACAAACATAACACTTAAATACAATACATCACATATACATAAAACAACGCTTACATCCCCATGGCCGGTCACTCCCCCAACTATACAGGAAATCTCTACACCTATATGCTATAAACACTAGGCTGTGAACGGCACTAAATCAAGCAATCCTATCTGCTGTAGCCATAAACACAAGCAGGAAGAGAACCAATCATCAGTCAATATAAAATTATTACTCATGAATTATCGTGATTAAACTTGTACCCCTTATACTCCTATACTTAAGACCCACTACAATAATTACTATCTTGTCATAATTCAACAAATATTATCGTTATTAAACAGTGCCTAAATAATTCACTAAATACAATAAGGGCATTTATTATTGCGTGAGAAAAATGATTTAACAAATCTATATAATAATTAGATACCTCCCCCCACCCCTAACCCTATAAATCTATAAACACACCCTCGAGTAGCATACACGTAATTTCATCAACCCGAATACCCCATAATGCATGTTAATAATTCATTAAACTATAAAATAAGATTAAATCTTATATCCACCTATATCCTCAATCGTGACCTTAACTTATTTACCATTATCTTATGGTTATTTCAACCATTAATATCTTAAGTAAACCGTGCAAAATAATTCACTTAAAATGAAAATGAGAGCATTTAGAAATAGGTGAGTCAAAATATCTTTACAAAGCTATATAGAATTTGGATGTCGTCCACCCCCCCCAAACCTTATAAAATTTAGAAAAACACCCTCGTGTAGCATACATATATTTTTCATGAGAGCAGGTAGCATTGACTAAATTAATCCATTGCCATCCATTTCCTAGCTATAATTACTTTAGCACATGATACTAGGATCCTGATCAATTGGGTCCATTGCCCACTCTGTTGGATATCCACCACCCTTAATACTAAACAAATAGGACTAAAAATAGAGTTTGAAATTACGAGCTCCAGCATAACATTACAAATGGCTGACCAGAACGCTTGCACACCCATACATTCCCAAACTAAATGCCAATGTGTACCCGGCTCGACTCCACATCTAGGGCACCCCGCAATGGCGGGGTTCCCCATATGCCTCAGTCGCTCCGGAGTAAGATAAATTCGATGTAAAATATTAAATTGAACCTGCTGGACTGAGAGAGACATTGAGGATTTGCCATTGGCCGATAGAACCTCCCTCCAATCTATTACCAAGACCTGAGGGATAACCCTAGCCCACTGAGACCTCAACTTGTCCAAACCACCTTCTTGTTTAAAGGAGTGGATAAATCTATATGTTTTAGAGAGGTGCTTCCTGGAACCCAGTTTTTTCATAAATTCCTTGCATGGGGCTTCCCTAATATTCAGGGATCCACTCCTTGTCATACAGGCCAATGCACTCCTGATCTGAAGGTAATTAAAGTACGCTTTCCTAGGGAGGTCGTGCCCCTGTTGTAGGTCCTCAAAGGAGCGAATTATCCCTTCCTGTACCCACGATCCTACATCCAGCAAACCATGCGCCTCCCACACTCCCCCACCTAAGCCCTTAAATTTTTTGACCTCCGACAGGGAGAAAACTGAGGTCTGAGGGTCCGTGTCCACAAAATTTGACAACTTTTGCACCTGTCTCCACACGCTTATAGCTTGGCCTATCAGGGGGGGTGCTTTACCCCATAACTTCCCCGCCAACAACAATTGGAGAGGAGACAACCCCGATTGCCCAGCCAACGCCAAGGTCCTGAATTCCCCAACCTCCTCACCTCCCTTTATCCATGGGCAAAGATGACATAACTGGGATGAATAATAATAGAGTCTAAAGTCCGGGAGGGCAAGACCCCCCTCTCCTCTATCCCAGGTCAAGATGGACAGTCTAATCCTCGAGCTTTTATTTTTCCAAATAAATGAGGAAAGAACACTATTCAACTCATGAAAAAATTTAACACCAATATAACACGGAGAGTGGAGCAACAGGTACAAAAGTTTAGGTTGAATACACATCTTCAGCAGATTAACCCTGCCCAGTTGCGAAAGTGGCAAACCGACCCATCTCCGACACTTCGTTTTAATTTCCCTTAAAAGCGGCCTCAGATTATCCGAAATATAATCCCGCGGGTTGTCAGAAATCATAACGCCCAGGTACTTAAATTTACTAGAGATTTTTAACGGGCAGGCAAGCTGGATATCGGGAGTCACGGAACCCAGGAACATAACATGGGACTTATCCCAGTTCATTTTAATACCTGACATACCCCCAAATTCATTTAAGAGGTTCACAATTAATGGGAGATCAACGTCCGGACTGTCAGAACCAATTAGGAGGTCATCGGCATACAAAGATACCAATTTACTCCCACATGAATTATAACAGCCCAGCTTCTGTCTAAGTAAATGAGCCAGAGGCTCCACTGCCACCGCAAACAACAGCGGGGACAGCGGACACCCCTGCCTTGTACCCCTGGCCAAATGGAAGGAGGAGGAGGTGAAACCATTAACTGAAATACGAGCCAATGGCTGCCGATACATTAACCTTATCCATCCAATAAAACCCTCCCCGATACCAAATGCTCTCAACACGGGCCATAAATACTCCCACTCAATTACATCAAAAGCCCTACTGGCATCGAATGAGGCCACGGCCGCACTTTTATTACCAGAATTGATGATTTGAATATAAGAAAGTACCCTCCTCAGGTTGACAGCCATCGACCTACTAGGTCTAAAACCTGTCTGGTCTTGATGTACAATTTCATCCAACACTTTCCCCAAACGGTTGGCCAATATTTTTGAAAAAATGTTTGCGTCCGAAGACATAATGGATATAGGTCGATAAGATCCAACCTGGGAGGGATCCTTCCCCACCTTGGGAATCATAACAATATAAGCTTCCTCCATAGAGGGAGGTAGCCTACCCTCAGCCTGGACACCACCCAGCAATTCCCATAATGGAGTGGCCAGGACATTCGAGTATTTTGAATAGAATTCCCCCGGCAACCCGTCCAGCCCCGGGGCCTTATTTTGGGGGAGGGCTTGTATTACAGACGCTACCTCTTCTAACGTAATTGGGGCGTCCAAAAACTCTTTAGAGTCCCCAGAAATTTGCGGGAGTTCCAATGCCCCCAAGTAGTCGTCAATTATTTCCTTATTGTTCGAGGACTGAGAGGAGAACAGTTTTTTATAAAATGACACAAAACTGGACACGATTGCGGGGGTATCCATTACACTATTCCCAATGTCATCCTTAATTTCAGAAATGAGATTAGATGAACGCTCATTCTTAGCCATCAATGCCAGCCATTTCCCACCCCGATCCGAATTAACATATCGCCTATGATCTCCCTTTCTTACTCTCTGACAGAAGGTGTCCTGGACGTGATTGCGCCATTTATTAAGAGCAGCCTGCCACGCTACCCGATCCACTTCCAAACCGCTGGAAACATAAATATTTTCTAACTCCACTGACCTACCCTCCAGTCTCTCCGTCTCCACCCTATAATTCTTCTTAACAAAAGCAATCTTTTTGATGAACACCCCTCTAATATATGCTTTAAATGAGTCCCATAAGGTGGAACCACAGACCGAGCCGTGGTTCAGTTGGAAATACTCCCCAATCAACTGTTCCACCTCCTCCACCTCGCCCATCTGAGTGAGCCAGAATGGCTGCAACTTCCAACTCCTATATCCAACCTGCCTTGCCAAGTCGAGATCAACAATAATCGGCGAATGATCCGAAATACCACGCGACTTGTATTCAACCATCTGGACTCTATTTAATAGGTCCTTCGAGAGAAGCGCTAAGTCCAACCTCGAAAAGACCCCGTAAGAATCAGAGTAGCATGAAAATTGTTTTCTGTCAGGGTACCTTATCCTCCAAGGATCCCATAATCCAACTTCCTGAATAAATTCCCTAAACTTACTACCTTCATCCATGGGCTGTCCACCAGGCCTCCACCTATCCAGTCGGGAATCTAAAACCTTGTTGAAGTCGCCAATGCATATAATCGACGCTAGAGGGAAACCAGCCGCAAATTCCACTGCCTTCTTAATAACCTCGTAGGAGAACGGGGGGGGGGGGGGATATATACTGAAAGAATACAAATCTGAACTTGATCTATACGACCTTCAATAAATATATACCGACCACCCGGGTCAATTTTGTGACTACCGAGAGAAAATGCCAGAGACTTCTTGATCAATATAGAGACCCCCCTGGACATATTGGTGAAAGGGGCGTGAAATACAGGGCCAATCCAGGGCCGCCTTAAGGAATTAGATCTTTCCGCACTAAGATGAGTCTCTTGGAGGCATATAACATCTGCCTCATACTTTTTGCATTGCCCCAAGACCGTCGCCCTCTTGACCCTGTCGTTCAGACCCCTAACATTCCATGACAGAAAACGCACCCCCATACAAAGTCAGCCTTATCTAATACTTCTCCATCCACAGCCCACCAAGTTATTGATAATCCCAGCATAGGTTCTATACTCTCTCGGGGGTGACCGGACCATGTAAGCTCCCAAACATAAAAATGACATAGACAAACACAACCCCCCCCCCACCCCCCCACCCTGTAGGCCCTACCCCGGGCATACCTACCCTTAATTCTCGCTCTCCCCCCTTTTTTTGAGGCTTACGATAAATAACCACAAGGGAAAAAAGAAAAAAAAAAAAACCCCTCCCCCCCTCCCTCAGGCCTATTCGCTTACTGACTGCCAGTATAAACCGGCATGGCCTCCAAACCCATCGGAGAATATGCAGGACTTAAACTCCCTGGTCAACCAGGTGGCGGGTACCCCAGTCAACTTAGCTAGCCAGAACCTGGCGCTTCCCTGGGTATGAGCGGTCTAGCCACTCCGCCACATCTCCTGGAGAAAAAAAAATGTTAGACACACCATCCACCGCCACTCTTAATTTGGACGGGTACAGCATATTAAACTGAATGTTTAACTCGCGTAACCGGGCCTTGACCAATTTAAATTTCATTCTGTCCCTCTGCACCTCAAGGGGAAAGTCAGGAAAGGTGGAAATCTTCTTCCCATTGTAAGCCAGGTCCCCCTTATCCCTTGCCATTCGAAGGAGGGTGTCCCTATCCTTAAAATGCAAGAACTTAGCAATGATAGCCCGCGGTGGTGCCCCCGGTGCAGGGGGTCTCCCTGGGATACGGTGGGCCCGCTCAATAGAGAACTGGGAAGAAAAAATGTTCCTTCCAAATACTTGGACCAACCAGTCCTCTAGAAACTTTTCCGGTTCACTGCCTTCTACTCTTTCATCGAAACCCAGAAAACGAACATTGCTTCGTCGAAGCCTGCCTTCCATATCCGTGAGTTTCACCCTTAACTCGCCAACTTGTGAGGAGATGGAATTAATTTGAGAGCTTAATGGAGTAGCCAAATCCTCTAAAGACGAGATTCGCGTCTCCACCTCTGTCATCCGTTCTCTCATTCTTTCCGCATCTTGCCGGATGAGCATGATATCCGACTGAACTTTGCCCAACTGCTCGGCAAGGCGAGTTTCACATTTGTTAATTGCCTCTATAACCTGCTGCAAGGTTATATCCGGGGTAGCATGGGCCCCTTCGCTCTTACTGGGAGATGATACAGGGGTTACCGTACGTGAACTGCTCCCAGACTGGGACAGGGCCTGGGTTCTAGCATACTTCTCGAGCCTTGCGGCCGCGGTACTTTGGCCTGTTTTACCCATAATGACCAGAAACAATGTTGGACTGATATTCAAATTAATATGCAATAGTCACTGAAACACAGTCACAAACTGAACAATCCTTCAACCAGCGAGGAGGCAGAAAGTGTATATTCAAGTGATCAGTCCCGTCCTGAATTACTCCAGCCGACTTACTGTACCCCACCCCCACTCAATCAGGGCCAACTGAGGGCTACCACCTCCTCTCAGTAAACGTTGAGTAGGGCAGTTATAGTGAGTCTTCCATCTGCATAATGTTTCCCAATATGCCCAAAAAAAACGACAGTACCCGCAACAACCTGAAAGAAAACAGGCTCTTTCGAATAGCAGTAGATCAGGGCACTCACAGTTATTGCAGGTAGTTCTGTACAGGGGGGGAACAGGCGGCCTCACCACTTGATCGGGTAGACAATTCGTTACCTTCAGGCTGGCTCACCCTCCGGGAGCGGGCACCCCACAGGCACACTCCTCTTTCGCTGGTATGCACGAGGGCTCTGGGCTGCAGCGTGTTCAGTGAGGTCGTATGATGAAGTGAGTCCGTCAGCGTGTACTCTCTCACAGTACAGCTGCCGGCACCAACTGTTGAAGCGCACACCAGACGCCACACGTGCGACCACAACCCGCCGGCCGGGGCTCCGACACAGCGCTCACCGCCGCACAGGAAACTCCACAGTCAGCGGTCACCGCGGACGCCACCTCACACGCTCCAGGTCGGCTCAGGGATCGGAAAAGGTCAGAGGCCACATCAGGTTGAGCTGCTAAGCATCTGGCTCAGTTACCAGTCTTCCATTCGCGCCGGAGGTGGGGGGAGGGGAGAGTGTGTCTCCCTACGCTACATGCGCCGTGGTCCGCCCCTTCCTGGTGTCTGAATTGTACAGGCTCTTACTCAAAATGTTACTAATATGTGTACTGGGGTCTACTGCCAAATTGTTGACCCTCAATGTTGGAGTTATGGTGTGTACACACCGTCAGATGTGCCTTCAGATACTGTCCACGATCAGATCGGATGGTGGATAGTATCTGAAGGCACATCCGATTTGCATACAAGTCTGACTATATAGTGCAGATCTGCACTATATAGTCAAGGCAGACAAGACTTTCTGCCTTGGGATACGTGAACGCGCATCGGAATCTGATCGGGATCTGAAGGGTTAAAACCCTTGCGATCTGCATCCGATTCCGATCCGATGTTGACTATATCGTCAACATCGGAAGGCAAAAAGTACCGTGTGTACACACCATTAGACTATTGTGACCATTTACAATTTGCTTTCAATGGGTTAAGTTTTGCTTATCTGGAAATATTCAGCGGGATGTAATACAGTTCCGAGTCGCTGGGGTGCTGGACAAATGCGACAATTGTATTAAAGCAGTAATCCTTTACAAGCCAAAACCATCGCTTTAGAAAAATGTTGCTTTTGTCCAGCCAATTGTGTTGGACTGTGATAAACAACCAGCCAATCAGCTCATACCTGTCATTTTTCAAACCCAGCCTGTGACATGGCAGGTAGGAGCTGATTGGTTGTTTATTACGCTCCATGTTTTTAAACTTTTTTAAGCTTCATACATCTGGCCCAATGCCTAATCATTTTCTGTGCAAAAACAATTGTATACGCATGCAAAAGTTTACTGCTATTTTCTACTACTTTAATGTTCTGCTGGTCACTTACTGTATGTCCCACATCGATCGATAGATATCACTCCCCAAGTCTTAGTATATATACCCCCAGTGTCTAAACATTCTCAGATACTCACATCGTAAATGCTGTGTTTTATACCTTTTTAACTGTTGAGTATTGGACTATCTGATTAGTGAAAAGATTAAAATATTAGCTTCGTATTTCATCCATTCTCAAAGACAATGCATGAAGTGAATGTGGGCAGGAGTGAAAGCACTAAATGGTTACCTAATGATCTGTCCTTCGTGCCCCACCTCCCCCCATGATATCTCCATTTTTTTTCTTTAGTGCCCTGGAGGCAAGACATGGGTTCCTTTTAGCAGAGATTGATTAAAAGAAAAACAAAAAAACAATTTCTTTCTGTTTGCTTACCAATGTCCTTGAGAGTGAGCGGTCCAGGGAGGCTGCATCGCATAGTTATAGCTCCACCCCTCTCTATTCAATGTCAGTAATTTGGGAATTGAATAGAGGGGGCTGGGCTACAATGATGTAATCATGACCTACACTGCCCATATATGTTGAGGCCACATCCACTCTTAGGGCCTTATTTTGGTTCACTCTTTCTGGCAAATTCCTTCTTAGATGGACAAAACCATGCGCACTGCAGGGGGGCAGATGTAAAATGTGCAGAGAGAATTAGATTTGGGTGAGTTATTTTATTTCTGTGCAGGGAAAATACTGACTGCATGATTTTACACTGCAATATAGTTCTCACTTTGAAGTAAAACCCCACACATATCTAATTATCCCTGCACAAGTTACATCTGCCCCACCTGCAGTGTACATGGTTTTGTCCATCTAAGAATAATTTTGTCAGGAAGAGTGAACCAAAATAAGGCCCTTACCGATCTGGCTGCACCCTCTTGTACAGGGGTGGGCAATTCATTTCTATTTGAGGCCACATGAAAAATCTGAACTGTGCTGGAGGGCTGAACCAATGGTAACTTGAACTTCATTATGCTCAATATTAATTTTCTGCCATTAGCAAAAGCAGCAAATTATATATTTTGATAAGATGTTACTGGTAATCAGAAGTTTAAAATGCAGAAAAAATAATTATTCATTATTGTAGACAGAACTTTGAAAATCAATTCATTTTACTTATTTAATATTCCAGCAGCCATCATATGTGATGTCACAAGAAGAGAATATATTGATAAAAATCATAAAATAAAGAAGTGTGAAGTCTGTTCATTGCCAAGACCCAATGCGTTTACCTGACCTCAGCCTCCAGTGCTGCACACAGACATATGGCCGCACCCCACGCTGTGCTTCCTCAGCCTCTCTGCTGTGCGTGGTGTCTGGAAATCGCCATTGCGCATGCGAGAGGGCTAAAGTAAACCGGTATGCTGCAGTCGTCCTCCGACTCCTGTCCCATGAGAGTGCCCCGGGTCTGTGGTAGAGATGGGTCGTTCGCGAATGAAGCCGATCTTTTGGACGGATTCCATAAAAGTGTGAGTGAGCCGCCGATTCCAAAAAGGTGATCCATCATTCTTTTACTTTCAGTTTTGTATTTCATTACAATGCATTTGCCTGAGCTCAGCACTGCCACCTGTGGCAGCTGAGATGTACTAACTGGAGACTGAGTACAGTGCTGTGACTGCAAGTGAAAGAAAGAATAATAAGGCTGCTGCTGCTAGGGATGGCCATCGGTGCAGACGCCATCAATGGCGATTCTGCACCCAGCCATTGATCAGTGTTTTACTCGGTCATGTATGTTCTTATTTGTTCAGCTCAAATAATTGTAAAACAAATTATTCTTCGTTATTATCAAATTACCCCTTTTTTCAAAGTGAGCCGAGAACCCGTCTAAAAGATCTGGATCTTTTCACGGAGTGATACGCTGACTCCCGACTCGTCTTAGTGACCCGTTTTGCCCATCTCTAGTCCGCGGTGCCAGCACATTACATCATGAGGCGTTGTACGCTGGCACGAGACCCGCCTGCAATGCACCCTTGGGGTTGGGTGCTTGGCCAGGGGATGGAGCTCCCCAGGAGGAAGAAGTATGCTGTGCTGTCGGGGTGCCGTCCGAGCAGCACGATCCTGACAGTGCATTGGCAGGTGGGGCGGGCGATACTGCAGGGCCGCTCCGATCGGGCGTGCCTAGAGCCGGCCCTGGACATAGCGCACAGGTGGAGGGCAACGGGCCAGTCCGGATCGGGTCGCAGGCAGTAGTTTTCCCACCCCTGCTCTTGTATGTGGCAGCTACAAAGTTGGTAAGCATGCTTTATATGTGATACCCTTTTCACACCAAAATCCTGGGTCCAACCAGGACACTGAAAACAGTTCTGGGTTTCAGATGTACATTCCCCATTCTGCATCGTGGCCCTTGTACTCCCTCATTTACGTGCAGGGCGACAGAGGTCATTGTTAATGCCTTGCAGTGTACACAGACTATACACAATGTTATTGTTATCGTGCATATCATTAAGTAGTATCTTCTAGTGTGTACGCACCTTAAGATATGTGATGGCTGCCTTACCCTGGATCAGCAGTCGTTAACCAGGCTCACAGAACTCATCCTATCTATCATCACCCCTCTGAGACTAGCCAATCCTGCATTACACTATTGGTACATAGCGTGATACATAATCATGGAGAAACTGTAGATTCTGCCTCGTTGTTTTAATAAACTGCCATGATAAATAGACACCTTAATTTAAGAATATTTGTGCAATGCCCCTTTATTTTCTCCTTCAACTTGAATAAATGTCTGAATAAATTTAGTCAATTTGCTAGCGAAATGAAAGCCACTGCAGATCATGCATGCTTGAGTTAAGCACAGATGCAATCGCAGGCTCCCTAGAAATAGGTTAAGTGGTTAGAGTGCATACATAACTGCTGTGCCAAACTCAAAGCAATGCCCCATCTCTCCTGTAGGTGGCACTGTTGTTTTACATGCAGATGTCATGTCACTGAGTTCATACTGTAGGATGTGGAAAAGGAAGTCCCCTAGTGCTATCAATAGATCGTTGAGTATATGAATAATGCAGATATAAATGAATGTATCTTACACTATCTTCAAGGCCTTTAGAAGACCGTAAAATGTGTCTGCTCTCGAATACATGTATTTTCTTGGTCTGATTGCTGAACTGATGTACCCAATCCCATCAGTTTAATATGTCTGTATGTTGGTGCAATGTACACAGTCCTGTTCCGTTTCTAACCTTTCTGTCTGTTTCTTTGTGGACACTGTATTTACTCCTGTACATTATTGGGTTCCTTAGCATCATTGTGTATGCTGAGCAATGATGTGATAATTGCTGGCTGATTAAAATGCATAAAAGTGCATACACACTGAGCAATTTTCACCCAGTCCAGTTATTTTCACCACTTGCCACAGTAGGAGACTGGCAAGTGGTTCACTTGGCTGGTAAAACCAGATGGTGGCATGGAGTCCATTGGCAGGAGCACTGCCAAGATCCCAGAAAAATGGAGCTGTGGCCATTTTTCCATCAACCTGTGCATGCGCAGTGGAGTCTGTGCCTTCTAGTGCTCATACCCTACTGCTCCTGGCAGAGAGGAGGAGGCTGCACACGGGCCCCCTGACGAAGTCCCTGCACGAAACGCGTTGGGCCGTGGACGCAGCGACGTCACCCTGAGTGAGCGGAGTCAGAAAGTGGAGACCGGCGAATATACAGCGTAAGAGGCTGCTGAGACGGAGGATCTCTTCACACCGTGTCGTGTGAACCCCGGCCGTTCCAGTTTTCACTCTAAGCTTGGCAAGCTGTTATACCATAACCCACATGTATGTGAGCATATATTTTCAGTAAAGGAACTGTATTTTACTTTGCTCATGGTGCGCTTCTCCTTCTTTTGCATACAAGTACACCGTTGGACCCTGGTAGAGTCTTGGAGTTAAGCTGCACACGACGTGGGAGGCACATATATTCCTTTTGAGGTTTTGCGCAGTGGTAATATTTATATTTATATATATATCTATATATATATCCATCCATGAAATGAGAACAGTCACTCTGGACTTAATTAGGCTGAAGCGGTTATCCTGCTCCGGTGCCAACCTCTGGAGCTTGTATTGCACAGAACCATCATTATAGAGATAGAAAGAACAGGCACTCAAGGACTGTAAATTGCTGTGAAAAAGTGTACCAAGTTTATTCCATATTGGTCAACATTTCGGGGCCAATTCCCTGTCGTCAGGACATATATTATAGAATATATGTCCAGACGACGGGAATAAACTTGGTCCAGTTTTTCACGGCAATTTACAGTCCTTGAGTGCCCATTCTCTCCCTATCCCCTCTCCCCCCTTAAATTCCCCTGTCTATCGGTCTAGTTATAGTTTTTCAACAACCTTGCAATATATTTGGCAGTTAGAAAATTGACTAGTAGTTCCAACCATTCATTATAAGAAAATATTGAACATTTTCTGAGTTTTAAGTTGGTTCAATATCTCCCCAAAGCAGATATATTATTGATAGTATCTTTTTTGGAATAGGCAAGTCTGGATTTTTTTTACCTAAATTTTGCTCATCTGCCGACAAATCAGTGATCATCAGAGTCCCATCAATGATTGGATCGGACTGGCATTGGCATAACTGGGAATTGGGCCATAACTATATTCCCAAAATATACAAAGGCATAATGCCACCTCAGTTGTGTTCTGCCTGCACTCGGTCCTTTATTAGTAGCCACAGTATATGCTAACATTTTTGTTACTCTAGGTTATTTGTTTACTTTCATACACTACCATACATGATATTGATCATGTTATTTCATGGCTGAATGGTGTAGTTATCACACAGATTTTGGTATCATTAGACATTGATGCTTTGTAAAGCAATGTGCCACATTTACACTCATTGTTAGTAATTCATTTTATTATTTAGTTATTAACAGTTTTGGTACTTGTTTCTTAGCACGGCCACAATCACGGGCATCAGGTGTCATTTTTAGTGGTCTGCGACGCGACCGACGCGATGCCCCCGATTTTGCCATTGAAAACAGTCAAAATCGCGTCGTATGCGGCTAAAAATGCTTAAATGGTCCAGACGCGATGCCCGCGATTTCCCCATAGGGAACAATGTTAAATGCCTAAGTTTAGCCGCGATGCCCCCGATTTCCCATAGGAAACAATGTTAAATGGCTCAATTTACCAAAATCATCATAGGGAACAATGGTAAATGGGCCAGAAACCCCCTGAACATTGAAATGTCCCCCCAAAAGTAGTTTACGCCACCCCGCGATCAACGTGAACCCGAAGCGTGGCCAGCGCAGCGAGCCCGCGAGGGGCGGCGGTACGCGTCCTCCGACCTTTTCATACCCCCACTATCCACGTCGGCGTGGAGTTGAGAATAGAATAGTGTGGCGAGCGGACGCGGATACCTTCACAGGTAAACGCGTCCCTTCGCGGGCTTCACAGGTATCCGCTGCGCTCGCCACACTATTCTATTCTCAACTCCACGCCGACGTGGATAGTGGGGGTATGAAAAGGTCGGAGGACGCGTACCGCCGCCCCTCGCGGGCTCGCTGCGCTCGCCACGCTTCGGGTTCACGTTGATCGTGGGGTGGCGTAAACTACTTTTGGGTGGACATTTCAATGTTCTGGGGTGTTTTGGGGGGTTTCTGGCCCATTTACCATTGTTCCCTATGATGATTTTGGTAAATTGAGCCATTTAACATTGTTTCCTATGGGAAATCGGGGGCATCGCGGGTAAATTGAGGCATTTAACATTGTTCCCTATGGGGAAATCGCGGGCATCGCGTCTGGACCATCGCACCCGATTTTTTAGTGCATGCGATGGCCGCGATGCCCCCGATTTTTACACCCGATGACCACGATCATGATCGTTGTGGCCGTGCTAGGAAACAAGTACTACAGTTTTTTGATATAGTGCACACATAATTCCGCAGCTCTTTACAGAGAATATTTCAACATTTACATCAGTGCCTGCCCCAGTGGAGCTTACAATCTATATTCCCTATCACATACACACACACAGACATTCTAGGGTTAATTTTAGTTGGGAGCCAATTAGCCTACCAGTATATTTTTAGATTGTGGGATGAAACCGAGTACCTGGAGAAAACCCACGCACGCACAGGGAGAATATACAAACTCTGCACAGTTAGAGCCATGGTGGGAATCAAACCCGTGACCTCAGTGCTGTGAGGCAGTAATGTTATCCATTACATCATCCATACTCTTTGGTTTGTCCATTTTTATGAATTAGAGTTCCTTATAATTTATAAAATAGTCATTTTGGGGTTTATGATTGTCAATATTTTTAAAAAATGATCAAGTTTAATTAATTTTCCTCCACCCTTATCATGTGTGATAATAATATTTCCAAATCTCGTTTGATGAGAGTAAAACACATCTGTGAGGAGCCTGTAGCATCGTCCCATGCAACAGATGGCAGAACGCTTTACCAACAGAGGTTATCCCTCACTATGCTGGACACTATAATTACACAGATAGACTTACTGTCAACTTTGCAGTTTATTTCATATGCTAAACACAGGAGTTTAGCAAGTTGGACTAGTTTATCAACTTTTTTTTAATATATGCAACTTATTCAATGCGGTAATTAACAAATTTTGGTATATTTAGCAAAATGAGTTCCTTTTATATAAATGTCCACTCAGTGTATATACTGATTTATTTCAAACTTCTGATTTGCCGGTACAAAATGCAGTTGTTCAGGATAAACTGGCATGTCTTCCATTTAGATCTGGCTTGTGTGTTCATTACACACAGATATCTATGCCTTCCCTGCCACAACACAAATGCATCATGTTTGCACCAAACATTGCATGGTACTGGGCATACTGTACATGTGGTCACTGCTAGACATGTGTGTTCTGCACAAGTTCTTACATTTAATACTAAGCTTATTTTGTGTTAATATACACATATTCATAGATGACAATGAGTTGTTTTAATAATTACTCACTGGAAGGCCCTCATCATCATCATCATCATCACCCTAGTCAGATTTACTAGAATAGCCCTTATTGACTTTTCTATACTATGTGTGGTTCAGGTGAGGTCACAGCAGGTTTGTTACTTGTTACTAGGTGCGTTACTGACTGTGCACATGTGTTACCCATAGCACAACATTATACCAGTGTGTAATGCTATGCATTGTGGGACAGGACTCTCTCCAGAGTTTGGATTGCTCTATGCAGATCTATTTGTTCTGTATCTATGGGACCCTAGACAGTGCCCTACAGTCCCATAATATACTGCCGTGGGTGTGAATCATGTCACAGACAATGTCTAGGTTAACATGTACTAAGTCGATATTGACAAAAGTTTGACACAAGCAAAATGTCAACATATGAAAAGGTCGGCATGACCCCTAAATAGTGTACCATGTACCCTCGATTCATTCACCATGCTTTGGGGCAGGTGCCTCATTCTGCTCCCGGTACACTTTACCATTCCCAATCAGAGGTCATGTGATGGTAAAGCATGAAAAAAGTCAATAAAATAGGAAAGATCGTAAAAAAAACCTCATATTGACCTTTTCACATGTCGACAATTGCCATGCCGAACTTTTGCTTATGTCACCCTAGATCATGTCGTCCTACTGACTGTCGACCTAGACATTTTCTCAGTCATCCGGATACCTACTGCCATGTGATTCAGATTTATACCCAACAATTGATTAGCCTTGGTCATCTGTTAACCACTATTAAATGAATATGTGTAGAACAGAGCTGGCGACTCATGATTTGACACTATATAAACAACAATCTCTCTGTGAAGACATTTCCTTCTACCAGACCTCACTCCAGTCCCCAGCCATCCCTCCTCCTCCACTTACATAATCCTCTTAGCTCATTCTCCTGTGAAACAGCTGACAAGGTTTACACACCCCTCTGACATCTCTCACCCAGCCCCTTGTGGGCACTGTTCCATCATGTTCTCCACTTTACTCTGTTCTCGTCTGGCACAAACTCTTTCTTCTCCAAACACATGCTCTTTTTTCTTAACAAATATTCTATTGTTTTAGCTTCTCCGCTCAATCCCTCTCTCTCTCTCCTTAGATAACTTCTACTCCTCTTACTGCTTCTTTGATTTATTGCAGTAAGGCTTTTGCACTCCACTCCACTGAGACTACAGTGCATATTTACAGCTCAACAAACTATTGGGATATGGGTAATAAGATCGACAGTCAAAAGGTGGACCACTATTGGTCAAAAGGTCAAAACATTAAAAAGATTGACATTCATTATCATTAGGTCAAAAGGTCGACATGAAAAAAGTTGACATGTAAAAAGGTTGACATGCATCCCCTTCAGATAGTGTTAATAGGTATTCCCTCTGGTTACCCTATTCATGCAAAGCATTCTTTACCTGAGAGAGTGAAGGCTGAGCTCAGATCCAGTCATGCTTGTCTGGTGGTCACCCAGTGTCCGGTTATCTGTGATCTGGGGAGGGTAGCCGGTCATCTGTTCACTGTGCTCCTGCTGTGATCCCCGATGCATTAAAGTGGTGCTGTGACGCCGTCATCTCATTACAGCACTGGGGGTTCAAATTACCTGCTGCCCTTGCTCCACCACCAGTCCTGGCTAAAGGCGTAACTAGAGGCTTGGAGGCCCCTGGCTATCTCTCAGGTTGGGCCTGTTATTTGATTTCTATAACCTTTAGGTCTATATATTTTATAAATATTTTTGCTGGTTTGGGGTGTAAATTTTGACCATAACTGGATTTGGTCTTGTTTTTTTGTTTGTTTTACTTTTTTCAAAAAATGTATTTAAAAAAAACCTAAAATCACGTAATTTGGGCAGTACGGATGGTGTAATGGTTAGCATTACTGTCTCACAGTGCTGAGGTCATGGGTTCAATACCCAGCATGGCTCTAACTGTGTGGAGTTTGTATATTCTCCCCATACTTGTGTGGGTTTCCTCCGGTTACTCCGGTTTCCTCCCACAATCCAAAAATATACTGGTAGGCCACTGCACGCACAGTCTGTGTTTGAAACTTGGCAGCTTGCCAGACTCTGTGTTTAACTGTGTGCGTGCCGCTCTAGCTGTTCTCAGCGCAGTGCGTGCCTGCTTTACATATGTAATCTACGTTATCAGCGTAGCGCTGGGCAGCAGCAGCGCGCGCTGACAGGTCACTGTGGTACTTGTCGTTCCACAGTGAAATAGACAGTCCTGCACACCGCTGACAACGGGGGCATGTAAACTGGACACCCCGGCACACCGCTAACATACGGAGCTTCTAAACTAGACACCCCGGCACACACTAAAATTTAGACTCCCTGGAAACTGCTAAGAAGGGGGCATCTAAATTTAGACGCTAAAGCATTTGAATTTAGTTGGATCTAGGGGTACATAGGGGTGCACTGTGAAAAACACTCTTAAACCTGTTCACAATGAAAAAAAACAGAACAAAGATGAGTCCTTACCCCTGAGGGCTGTTTCACACAGTACGGTTCCTGCCGCACGGTGAAATCCCGTACGGCCAGGGAGCCGTGCCGCACTCAGCAGTTGTGAATGGACACTATTGTGTCCATTCACACGGGACGGCCACGGCCCGGCCGCACGGCTGCAGCCGGATCCCCCCACTGGAAGGGACGGCTGCCGGGCTGTGGCCATCCCTGCCATTATAAAATTCTGAGTGCGGCGCGGCTCCCTGACCGTACGGGATTTCACCGTGCGGCAGGAACCGTACTGTGTGAAACAGCCCTAAGGGTATTTGGAGCCAGCAAGGGATGGAATAGGGCAGGGATGCAGTCTGGAAGTGCACCCTGCTGCCCGCCTATATCCACGCCAGCGTGTACGCAACTGAAGAGTCACTTATATATGCGTGCACGATAAACATCATTCAATGGTCAGTTACCATCGAAAGATGTGGGCGGTTACCCGAGCCATGCGAATGGATGTTTATGCAAAACATCCATTCGCAGCTCATCCATTCGCAGTTGTTTGGGCGAAGCCGCACTTTGAAGGGGCAGCGGGGGGGGGGGGGGGGGCGGTCGTTCGCCGGGCGGGGTTTGGTGGACTCGCAAGGCTGCGAATTCGCAGCCTTGCGAATCAACCTGAATAACCCCCATAGATTGTAAGCTCCACTGGGGCAGGGACTGATGTGAATGCTCAAATATTCTCTGTAAAGTGCTGCGGAATATGTGTGCGCTATATAAGAAACTGTTAATAAATAATAAAATAAAATACATTTTGGTTCCTAGAGTATTATTACCCTCAATAACATTAATTTCCACTCATTAGCAGTCAATTTTGACCATCTCACAGTTTTTTATCCACTTGAGGCCAAAGGCTGCAGCGAGCTGGCTGGTTACTAATAGACACAGCAAAAGCACAAACGCACATGAGTTTATAGCACATCTATGAAAGATTGCCACACAGCAAATAACACTGCAGTCACACCACTTATGTGAACTCAGTGGGGTACGGCCTGCGCTGTCACAGTACTTGTAGTGGGGTACGGCCTGCACTGTCACAGTACTTCTACATTATGACTATACAGCAGTGTATGGCGTGTGTTGCCACAGTACCTGTACATTTTGGATACTCAGTGGGGTATGGCCTGTGTTGTCACAGTACTTGTATATTATGGATATACAGCGGGGTATAAGCGGCATTGTTACAGTACTTCTACATTATGGCTGTACAGCGGGGTACGACCTGTGTTGTAACAGTACTTGAAAGGTTTGGATAAACAGTGGGGTAAAGCATCGATGAACACCGGACAGGTGCATTATCAGCACTGGAGAGGATGGACACTGAACATGTGCCTCAGGAGCACTGGAGCGGATGGACACTGGACAGGTGCGTCATCAGCACAGGAGAGAATGGACACGGGACAGGTACGTCGGAAGCACTGGAGCGCTTGGTCACTGGACAGATGCATCGGAAGCACTGGAATGGATATACACTGGACAGGTGCATCAGCAGCACTGAGCGGTTGGACACTGGACTGGTGCACTAGAAGTACTGCAGTGGATGGTCACTGAACAGCTGCTTCTAAATGAACACAGCACAGCCACTGTAGAAAAACACAGTACAGCCACGTGAATCAGCAGAGCACAGCGCAGCAACATGCTCAAGCATTGGAAAATGGCAAACTACCACCCCATGTAGCTTAAAGAGAATCCAGAACCCACGGGAGTGTGATATTTTGTCTCTGGAATACGAGATTGGCACTTTGACAGACTCAGATTTGGAGGTTTGGAGCAGCTCTGATACCAAGTAATCCAAACTGCTCATCTTTAACCTTTCATTTTACATGTACTATGTGTGAGACGGATGCCTGACCCCTGTGATCACCAGCGCTGTGTTGCACAGCCAGGGTGCCACTCTGGACTGGTTCCAGTTATTTCGTCGATAGTCAATAGGTTGGCCACTATTGGTCGACAGGCAGTAGGTCAACATGAAATGGTCAACTTGAGTTTTTCATGCTTTTTTTATTCAGGTAACTTGTTCATACTTTACAATCCACATGGGCTACATTTGGGAAAGGTAAAACATGGCAAGCGTATGCATCACACTAATTGGAGGTCCATTCTGACATAGACAAAAACAAAGTGAAAACTAACGTCAACCTATTCTCGTGTCGACCATTTCAATGTTGACCTATTGTTTGTGTCAACCTTATTTCCATGTTGATCTAGTGCATAGCAACCTTTTGGTGCGTCAACCTTTTCACTGTCACCCATGCATGGCCGACCTAATGACTCAACCTAGTGATCCACTCTTGTATGCGGAGGTCGGGCGGTCATGGTGTCCGGTATCAGAGCATCCGTGATCACTCAGGTACTTTTTGTGCATCTACATTAATCGCCTCCTGTTTTAAAGCACTGTAAAGGTTTTTGTCCATTGTAAGAGTAACATGATGTGATCTACACAGTATTGTGGTAGGCAATGCATTATTCATTGTCACCTACACTCCTGTCATGCTTAGGGCTGTGTAACACAACCGACATTCTCTTACCATTGTTATAGCTGGAAAATTGTAGATTTAAGAATGAGACTGTTATAACATCTCAGCTTGTATGTGCGGATAGGGTGGGAATGAATGATTTTAGCTGTTTATTCTCTTCACATTGACAGACTGACATTAGAAGTTTGTTGCTTCTATAAAACCTTGAATATCAATATTTTTAAAACCTAATATCACTAAAATGATACAGCACATTAATACCCCTTTCACATCGCACTTTTAAAACAGTATATTGCCGTTTTTTTTCCATTTTAAAACGTTTAAGGCTGCAATGTGAAAGTGCCAGAGTTGATTTACCGGTTAAAGTTAACCGGTATTTCAACACGGTTAAAAAGCAGAGTCCTACACGTTTTAAAGCCGTTTTTTTGGCAGTTTGAACAGCTCTATTTCAATGGCTTGAAACGTGTCCCTTGGGGGTTAAACGGGTTGAATGTTTGAATGGTATTAAATGCTTTTTAAAACGGTTTTCACCTGCAATGTGGAAGGTCTCAAGGCTCAGACCTGTTTTAAAGTCCCATTTAAGAATACAGTGTCATTACCCATTTCTGCAATGTGAAAGCAGTATAACCTGAATTAGCAGTGGTGTACGGACTGTGCTGTCAGAGTACTTGAGTACTGTACAATTTATATATAATAAAAATTGTACAGTATGTGTACCGCGCTCTCTTGTTTGTGGCAGCACCAGTAATTTCTGACTTAAATAGAGAGGTTAAAGGGAGCGCTCTATGTGATAAAATCATATATGACCTGTAATAAAAATATTTGGTTAAAAATAATGTTTACACTCCTTTTGGAGTATGTTTGGAGTCCCTGGTGTTGTTGCCTGTCTGTCCCTAGCTTGAGAAGCTGGTGTAGGAAAATCTGTCACCCATTGATTCATGCCTGATTGGACATTCGAATGTTCATTGAGTGTCCTAAGATATCTATAATGCACCCCCCCCCCTCACCCCCACAGTTTGTATAGACATCGACTGTGCATGTGTCGTAGGACTCCCAACCTGATAAACCTGGAAGTCTCAGAAGAGCTACCCCTTGCATAATTTATCATGTGTATGGCTTTAATAAATACCAATAAGGTGTGATGTTGCGAAATACCTGCCGTTCTATATGCGTGTTTTATCACTATCATTATCGTTTATTTATATGGCACCACAAGGGTTCCGCAGGACCTATACATACATATATAAATATATGCTGGTAGGGAAAACAGCGGCACTCCATGGACTGGTGTAAATAGTATGAGTTAACAAGTAACAAATATATCAACAATATTTTATAATACAGAGTTGTAAACATGGAAGAATGCAACTCACAGTTTGAGACAAGAAGGTGAAGGGTCAATGGGATTGCTACCAAGAGGGCAAACACTTTTAATATCTCTTTTACAGGTGATATTTTGCAACATTTTTGGCCACTACTCTGGTCTTTTCTATTTATACTCACTTCCATACTGTTTACATTTTTCTACCTAACTCAGCTCTTTTTTTCACATGATGTGATGCCAAATACTTATTTTCAGAACCTCATTTTCCCAGTACAATAGCAGTTTAATCTAGGGGCTCCGATCCGGTGCACAGGTTGATTGAGCATTGTATCGGAGTGGATCACATGCGATTTGCCCGATTTCACCTGAGTTCTCGTCCCAGGTTAAATCAGGTCAGATCGCACTAGTGTATGGCAAACTTTAGTATCAGTGATAATTCAGTTGTTTTCACCTGCTGCAGCCACTAGTGGGTGGAGAACAGAGCAATTCAATTGTTGCTCCATGTAAATGCCAAGTAGCTATGAGGGTTAGTTCTTCTCACAATCTCCTGAAGTGTGAGAAAAAAAAGCATTTAGGGGCCGATTCTGGTTCTTTCGCAATGGGCCAAAATCGTCACCTGCCCAGATGTTCGTGGTTTGGGTATGCGCATACCTATTCCTGTGCATGTGCAAACCCCTATTGCAAACAGCCTCGGCAATTTAAAATGTCATCGGGATGTTCACAGCTGCGAGGGAAGGGGGTGGGAAAGGAGCGGTGGCAGTGATGGGACATGGAAAAGCCCAGCATTTCATGGGCGTCCTCATGATAACGCTGGGCGGTCCCATGCAAATGCGAATATTCACCGGGCGGGTGTTCAAGCTAAAATCTAAATTGCAGTGTAAAAACAAAGCAGACAGTATTTGTCCTGCACAGAAACAAAATAACTCACCCAAATTTAACTCTGTCTGCACATGTTACATTTGCAGCATTTGTTTTATTGAAGATGGGATGTTGCCCACAGCGCCCAATCAGATTCTGTTATCTTCTAGAAGGTGCTAAAAAATAAGAAGTAGAATCGAATTGGTTGCTATGAGCAACATCCCATCTGCATACGTTTAATATCTAACCCTTATGTGCCCACTGACAAACTAGATAAATAGGCCTCTAATGCAGGGTACACACCAGGATGACCCGCTCGCGATGCACATCGTCAGTGTTTCTTCCGACCCGCTCACGATGACGTGGGGGGCATGACCCGCTCACGATGTGCACCGTGAGCGGGTCCGATCGTATGGCGACCCGCACCCGGGAGTATGGTCGTTATTCAGATCCTACCTGCTGCAGGTAGGATCTGAATAACGACCGACCGACCCGCGGGACCGCGCATCGGATCGGTATCGGTCCACACCAGGACAGAAAAGGGCCCAATCACCACACAATCTACATCCAATCGGTCTGATTTGGATCTAGATTGATGGGATCGGACTCTTGTCGTCCTGGTGTGTACCCAGTATTATTTAATGAAGTTTATTTGCTAGTGTAGAGAATAAACTATTTCATGAGTTTTATATATTTATAATGCAATAAACTTTTTCAGCTTATTTTTACAAATAATTTTAGAAATGAGAACATAATGTTATGCGTCACTGGTGTGCAAGCGAGTGAGTGAGCGATTGAAGGGGACCAGAGAGGACTAAGGCACAGAATGGCACTGACACATGCTCTGAGCACACACATATTATTGTTATTAAATAATGGGAGAAGTTTTTTCTTTTAAATGGGGCAACTATTTATACCAGTTTCAGACACGGTTTTATTAAACACATATAACATACATTTTTTTAATGATTATGGTTGAACTATTTATTTTATTACCATACCACGCACAGCCCACAAGTACTAGGATGGGCCCAGTACACCTTGGATGTTACTAGCTATGATTTATGCCGTATTTTGCAAGTTAAAAAAAAATCTGGGAAGAGATTTGCAGTCCTTGGTGGTTTCAAATGGAAGATTCCCAGCCCTGTGTTTAGCTTAAGGAATAAATGTTGCCAGGCCTCCTATGCCTCTAATTACCATGGTCGCCCATTTCACAGCCAGTGGCTGGAATGAGGCTGTGGTTGCAAGTGCATACCTCCCAACGTTATAATTTTTTCAAAATTGGGACATGCCGTGCAGATTTACAAGCCAAATGGGTGTGGCTTGAGACTGCGAACCTCCATTTTTGTCATTTTGGGGTGTTCCCAGTGCTCCCCAAGCAGCTAGGCAATCCCCAACTCCACAGCAGTGATTTCAGGCTCCTCCCAACTGCCCATCCCCCAACCCCCCCACCCATGGGACACTGTGACCCGCGGAAGAGACAGCTGGACAATTAGCAGGACTGTCCTGATCTAATTGTAAGAGTTGGGAGGTTTGTAAGTCGCTTCTAAATGGCTGCACGCAATCATATATGCACACACAGCAGCTTTGCATTATACTGCCTGAAACATCCCAGTAAGCAACCACCATGGGATGCGGTCAATTTGGCGGTGGTCAGAATCCCAGCGGTCGAAATACCGACGCCGGAATCCCGACCGCTGCAATGCCGGCACTTTGTCCCTCTATGGGTGTTCACGACACCCATAGAGAGAAAATAAAATAGAGTGCCACCGGAGCCGCTGCTTGGGCGAGCGCAGCGAGCTTGCAAGGGGGGCATTCCACGGCCTCCGCTTGTCGGTATTGCGGCAGTCGGGATTCCGGCGTCGGTATCAGGGCTGGTGCTAGGGTGTCTGGTGCCCTCCTGCAAAATCTATATTTGCGCCCTTCCTCTCCTAAAGGGACAGCGCACAAAAATAAAGGCTGTGTTATCATAAGGAATGATCATAGCCCAGTTTAATTACATCTTACAGTGCCCATGATTCAGAATACACCACATAGTAGTGTCCCTTGTACAAAATACCCGCAGTAGTAGTGCCCCTTAAACACCATGCCCACAGTGGTGCCACTAAAATACCCACAATAGTCCCCTTTATACATAACACCCACAGTAGCGCCCATTACACATAAAATGCACAGTGGTAATGTACCTTATTCACATATTGCCCTCAATAGTAGTGGCGTAAGGTGTGAAGAGAGCAGAAGAGGAATAAGAAAGGGGATCCATGAGAAGGGGAAATGTGAGAGGAACAGTGAGTTGTGAGGGGAACAAGGGAAAAGTGGCTGCTGTTGGAAAACGGACGGAGAATAGAAATGATAGATGGGTACAAGGAAAAAAGATAGAAGGGAGAAATCCAGATGCTGGGCAGAAAGAGGGTAGGATGGCCATATACTGGGCAGAGAGAGGGGGAGGGGTAACCATATGCTGGGCAGAGAGAGGTGGGACAGATGTGGGGAGAGATGATGGGGAGTAAGTGGGGGGACAGATGTTGGGTAGAGGGGGCAGTTGCTGGGCAGACAGGGATGGGGGAAATGTGATATGCAGTGAGAGGGGAAGAGATGATGTGCAGGCAGAGGGGCAGATACTGGGCAGATGGGGACAGATGCTGGGGAGATACTGATAGGGGGGTAAAGATTATGGGCAGGAAGATGGGAGCAGATGCTGGGAAGGTAAAAGGGGACAGATGCAGGGGAGAGGGGGGCGGATGCCAGAAAGGGGCAGATGTTGGGGAGAGATTGGGCGTGCAGATGTGGGGAGGGGGCAAATGCTGGGGAGAGAGGGATTGGGAAAAGATGATGGACAGGTAGAGGGGTCCAGATGATGGACATGGAAAGGGGGTGCAAATGCTGGGCAGATAGAGGGGGGACAGATGCTGGGCAGAGAGAGAGGGGGAGATTTGCTGGGCAGAGAAGGGGGGTATGCTGGGCAGAGAAAGAGGGGAAGATGTTGGACAGAGAGAGAGGGAGATATGCTGGACAGATATATGCTGGGGAGAGAGAGGGGGAGATATGCTGGGCATAGGAGGGGCAGATACTGAGTAGGGAGAGGGGGGACAGAAGGTGGGCAGGGAGAGGGGAGACAGATGGTGGGCAGGTAGAGGAGGAGACAGATGCTGGGCAGGGAGAGGGGGGGACAGATGCTGGGCAGGGAGAGGGGGGGACAGATGCTGGGCAGGGAGAGGGGGGACAGATGCTGGGCAGGGAGAGGGGGGACAGATGCTGGGCAGAGAGAGGGGGGACAGATGCTGGGCAGGGAGAGGGGGGGACAGATGCTGGGCAGGGAGAGAAGGGGACAGATGCTGGGCAGGGAGAGAAGGGGACAGATGCTGGGCAGGGAGATGGGGACAGATTGTAGGCAGGGAGAGGGGACAGATGGCGGGCAGGTAGAGGAGGAGACAGATGCTGGGCAGGGAGAGGGGGGCAGATGCTGGGCAGGGAGAGGGGGGACAGATGCTGGGCAGGGAGAGGGGGGACAGATGCTGGGCAGGGAGAGGGGGGGACAGATGCTGGGCAGGGAGAGGGGGGGACAGATGCTGGGCAGGGAGAGGGGGGACAGATGCTGGGCAGGGAGAGGGGGGGACAGATGCTGGGCAGGGAGAGGGGGGGACAGATGCTGGGCAGGGAGAGGGGGGGCAGATGCTGGGCAGGGAGAGGGGGACAGATTGTAGGCAGGGAGAGGGGACAGATGGTGGGCAGGGAGAGGGGGCAGATTCTGGGCAGGGAGAGGGGGACAGATGGTGGAGAGGTGGGACAGATGCTGGGCAGGGAGAGGGGGGGACAGATGCTGGGCAGGGAGAGGGGGGACAGATGCTGGGCAGGGAGAGGGGGGGACAGATGCTGGGCAGGGAGAGGGGGACAGATTGTAGGCAGGGAGAGGGGGGGGACAGATGGTAGGCAGGGAGAGGGGACAGATGGTGGGCAGGGAGAGGGGGCAGATTCTGGGCAGGGAGAGGGGGACAGATGGTGGAGAGGTGGGACAGATGGTGGGCAGGGAGAGGGGGGACAGATGATGGGCAGAGAGTGGGGGCAGAGAGAGGGGGAGAAATGCTGGACAGGCAAGGGGTGGTAGAGGTAGAGAAAATCTGCACAGACAGTGGTAGCAGGGGACACACTCACAGACAGCCTCAGGTCCATGCTCTGCCTGTGAGATCCTCCGTGTTCCATGGAGCTCCTCCAATCGGGTTCTCTCATATTCAGCATGTGCCGAGCTCCTCCAATCACAGCTCGGCACATGCTGTCCTGGCCCTGATGATGACATGAGTGGGGAGGCACCGCAGTCACCAGAGGAAGGTGCAGGCCAGGACATCCCCTGCTGCTGCAGTGCTGCTATATCCCGACGTAAGTTCTCTCTCCCCTCTGCTGCCAGCGCTGCTGCTTGCTATGCAATACACTGTCACTGACAGGCGCAGCAGCAGCTGGCAGCATCTTACATCACTGCACACAGTGGCAGAGCCGCAGGGCAGGGAAAGCGCCTAAACAGTCCAGCGCCTACCTGCTTTGCAGGTATTTCGACCACCGGGATTCCGACCGCCGGTATTTCATACCGGACCCACCACCATAATATGTGTGACTATTGATAGCACGATGGGAGGGCACAATAACATTTTAGCATTGCAATAGTTGTGACGCACTGGATTCCTTGTCCAACTGGGGCTGCCACAAAAGCTTGGTTAACCATTAAAGAGTGTTGGTTTGGGCCTACGAGTGTTGGATGGTTTGCACAGTGATGCAAGTAGAGAAATTTTTCTAGTGGTACGAAATGAGTGTGACCACTTGAAATGGGGATGTGTCAGCATGACACTCAGGGACATATTTATTAAGCTTGGTGAAGTGTCTGGTTTTTATCACCGGCCAATCAGCTCCTAGCTGTGAAGTTACAGGCTTGGTTTGAAAAATGACAGTTGGGAGCTGATTGGCCGGTGATACTGTAAATACAAATACACCTTGGTTTCATTGCAACAGGGAACCTCTAAAACATGTATAGGGTGAGGTGTTTCATGTATGCATCTAACTTGCCAATAATGTAATAATAATCTAGGCTGAGTATCCCTTATCCCAGGGGTTCCCAATCTTTTTTGATTCACGGCACCCTAGAGTATCAAAAAAAATTTCACGGCACCCCTAGGCCAATTTTTTTATTTTTTATTAGATTGGGTTTATATGCAATTCTTAGGGTCAGTTATGTGGTAAAGGGCAGGCTTTGCTTCTGTTTATACACATTTTATAATTGGCAGCCACCAGCACTCATAAATAATTAGCCATTAATGATTTGAATTGGTCCTGGACCACCAACCCAGGGCACCCCTGCATGTGTACGGAGGCACCCCAGGGAGCCACGGCACACAGTTTGGGAACCACCGCCTTATCCGAATATTATTTATCAGAATTATTCCGAACATCATACATTCCAGAAAGTGAAAAAAATATTTTTTTTTTGCTAAAAACTTACTGGAGACATTTGTAACAGCACTACTGAGGACATGATATGTAACTGGCACTACTGAGGACATGATATGTAACTGGCACTACTGAGGACATGATATGTAACTGGCACTATATATGTGCAAGAAAATGATTGATTGGCATTTAAATTCAGTGCCTGAGATCCTGTAGTATATAAATTTTGTTTCATGTTTTGAAACCTTGTTTTTTGAACAAATATATATGTGTGTATTACATGTGGTTGAGGTGTGTATACAGCATAAATGCAAGATACTTTAAAATACATAACAGAAATATTAAAATATTCTGAAATACAGAATTATTATTATTATTATAATTTTATTTATAAGGCGCCACAAGTGTTTTGCAGCGCCATACAAAGGAACAGTACAGGGAGACAAAACTTGGCATAACATAGAATAAATAACAAAAATAGAGTACAAAATAAAGAGCGCCACAGTTCAATACACATTACAGCTTGAATATAAGTAGTTAGGACTCAATCAACATACTATAAGAGGCTTGAGGCCAATGATGGAGATGAGTATGCGGACGAAGATAGTCACTGAGTGTTTGAGTATAGAGCGGTGAGTGAAATGTGAAGAGAAGTGGGCTTTGACAACAGGAGGGAAGAGGACCCTACTCGGAGGAGCTTACAATCTAGTAATAATCAGTTATCCAAAATTCTCCTGGTCCTGAGCATTTTGGATAAGGGATACTCAACCTGTAATCCATATCAAATCAATAAAGACGTGTAGACATATATTTGGAAGAAAAATGTTAGCTATTATTTAAGTTTATATTTTTAGAGAAAGTATGGTGGCAAAGAAAGGATGCCCACAATGCACGATAACAATGAACAATGACCCTCATATCAGTTTGAAGTACAAACCCCACCCAAATCTAACTCTCTCTGCACATGCCCCTCCTGCAGTGCACATGGTTTTGTCCATTAGAGAGAGATTTTAATTTTCAAATGACCCAAAAAAAAGTACCAATATGTATTGCAACTATAACACAACCAAGGGTATCCACTCACCTTCTAACTTGACAACTCACCCCTTTGGCTGATGACACTAGCCCCCCCCCCCCCTCCTCCTCCTCCTTGGGTTACCACCTCATCCCTTTAATTCTGGACACATATCAATTACACAGGTTTTGTGGCTGATTAAAACCAGGTGTAGTAGAGTGTTGAAGTCAGCCAGCCACAGAACCTTTGTAATTAATATGTGTACAGAATTAAAGGGATGAGGTGGTAACCCCCCCCACCTTCCCATTAGGGTGGTACAGCCAACTACCAATGAAGGGAGCACACCCAAAATAAATCATTGCACCTGGCCTGGTGATCTGCCACAAAGCATCCAATGCTCAATTACCAACAACAAAACCAGAGGAGAGGGGAGGGAGGGTGGGAATACTGGAAACAAAGAGTACTTGGCCCACAGCCCTTGAATAAAGTTCATCTGTCATGTCTGAAGGGTGAATCTGATCTGGAGCTGGAATGAAATGGAAGCTGGGTTATTAATTTAGTCTACATAAAGGGAGACCCTTAATGTATATAGATAGCATCCGAGGCCTAAAGGCGTGACTGTGAGGAATACGGCATCACAGAGGATTGGATGGAACCTGAATGGGAGAGTTCTGGACTGGAACCAGAGGGAATCAGGTAAGTAAGGTGGTAGACACAATGCTGATGTCTTTGGATGCAAAAGTCAGTTCTGACCGATGCTGACCATCAATGGAGCACTGCAGGTTAGTATGCAGCTCAGACAGATACCACTAATACAGGCACTGGAGAGGTCCACCGATGATGACTGTAACTGATGGTGGTAGTATCGATATTGACACTCTGGGAAGGTGGCTGGTAAACTAGGGTGGTACTAGGCAGATGAGCAGGTAGCAGATGTAGTAAGCGGTGATTGATGATTATTGATGGTATCGCAATGGTGAAGCGATGATAATCAGATAACTGATAAATAAATACAATGAGCAAAAAGGCTTGGATGGAACCCAGGGTAATTCCCAGTCAGGACACTGGAGGGAGGCAGGCTGTGCAGCAGGATGGAGATTCTGCACTATGACAACAGCAGGAGCACAGGAAAGTCCAAAGGACACATCTACTCTGTGGGCATCATTGCACTGACAATTTGACAAGCCTTTTCCCTGGTCACTGACCATCGAGTGATTTCTCTTTACGGAAATAAAAGTCAGTCTAAACTGTCCACCAAAGAGGGGGCGGGTGCTGATGCCATGTGTCAGTCACCCACCCCGAGCAGGCATCGGCCCGCATGCGTTCGCAGGGGAACGGCCAGCATTTTCAGGGGGACGCCCATAAATGCTGTGCGTTCACCTGCTGTGTGCAGGTGTCCGCCCCATCCACCTCCCTCCCTCACCTACCTGTGTGAATTCCTTGGCGAGTGTGATACTCACCGAAGGCGTTTGCACAGGGTGTCTGCACATGTGCAAATACGTGCACGTGCAGACCCCCAACATTGGAATAGGGCTGAATTTGTCCTCGTCCGATCACTAATGATTCACCCCCATAGAGCCTTTGTGTGCCAATGTTGCTGTGAGCAATCCTCAAAATATCTCCGCTAAAAATTCCAGCATCAGTCACAGCGACTTCTTTTAGTATAAATGAATACAAATACAGCCCAGTCAGGTCATTGAGGTTTAGTTAAATATTGCACCCAACAAAAGAACAGTCGCTGTGGGCGCCGCTGGCATTTTTTACTGGATATTTTGGGGATCTCTCACAGCAACATTGGCACTCAAAAGGTTAATGCCATAAATCACGTCATCAGGTTTTTTTGTAATCTACCTCCTTGTATTAAGAACAATGCTGCATCACACAGATGTAGCTTTACCCTCAACTGTCAGTTACAAGGTGACAACCCTTAGTGACGCTTACAGATAAACATCATAGAAATCGTTGGTGTCATCAGAATCCAGGATACCTATCCATAAATCTCCATCCCACTTTGGACTTCAGAACAGAGCTCTAAGAATAATTTGTACTGCCAGCAACTTCGCTGAGAACATAATGTCCCTGGACCTGGTCACAGCACTGGCCTTAATGTCTATTATAAAAACAGTGCCCTGCTGAGAACTTGGATCAAAGACAGAACTTAAATCCAGGCACTGTGCTTGTGTTTTGGAATAACAGTTTTTAATTTGAAGGAGATCAGCTGACATTTAATTACCCGGACTGAATTATTACATATTTTATTTTACAAAGGATACACACACTGTACCAAATTAATTCTAACCCTGGGCCTTATTTTAGTTCACTCTTTCTGACAAAATCCTTCTTAGATGGGCAAAACCATGTGCACTGCAGGTGGGGCAGATGTAACTTGTGCAGATAGAATTAGATTTGGGTGGGGTTTTACTTCAAAGTGAGATCTATATTGCAGTGTAAAAATAAATCAGCCAGTATTTTCCCTTCACAGAAACAAAATAACTCACCCAAATCTAATTCTCTCTGCACATGTTACATCTGCCCCCCTGCAGTGCACATGGTTTTGTCCATCTAAGAAGGATTTTGTCAGAAAGAGTGAACCAAAATAAGGCCCCCTATCATAGGCGTGCGCAGCACATTTTATTAGGGGGTGCACTGTCAAAGCGGTGTGCCTATTGTGCATGTCTAACACCGCCATTGGGTCTGTCTAACACCGCCAATCAGGTGTGCACTCAGGGCAGGTGCAAGGTACCGGAGCGCCCCAGGCGAGTCGGGGCGCCCCGGTGCCGGGGGGGGGTGTACCTGTCCTGCGGCTGTGTATATAAAGCTTGCGGCGGCGGCAGCGGGGGGGTCCCTGCAGTCAAGAAATAACGAGCGCTATCCGCCTGGCTACGCGGAAGCGCTTCTGTTGTGAAAACACTGGCCGCACGGCGCACGCTGATTGGCTGAATCTCAGTCAATCAGCGTGCGGCCAGTGCTTCCACAACATAAGCGCTTCCGCGTAGCCAGGCGGATAGCGCTCGTTATTTCTTGACTGCAGGGACCCCCCGCTGCCGCCGCTGCAAGCTTTCTATACACAGCCGCAGGACAGGTACCCCCGCGGCACGGGGGGGGGGGGGGGCGAAATGCCACCCTCCAGTGGCCGGCGCCCTAGGCAAATGCCTAGATTTGCCTAGTGGTGGCGCCGGCCCTGTGTGCACTCACTACAATATAAAACGTCTCTCAGCCACACCATAATCTCCTGCCTATTTCAGTTTTCTTCCAATTACTCTGTGTAACAATACATGCAAATACAGTCAAACTCATATCTGGATGACACAGGTATGTAGTGATATGACAATGGTGTAATACAATTAATAATGCAAAACACACATAATTGATTGATGGGTGCTTATTTTAATGGAATACAGGTCTAAAAAGCAAAAGTCTTTGGTAAAAGGTATTGCTGGTATTACTAGCAGCAATAAGTGTGGGGGTGGGGGCACAGCATTAGGGGGTGCCTGTGCACCCTTACCATTCAATGTGCGCACGCCTATGCCCCCTATATCCTATCCTAGGTGTTACTTGCTGGATGCACAGGAGGACACATGCACCAATAGCTGGAATTTGGAATGGTTTTCCATTCAATCTTATTCATAGTCTAAATAGGGTGGATAATAGATCACCTGCATATTGTCGGAGATCCACCCACTTTCAGTCCGTTTTTTATTTCATCCATTGAGGCTCATTTACTTACTCACCCTACGCTATCAATCAAACTGCTTCAGGTATCTACCTAATATTTCTCTACCATATGGAGTAAGACCATTTAAAGTAGATACTTAGGATTTTTGTTGCTACCAACATAGAATTTTCAATATACTACAGTATATCGAGGCTCTCTTAATTAAGGGCCAAAACCCTATGAAGATCAAGTACCCCTGATGAAGTCTCTTTCAGAGACGAAACGCATTGGGTTTTGTTACATCTAAGAATACTAATGACTTTTATTAAGAAAAAATCACTCCAACAACAAGGAGCTACCATAAGTTCATTTTAATAATGTATAGTTTTAAACAAATGTTTTAAAAACTTCTTATATTTTTGTTGTTAAATTGTTGTTAATTTTGAAAGGACATAACATATGAAAAGATATGATATTGGGTCACTGATGACACTAATGTATGTTGTTGGGATCATTTGGTCTACAGCATGATGGTCGACAAGCATTAGCTTGACACCACTAGGTCAACATGGGACAAGGTCGACATGGGTCTAGGTCGACATGGGTTTAGATCAACAGTCAAAAGACGACATGGGGTTTTTCACAGTTTTTTACCCAAATTTCGACATAGTAGACATGGACACAGTTTGCAGTGCACTTGCATCGCTCACCATGCTTCGGGCACGGTGTCTCACTACGCTCAGCACACTATTTTATTCTCCCACCACGCCCTAGTGAATGGTAGGGCATGAAATACCGCCTGTCGGCACATGTGGGCTCAAAAACAGTAAAAAAAACCATGTCGACCTTTTGATTGTCGTTCTAGACACTGTCGACCTTTTGCTTGTGTCAACCTAGACCCATGTCAACCTAGACCCATGTCAACCTAGACCCATGTTGACCTATCCCCTTGTCGAACTAATGGTGTGGACCCAATGCTTGTCGACCATCATGCTGTCGACCAAATGACCATATGCCAATGTATGTGGGATTATGTGTTACGTGTTCCTTCTAGTAGGGAACCATGTGCTATTAGTGAATATAATATATCAAAGCAAAAAAAAAAAAGTATATCATATATATCCTGATGTTTCTTCAAAATAGTTTTCACCCGAAAACACGCTGGTTCAATGAAACTGATTGTCGCAGTATCCAATTAGTTGTCGAAAATGGACCCAAGATCAGGCAAAATCTCATGGAATCAGGTATAAATCCCCATTCCCATATGTTATCAGGGTCCGGCAGCTGCTTATGAAGGATTATGCCTCGTGACCCTCAGACACGTGAAGCTTAATTGCTGATAACAGTAGGTATCGGGGGAAAACAATGCCGGCATCAGGGTTTATAGGATAGCACCCGACGAACCTATAAGCAGCTGCTATTATGATACCCCCACAGGTGCACTTGAGTGTATTCATTTCTGTCCTGGGAGGTGGATTATGTTGAACACAAATTCTAATTTACATATATTCTTTATCATGTTAGTGTATTCATTCCTAATCGCAGAGGCAGAACTCTGGGAGGCAATGGAGTCATCTGCCGCCGGGCTCCTGCTCCCAAGGGGGCACCTCTCCTCCCCTGTGAGTTTGAATCAGTTAATTGAAAGCCGTCGATATCGCTTCTTTGGCTGACTCCCCCTCCTAACAGGACCATAGATGTCCCACTCTCTTTATTCTAAACATAATATCCATGACATACACACATGCATCCATATTTCTTCCTACGATCCCCATGGCAGCCAGTATACTGGGATATTCCCCTTTCCAACCAATCAGACAGGTGATCTTTTGCAGGGACCGCCCACTCTGGGTACATCAGCTCCCTTCTACCTCCCCTCAGTGTCATTTTCTCCTGTCTCCGTATAGACAGTTAGTGCAGGGTCATTTTGTTTATTTCAGAGGCTGCCTCGTTTGGAGGGGGATAGGTCCCCCGGGGGGAAGAAGGATACGCAGGGAAGGACCTTATTTATAAGCCCTTTCCCTGTAGTATGGTGCCTGCCGTCCCGTTAGCCACGAGTGCACGCTGCGGGGGTGAGTCTTACCTCTTCCCTCTGTTAGGTGCAGAACAGCGCGCCTCGCGTGTGTGGTGTGGTAGCCAGCCGGCATTTTCAGGTGCCTGTTGGCTTCAGAGCGCTCTGCCTCAGAGCGGGGAGAACGCGGCTAGTGCAGTCACGCCGCCGGCAGGAGATACGGAAGTGCGTCAGACGCGTACTTCCGGCCGGTGTTTCCTATGGGTGCGCAGTCTAAAAGTGCCCCCCGGAAACAATGCATGGACATATTGGTTCCGCTTGCCGTTCTCAGCTGTGGAAAGCTGGGACAGGAAGGGTTAAGGCGCGGTATTTAAACCTAGCCTCCCTCTGTGCAAAGTGGCTTGTTCATTCTGTTCCAGTCTGGTCTGCAGCATGGATGCGCCTTCCCCCCAAAGACCTGATGGTGCCCCCAAGAGGTATGCCTGGTTTTGTGGCACTTAGGTACTCTCTTTTGTTTTAGTTAGCTTAGTTAAACTTTCTTATGTATTTCATTTATGCAGTGTGCCTTCTTCACCTCCTAAGAAGAGGACTTCAAAGAAAAGACATGTTGTTTCTCGGTGCCTGGCATGTGATAAAGAGATCTCCGCTGCAAACAATAAGTCAGTTTGTGATGAGTGTGATACCTCGCCTAAGCAGGATAAGGAGTCTGGCTCACGAGATGACCTGGTACGGGACCTTATGGACTGGATGAAGAAGTCATTCGTGTCCAAAGAAGATCTTGCCCAGATGCAGGTCGTTAAAAGGTCAAGGTCCATGGCGGGGTTGTCCTATGAGGAAGCTGAGACCTCCACGGAGGAAGAGGTAGATGTGGAAGGTTCTGGTGCAGAGTCCGGAGAAGTGGAAGACACCAGATCATTTGACCTGGAGATAGTTGACGCTTTATTGAAAAATATATATAAAGCTATGGACTATAAGGAAGATGATGCGACTGCTGACAAGGATCCACTGTTCGAGTCACGAGGAAAGAAGGGTAAAGCCTTCCCAGTACATAAAGTAGTACGAGATATTATAGTGAAAGAACATTCGACTGTGGAGAAAAGGATGTCGATGGGCAATAGAATTGATAAAATGTACCCGTTCAGGGATGAAGAATTCCTTAACTGGTGCCTGATTCCTAAAGTGGATGCGGCGGTAGCTGAGCTCACATCAAAATCAACTATCCCCGTAGAAGACGCAGCGGCTTTCCGTGATTCCATGGATAAAAGAATGGAAAATGCATTCAGGAAAGTACACTCATCCTCAGCAGTGTCCCTGAAAGCTGGCGTAGCAACAGCCTCGGTGGCCAGAGTCCTCCGCCTGTGGTTAAACAATCTTCACACAGATGTGGAAGAGAAAATCTCCAGGCAGTATATCCTGAAGAACCTTAGTATTATGCAGAAGGCAGTGGAGTATCTGTGCGAAGCCTCGCTGGACTCAGTTCTGTACGCTGCTAGATCCATGGCAGCAGGGGTCTGTGGAAGAAGAGCGCTTTGGTTGAAACCATGGAGCGCGGACGCTAGCTCTAAAAATACTCTAGCGGCTCTACCCTTTCAGGGGTCATACCTGTTTGGCCCTAAACTAGATACTCTGATCCAAAAGCTGTCAGGGGGTAAGTCTATCAGACTGCCCCAGGATAAGAGGAACAAATTTCAGAATCCCTCAACCTACAAGCAGAACTATAAAGAGGCCAGAGGCTATAGGCCGGGCAAACCGTTCTACCGAAGAGGCAATCCGAACACCTCCAGATTGGGGTCCCGGCAGCCTTTTCGTAGAGGAGGAAAAGCATGACTATGCGAACGTGATGGGCGTGGGCGCCAGACTTCTTCGGTTTTGGGAAAGATGGGAGAAGTCCATTTCAGACAAATGGGTACTGCAAATTATTTACAAAGGCTACAGTATAGAGTTCCTAGAGGTGCCCTACCAGAACAGATATATAAAATCAACTTTTCCGAGCCAAAAGATCCTCAGAGACAACCTGATGTTAAAGGTTCAACAGCTTCAAGAAATAGGAGCAATAGAAGAAGTTCCTTTTGCCCAAAGAAGGAAAGGGTTCTATTCAAGGCTATTTCTAGTGGAAAAGAGCTCAGGAGGATACAGGATGATATTGGACCTGAGACAGCTGAACGAATACATAAAAGTAGTAAAGTTTCGTATGGAGACTATGTCTTCCATCCTTGCCGGTCTAGCAAAGAACGAATTTCTAGCATCGGTGGATCTCAAAGACGCCTATTACCACATCGCTATAGAACATCGGGACAGAAGGTTCTTAAGGTTCTCCGTGGGTCACAGTCACTTCCAATTTACCTGTCTACCCTTCGGGTTGAAAACTTCGCCAAGAGTATTTACGAAAGTCCTGGCCCCCCTGTTAGCAGAGTTGAGGAAGGAAGGTGTGCAAATCTGGGCGTACCTGGACGACCTGTTGATAGCGGGGAGGTCGCGTCAAGAGGTTCAGGAGAAGATTGCCCGAACGACCGAGTTCCTGGGTTTCCATGGGTGGATCCTGAATATGGAGAAGAGCTGTCTGCAGCCGGTTCAACTAATTCAATTCCTAGGGGTCAGGATAAATACAAGAGAGTTCCATGTGGCTCTGTCGCTGGAGAGAGCAGTGAAGATCCAGTCTCTAGCAAGAGAGATGTTAGGGGCGAACAAATTCGGCCTCAAAGGGGCGCTGAAGCTATTGGGGATGATGGCTTCTTGTATTCACGTAGTGCCTTGGGCACAGTGGCGAATGAGAGGCTTTCAGTGGCTACTGCTTCCCCTTCTAAGGAAAGGATGCGACGACAGAAAAATGTTGAGCTGGTCTCCAGCCGCAAGAAACTCGGTTCGCTGGTGGATAGAAGATCTACACTTGAGAGTATCAAGCCTGGAAAGCCGACAATTCCGGGTTCTAACTACGGATGCAAGCAGCAGTGGCTGGGGAGCTCACATAGAAGATATATCGGTCCAAGGACGGTGGTCAAAAAGAGAAAGAGCTATGTCCTCCAATGCAAGAGAACTGTTTGCGGTCTGGGAGGCAATCAAGCAAGTGCACTGGAGAGTCAGGAAATCTCATTTGAGGGTGATGACAGACAATGTGACAGTGGTGTCGTATATCAACCACCAAGGGGGCACAAAGAACAAGAGGCTCATGGGCATAGCAGGTCAAATTATGGCATGGGCAGAAGAGAATCTGTTGTCGATCTCAGCTGTTCATATCCCTGGGATAGAGAATGTAGAAGCAGATTTCCTAAGCCGGAAGACGATGGATCCGGGCGAATGGGAGCTGAATACAGAGGTCTTCCTCGAGGTGGTCAGAATTTTTGGACAACCAGAAGTGGATGTAATGGCGTCTTTCAGCAACAGGAAGGTGAAGACATTCTTTACAAAATATTATCACCCACAAGCCTCAGTCCTAGATGCCTTCTCGATAAAATGGGAATTCAGGCTGGGGTACGCATTTCCGCCGTTCCCCCTGATAGCCAGGACTCTGAAAAAGATCAGAGAAGACAAAGTAGAGATGGTGGTAATTCTCCCCTACTGGCCAAGGAGATCGTGGTTCACGAATGTCCTGAGAATGGCGAAAGTCTCCTCATGGTCCCTCCCGGCCAGGAAAGACTTATTAAAGCAAGGTCCTCTGACCCATCCAAACCCCACAATGTTATGCTTGAGGGCATGGAAATTGAGCGGCAGATCTTAAAGAAAGCTCAGGTTACCGACGCAGTATCAGATATGTTACTAAAGGCAAGGAAAACAGTGTCCTCTCGCCTGTACTACAGAGTCTGGAAGAAATTCATCTCGTGGGGTGGATATGAAGGTGACTTCTCAAAGATACCCATGGCAGAGGTGTTGCAGTTTCTTTATGAAGGCTTTGAGCTAGGGCTCGCACCGGCGACCCTAAAGACTCAGATCTCAGCCTTGAGTGTTCTGCTGGAGCGTAGACTGTCAGAGAATAACCTCATCATTAGGTTCTGTAATGCTATGAGAAGAATCCGTCCTGCCAGGAAACCCCTAGTTACTCCTTGGGACCTAAATTTAGTTCTCGAATGTTTAAGCAAAGAGCCATTCGAACCGTTGGAAGAGGTACCTGGGAAATACATGACTTGGAAGGTCATTTTCCTAGTGGCCATTACGTCAGCCAAACGGGTCAGTGAACTACAGGCCTTATGGATGGAGGAACCCTACTTGAAGTTTCTACCTAATAGAGTTGTGCTAAAGACTAATCCAGAGTTTCTGCCGAAAGTAGTCTCGGAGGCCAATATCAATCAAGAGATTGTCCTACCAGCCTTTTGTCCAGATCCTAAGGATGACAAGGAGAAGTCCTGGCACTCACTAGATCTGGTGAGAGCAATTACTATCTATCTTAAGCGAACAGAATCGTTCAGGAGATCCAAGAGTCTGTTTATAATACCGGTGGGGATCAGAAGAGGTCTTACACCGTCTAAACAGACCATAGCTAGGTGGATTAAAGAAGTCATTCAATTTGCCTACAGTAGCGTGGGAAAGACAGTTCCACTGGTGATTAAGGCACATTCGACCAGGGCAGTAGCGGCTTCGTGGGCTAAGAAGGCTAACGTGTCACCGGCAGAGCTGTGTCGGGCAGCTACGTGGTCTTCACTCCATACGTTTTCGAAGCATTATGCTCTCAATGTGTCTTCCGCCCACTTTGGGAATTATGTGCTTGAAGAGGCCCTCTTGGGTAACTCTGTGTAAATAAATTGTTTAAGCAGCATTTGGTTCCCGCCCTATTTTTTTCAGGGATTGCTTGGGTAAGTCCCAGTATACTGGCTGCCATGGGGATCGTAGGAAGAAAAATGCGAATTATACTCACCGATAATTCCTTTTCTTCTGAGATATCCCATGGCAGCCATGGTTCCCTCCCTATGTATGTGTTCTTCTGCAGGGACTTTGTTGGTCCGGAGACACTCGAATGACACTGAGGGGAGGTAGAAGGGAGCTGATGTACCCAGAGTGGGCGGTCCCTGCAAAAGATCACCTGTCTGATTGGTTGGAAAGGGGAATATCCCAGTATACTGGCTGCCATGGGATATCTCAGAAGAAAAGGAATTATCGGTGAGTATAATTCGCATTTATTTATATAAGATGGTGTGTGTGTTGGGGGGGCACCAATATTTATCTTGCCTCCGGGCAACTGCAACGACCTTATGCCACTGCCTAATCGCCCGATTGTTGCAAGGAGTGAAGTAAGTGGTGTCAGTTTCAGGACGACCCAATGAAACTGCATTATAGAGAAAGAACAACCTTCATGTCTGGTACATAAATCTGCCTAGATTTGTCACAGATAGACATGGATAAGCAGCCTTTATTGTAAGGTATCACTGTCACCAGCATCAGGTGATCATTCAAGTGCTTCCCTTATAAACTAAATTCACATAGAATGATACACTCACACTGTCATTTAGGGGGTTATTCTAGTTCACTCTTTCTGACAAAATCCTTCTTAGATGGACAAAAGCATGTGCACTGCAGGCGGGGCAGATGTAACTTGTGCAGAGAGAATTAGATTTGGGTGGGGTTTTACTTCAAAGTGAGATCTATATTGCAGTGTAAAAATAAAGCAGCCAGTATTTACCCTGCACAGAAACAAAATAACTCACCAAAATCTAATTCTCTCTGCACATTTTACATCTGCCCCCCTGCAGTGCACATGGTTTTGTCCATCTAAGAAGGATTTGGTCAGAAAGAATGAATTAGAATAAGGCCCTTAGAGATATACACATCTATTTTTTTCATATTGCAAATACAAGGCACCAAATGCATATGCATGCATAGTACATAGTTCTATTTATTTGCTTCTCCTTATGCTCAGACAGATAATTGAAGAAGGAAGGAGATGGCAAAAAGTGAGTATAGCAGAGGTACCTTCTTGCAGGATACAGTGGTTACCCTCTGTGATCATGGCTTTCTAAATTCTTGTACACACTGGAAGATATTGGCTAATGGAATGGTCAATATTGACTAAGCAATTTTGGCTAGATGAACTGGAGATTTTGACTAAGCAATTTTGTCTTACTAATGATAGCCTATGACAGGGGTGGGCAATTAATTGCTATAGGGGGCCATATGAAAAATCTGAACTATGTTGGTGGGCCGAACCAATGATACTGCCCCACAGTGATTCCAGACACTGCCCCTCCATAGATATTCCAAACACCTGCCTCCAGTCCACCCTTAGTAGTTCCAAACACCAGCTCCCCCTTAGTAATTCCACGCACCTGCCCCTCCTTAGATATTCCAAACAGCTGGCTCCCCTAGTAGTTCCAAACACCATAGTAATTCCACACACTTAGTAGTACCAAACACCATAGTAATTCCTCCCCCATAGTAATTCCACACACAACCCCCTCAGTTATTTAATGCACCAGTGCCACTTGAGCTGAATCTATTTCAAACACCATGGATGTAATGGTGTCAACTGCACTGCAGACCCACCATCCATGGGAGCCTTTTGCGCATGTGCTGGGTCGCGCCTGTTATGCATAGGCTGATCGAGGTGCACACACACAAGAGTGCCTAGACCGAACCACCTGCCCCCTGCACGTCACAACTGCACTACGTACTCCAGACTACACAGTGCCGCCAGGGATGCCGCTACTCTGGAGGTGGCTGAAGGGGATGTCCATGCAGCGCACCGTCGGTTGAGGCACGAGGGCAGCAAGCCAGTCTGGATCGTAGTTTGCCCACCCCTGGCCTATGATCTAGTCAAAATTGCCTTGGCTGCATAGTCTATCTATGCTAGGAGATACTGTCTAAAACTGTGCTCACACAGTGAGCTTTTGGCTATCGCTTTTGACTATATCATCAAAATCACATAGCAAGTTAATAAAAGTGCAGTGTTAAGCTGCATGCAATCCTGATGTGCGTCCCTGCAGCATTGGTAATGCATTGGTTAAACAGACTCTGCAGGGCAAGTCTATCTTGACGCCTGAAGAATGTATTTGGACTAAATCAGATCTAGTCAAAATTGGCCATTAGCCTGGATCTCACAGTGTGTACACACCATTCTGCTATGGCCATAGAACAAGAATTAGCATAGCATTCCATCCATTCCTCCAACAGATCAGTTATAGAGTCATGTATCCACCAAAAGTTGTATGAAACATATTTTTTGTGTGTCATTAGTTGGGTGGAGTTATATATTCCACTGTTCCACATAACACGCTTGTTGCATACAATTTCTGGTCTGCTGTGCTTGTTAATTTCTAAATACCCTGCAGCCAGTCGGTGTTCCCCAAGGGTCAGTTCTTGGCCCTCTCCTCTTCTCCCTCTACACCACCTCTCTGGGCACCCTCATCAGCTCCTATGGCTTCCACTACCAACTTTATGCTGATGATACCCTAATCTATCTCTCCTCCCCCGACCTATCCCCATCACTCCTGTCCAAATTCTCCGAATGCCTCACGGCCATCTCAGCCTGGATGAACCAATGCTTCCTGAAATTAAACATGGCTAAAACTGAACTTCTAATCCTCCATCCCCAAACATCCCGTCTTCTCCCACTATCTCCATCAGCATTGGTGAAACCGAGATCACCTCCACCGACCAAACGCGCTGCCTCGGTGTCATCATTGACTCCTGCCTCTCTTTCACCCCACAAATTCGTGCTCTCTCACAGTCTTGCCACTTTCACCTCCGCAACATCTCGCGCATCAGACCATTCCTATCCACTGCCAAAATTCTCATTCACTCTCTTGTCATCTCCCACCTTGACTACTGAAACATACTTCTCCGGGCTCCCTCTCGCCTGCCTCGCCCCTCTCCAATCCATTCTTAACGACGCTGCTAGGCTCATCTTCCTCTCCCGCCGCTCTACCTCCGCTTCCCCCCTCTGTCTATCTCTTCACTGGCTCCCCATTCCTTTCCGCTCTCTCCTCCTCCACCGCTCCTTACCTCTCTTCACTGATCTCTATCCACACTCCCGCCCGTCCTCTTCGATCTGCTGCCTGACCTCTCACCCACTCCCGTGTCCAAAACTTCTCTCACGCTGCCCCCCTGCACTGGAACAACTTCCCGCCACCCATCAGGTTTTCTGATTCCCTTACCTCCTTCAAACACTACCTCAAAACCCACTTCTTCGCTCCTCCTATCCTGCCTGCCCTACCCCTCCATCCATTCCTACTTATCCTATTGTTTTTGTTCGTCCACCAACCTCTTTTTAGTCTGTCAACTCTTATGAGTAGGGCCCTCCTTCCTCACGTACTCACCCTACCTCTTTACCTCACCAGCGCTCCTGCCCTGTTCTTCCCTTCCTCTACTTCATCTTCAGGCTCCTCGACAATTTCGACACCTGCTTCAGAACTGATGCTGATTTTAGTTCTACCAGCTGTACCCCTATTTATGCTGTATTTTATCAACACACCCTGTACGTTACCTTGTAATTTGTTTTTTTTGTTAGCTCTGTATGGTGCTGCAGACACTTTGTGGCGCCTTATAAATAAACAAACTACTAGTACTACCTTAATTAGAAAATGCAGCTATCCAAACGTTTAAAAGCTGCTAAACATTTGGCCCAATTAGCATAATATTTTGTGTGAAACCAAACATAATGTAACAAATGTACATCATACTCTCTGATTTACATAATTGAATATGTATGGATATTATAAAATATAAATTCATGCATAGCATGTACATCACACAAAAAGGCTTCCTAGGATATGGCCTTTCCAGTCGAAATACTGCTGGCGGAATTGTTCAGAGCTATTCGATCCCTTTCATCTCTTTTGGGGAAGTCCCAGGATACAGCCAGTTTGGCAAGAGGTATCTGCATTAGCCCATAAGGTCCTTAATGTACATATTAAAGAGTTACCTTCCCCATCTTTATCCATCACACGTTCTCAAATCTGATCAATACCTTGTATGCCACTGCCATTGATTGCCACCAGTGCTGCAAAACTGGGAATATGTTACTGATGGGGAAGGCGCTTCATTGTTGTTTGACATACCTTAAATGGGTGTGGATAATGGGGTCAATAGTAATTAAGTCAACATGCACAAGATCAACACTGCAAAAGATTGACACATAAAAAGGTGAACATGCGTCCGCCAATTTGTGTACCACTTCATCTCGCATTGGTTCGCTTTATAGTTGTGCACATGTTACTGTATCAGTGTCCACATGTTTGGTTATGTAGAGAAGTAAAAAAAAAAAAAAAAATCATGAAAAAATCATGTCGACCTCTTCACAAGTCAACTGTAGACATGTTGACCTTTTGACTTTGCAGACCTTGTGCGTGTCGAGCATGTGTTCATACTGTCCAACTATCATTGACACTGTTGTCCTATCAGTAAGATCCCCATTAAACACCCTTTTGGGTAGCGCTTTGATTAGGCCCTATACATTGTTTCACCATTCTATACATATTACATTCTTGATAAACACTGAAGTTTGTACATTTCGCCTTATTTCAATTTGGACTTTTCTGTTCTTTGTAACCTCTTTTGTGTTTATTGTAAATCTTTAATAAAAATTGTTCATTGGTAACCTTGCCGGGGTTCAGCCAAACTAGTTCAGCCGCTTTGAGTATATGAGGCAAGTGTACAGTATTAATATTACAAGACAGAACATGACACCTGTATTGTACTCGTGGTAGAATAACTAAGGCAATGCTTACTGTATTCCAGTACAGTATGTTTTCTTAGTGCAGCTTCTTGACAATGACTACACACTCCAGGACGTCTGTCTGGTTTAATGTGTTTATTCATCTGCTCATGGTGTATTAATGTTTGGCAAGGATATACTCCGCTACTAAACCTTTAGCACAGCAGTGCACACTGTGAATCTGTTTTTGCTATCATTATTTTCAGATTAGAATATGTGATAATTCCCCACCAGCTAATCAACCATGTGTTCACTTACATGTACTGTACATACTTGTGTAATTGCTATGTCAGCCCAAATGTACGAAATATAGTATAATACATTTTAAATCTGTTTTTCATTTAAGTTTTCAACAGGATCCCAATGTTAAGTACAGTAGTTAGGGTTGTACTAGGAGGCGGGTTGGGGGTGTTAGCGTTAGGCTGCAAGGATTAGGGTTAAGCTGAGTGAAGGGACAAATAGGTTCTAGTTGTGGGAGGAACACTGGGTACAAGCTGTACACACTTATGCAGATGAAGTCGCACAGCACATATTGTATGCAAATCGGTCAATATTTACTTATTGTGTATATGCCTCAGCCACAGTGCGCATACGCAGCATGTTGTGATGCTGTTTGCAATGAGGTATTAGTTGCAAAGTGAGTGACAAGAAGATAGCATTTGGGGGGTGTAATGGGGAGTGGGAGGCCAAACTCAGGCATGGCCCATCAGATGGCGTTGTCTGGGCGTGCATAAATTAGCAGTTGTGATCGCACTTGCTAATGTAGAGCCCTCTACGTGCTAAGAGAGCAGCTCAGTCTGCACATCTGTTCTTAACTTCATCAGTTTTGTAGATGTAACTGCAGGCCTTGCAGTTATTGCAGGGGTATGTACTTCTTATTTTTGGTTCTTGTCTGGAGGTTCTAGAGAAATGGCTTTGGATTAGCATGTCCTTCAAATTCTATGACCTCCTCTAGCTAAAGGACGGTCTCTCTGACTTTTTAAATCTTTGCCATTCATTAGTATGGGCCAGTGTTTCACCACTGTACTTTGAATTTCTTTCCATTCCGTACAAAAATCTGTGACAAAAAAGAGGGCTGTTTGGTCTGTAGGCGGTTTGTTTTTGGGCAAGATTACATCTTCCCTGTTTGTTTTAAGGCATGGTGTTTTGTGGTTTTGATTTGCCGCTTACTATAACCTCTATCCTGAATTCTTGAAGTGAGCTCCACACTCTTAGAGATGAAAGTTTCTCTGGAAGTACAATTACGCCTCAGCCTTAGAAACTCACCTTTTTTCGCACTTCCCTCCACCCATAGGCCCTTATTCTGATCGGTGCGGCCGGATCCGAATATGCGGCCAGCACCGTGCGTCCTAAACCCCGCCTTCCATACGGATCGCCAACTCCGTCCGTACGCGGTAAGAAGCTGTCCGAACGGACCGCACGTGTATTTCTCATGAATACACCTCCTCCATCTCAGGGAACCTCCCCCATCATTCGATGGTCGCAGACCATCGAATGCAGGACCGAGTGGCCAGGCAGCTCCCGCAACCTCAGACCACACGGGCATTTCTCCGTGCAAAAGCAGGGATCTGGGCGGGCAGCTGACATCCGGCAATGTCAAATGTCCGCTCCCTACACGTGCGTCACGGCCGCATTACCATACGTACGCCCAGCGTTTGCATGGGAACGCCCATGAAACGCGGGGTGTAAACATATGGTAATGAGCCCAAACAGCCCTTCACACCCCTCTCCACCCCCTGTTCGTAGTGTACACATTTCATGCGGAATGTGGCCGTGCGTCCCGCTCGCACATGCGCAGAGATGCCTCTGCACATGCGCAAACACAAAACATAGGCGGCACGAACGCACGCGGATATTACCGCACCAACCAGAATAAGGGCCATAGTTGGAGGGAAGTGCGAGCTTTGTTCATGTAAGAGACTATTTGTAGAGGGCTCCTTCCTCTATAACTCTGTATGTAAATATCCTTCCATGGAGGTATATATGTGTAGGACCAGGAAGGTGTCCTCATTCTTACTGATGTTGTGGGTAACCTTGAGGTTGTTATTATTTTTGCTGTTATTGAGGCTTATAATAAATTCTCTTAATTCCTTCTCTCTCCCTTGCCATATCATGGAAGTTTGGAAGTATCTCTAGATGTTCTTTGCCTATGATACCTTAATAGTAACATTTGTTGCACTTTAACAATGTTTGCTACTTATTGAACAATAAATATCACTACGGGTTGATTTAGGAATCTGCTGTTCTCTGCCTTCTTAGGCACTAGCAAGGAGATATTAATTCTCTCCATCAATCCAATTACCTAACGTGATCTCAACAGACAATCGTACAACTGTATTGCCTAATTGTATCCAAATTAAACACATTATAGTTTCCCTCTGATTCCCTGTGGATCAAGAGTGAACATATATGCTCATTAGCTCCCGTACTTTTTAATTATACCCATCATATGTGCAATATTGTTTATGATATCTTTGCAAGCTCGCAGCAAATACAAAACCCCACAGACAATCAACCTTATTGAGTCACAAATTATTGGGGTAATTTTCTCCATTTATGTATTCATGTATGTCAATGTCTTGTAAGTTGGTTTAATATTTGAACTCATTACATCATAATTAAATGTTAGGTTTTAATAATGTAATACTACTAACGTGCCCCACAAAAAGGGAGAGTACTTCTCTCTTTTTTTCTTCTACTTGTATAAACATACTCTCTAGGGAGCGCCTCCACCTCAGTGACTGATTTGTCTGTATCGCACACATTATATTTTGGATATACATACATACCTAGATACATACAGGGCCGCCGAGAGGGGAGGGGGGAGCAGGTACTTATTACCCAGGCCCGGGCTTGCTGGAGGGGCCCGGCGGGGGCCCAGGTCCAACCCCCTCCATCCCTCCTGGGCGGCAGCAGCTGCACACACATACAGCATGTGGTGTGCTGACAGCAGGCTCAGCATGAGCATCTCACTGACTGTGTGAGAGCTCATGCTGAGCCTGCTGTCAGCACAGCACATGCTGTAGGTGTGTGCTGCTGCTGAAGGGTGTGTGTGTGTGTGTGTGTGGGGGGGGTGTAATAACACTCCCACCTTGACTTTAGTTTTTTTACGCTCCCCGTATTAATTTAGGGGGCGTGGCCTAATCACGAGAGATGACCACACCTCCTGTGATTAGGCCACGTCCCAGATTTTACCGTGGCCCAGCATACCTCTTGGCTGCCCTGGATACATATTTAGATCAGATTTAGATATAACACATAGTACAGCCCGTGCAAAAGCAAACTCCCCATCTCCCCCTTGATTATGACCATCTGACCATGTCAACATTTCCCATGTCGATTTTTTTGACCCTGTTGACCTATTGCATGTCGACCATTACGGGTCGACCTATTGACTATCTATGTAGATAATGTCTATCTAATAATCCAACACCCGCCTTATCTTCTGCCAAAACGGGCTAAGATATGAGGACTGTAATATAAAATGGAAAACTACAATCATTTCGTTTCTTGACAAGTTAAAGAGGTTTAAGTGTAGTTTCTTGTAGTACAAGTTATTAGTATGTTAATAACTTCCTGTAAAACACTATCTCAGCTAGCCACAGTGTTTATTTGAACAATTATTTTTAAATTGTTATTCAGTTTTTTTATTTGCCACCAGAATTTATTTTATTCTTCTCATTATTTCACCAGAATATTTGATATACTCGCATTAGTTACTAGTATTCCATTTCCCTTCTCTGTGGTTCATCCGCTTTGCATCTACTGCTACCATCTGTGCTGCTCTAAAAATAGATGGCTGTATGGGGCTGTAGTAAAGAGAACATAATTTTTGCTGCTACGTGATCTCAGTAGCATTGCAGCATTTTTATTGCAGTGTATTGGAAAAATTCTGAGAAATACAGTAGTTTCTACCTTTATCTCACTATGGGGTTTATTCTAGTTCATTCTTTCTGACAAAATCCTTCTTAGATGGACAAAACCATGTGCACTGCAGGGGGGCAGATGTAACATGTGCAGATAGAATTAGATTTGGGTGAGTTATTTTGTTTCTGTGCAGGGAAAATACTGACTGCTTTATTTTACACTGCAATATAGATCTCACTTTGAAGAAAAACCCCACCCAAATCTAATTCTCTCTGCACAAGTTACATCTGCCCCCCTGCAGTGCACATGGTTTTGTCCATCTAAGAAGGATTTTGTCAGAAAGAATGAACTAGAATAACCCCCTATAAGCTGGTTGTATTGCCTTTTAACAGTGTAATGTACATTACTCTTAATAAATCTATACCATACTTTTCTACCATTTAACTCTTCCCTCCAGTAATGCTCCAGTTTATGTTATCAGCATAGACGAAACTGGGGGTGGTCTGGGGGTACTGCCACTGCGTATAGGTGGAGTGCTCGCTTCTCCTAAATCTCTGACGGCCCTCCGCCATTTAAAATGTGGCACCGACTCTTTAACCAATCAGAGTTAAGGTACAGGCAGCCACTGTGATTGGCTGCCTAAAAGTAAGCTACAATTGGCTTAAGAGCCATCACCTATTTGAAATGGCAGACAGAAGGGGTAGGAGAAGCCTATATCTGCTCTCCTCCCTTCATTGACCAGTGAGGCAAAGGGCTGGGGTGGTGAGTGTCAGTGAGGCACTAAAGGAGGCATTATGTCTGAGGCACTACAGGGGACATTATGTCTGAGGTCTGAGGCACTGATGGGGGCATTATGTCTGAGGCGCTACAGGGGGCATTATGTAAAAAATTCTACTTACACCTCTGCCCTCCAGCAAAAACTCTAGATTATTCTGTATTTGCAGACCCCCCTGGAGTCTGCATTAGCTACCTTGTCTCCCCCCCTCCCCTTAGACACTCTGCAATGTAAACCATCTACATTGTAGTGTGACGAATGTCATGCATGTGTCTATCAAAACCTGCCTTCCTGGCCACCCGCCCTTGCTGAACGCTGCACTGCTCGAATGCCAGCCCCATAGTATCCATGTGGGTCTCTGATATTGGTGTGTATATGTCAAGGGATCAAAATGTACCATTTTAAAGAATTTGGGACAAAATAGTATACTGATAGTCATGTATTGGTCAATGTATGGAGCATAAGGTAATCTTTTTCCAACAGGGCCATGCCCCTTGCAACAAGGAACTGGGACCACCCATCAGCAACGTTCTAGTTTTGTCTATAGTCATCAGGGTAGCAGTGTTCAATAACAAAATTTAAAGCAATTTGGTTAATTAAGCACCTAGGACCAGATGCACTAAGCTTCTAAAGTGATAAAATGGAGAGTGATAAACAGCCAGCCAATCAGCTGCTACAGATGGAGTTGCAGGTGCTGGCAAAAGTATCTCCTACCCCCGCCAGCGGCCAGCTCCCGCCAGGGGGCGTGTGCGCATGAGACGCTTACATGCCCCGTGACAACAGAGCTGCCCGCTGCCATCTGCCGCTTCCCCCGCCACCCCCAATCACCGTCCAAGAGCTGCTTTCGTAGTACTCTTCTCATGTGGAACACTTCTGGATTCCGGAAGATGAATCTAGTTAAATGCTCAGCTGCGTGAACATTGCCAAGGTGTCATGCAGTAGTCACGCAATGCTACTCTGGGAATTTTTGAATGGCCATGATATCCTTATGGTGCCCATTGAAACCTACTGGGCCACAGGTGGACAACTAGTTTGCTTTGTGGAAAATCTGCATCAATCCACATGCCACCATTATCTGCACCAGGGGCACCAGTGGTCACACAGGCGGTTCTGGCGGTCGCATTTCCCCTCAGCAGCTGATCCAGGCCAGACCATTGTTGTGTCCCTACTTGAAAAATATTCTCTTGGGGTCGGAGACTTCCAAGCATAATGGGAAAACAGTGGCCTAGGGATCTCTACCATATGATCACAGTAGGAACCTGATAACAAAATAAAAACATCTACTCTGTAACAAAGTGTTCCTGGACTAAAGTTTTAATGGCAATATACATATTATCAGATATAGTAAAACGTATGTGAGAATGTGAGACATATGTGCAATTCATTCTATTGTTCTATTGCAGGGGGCCTCAAACTATTTTGCTCTGGGACCCCATCAGACAATAAAAATAATGACAGGACCCCAGCAAGTTACTGCAGAAATATCACATCACATGAGTAGTCAGCAGACAGCACATGCATGTCAGCATTGTGGAGGCACAAAATGATGTGAGAAGTCTGAAGTAACAGATGATTCAACAGACTCCTTGAATCACTGACTGAGATTAGAAAACTCATCAGCCTGATGGTCAGCAACATGGAGTCGTGACCCCTTGATGAGAAGGTCGGGACTCACTTTGGGGTCAGGACCTACAGTTTGAAAACCGCTGTTCTATTGTAACTTTTGTATTTTTTTATGGCACATTCCAATGGGGCAGATGTATTAAGCCTTAACAAGAGATAAATGCAAGGGTGATAAGGAGAGATAACTGTCCAGCCAATCACCTGCTAACTTACTTTTTTCAAACAAAGGCTGTAACATGGCAGTTAGCAGGTGATTGGCTGGACGTTTATCTCTCCTTATCACCCTTGGATTTATCTCTTGTTAAAGCTTAATACATCTGCCCCATTTATTGCTTATATACTTTGTGTGTGTGTGTTGGTGTGTGTGTGTGTGTGTGTGTACACACACACACACACACACTTTTTCATAGAACCAAAAGTAATTGAACAATTGACTCCAGTCAGTAGTTACAAGTTAGATAGGTTGAACTTGATGGACTAACATCTTTTTTTCAGCCTTAATTACTATGGCCCTTATTCTGGTTGGTGCGGCCAGAGCCGCACACGGGGCTCCGGCCGCACAAACCAATCCCCGCCCACCCTACGGATCGCCACGGCCGTCCGTACACGGACGGCTGGCGATCCGCATAAAAATGGTGGAGGCTACGCCTCCACCATGGTGGGAGCTGCCCCCTGCATTCGATGGTCGTCGACCATCGAAGGCAGGTCCGCACGCCGCGGCAGCTCCCGCAAGCTAAGACCACACGGACAATCGTCCGTGTGGTAGCTTGTATGGGGGCTGAAAGCTGACATCCGGCGACGTCAGCTTTCCGCCCCCATGAGTGGCGTCATGCCCTCATTACCATGCATACGCCCCGCGTTTGCATGGGAACGCCCATGAAACGCGGGGCGTACACATAGGGAAATGAGGGCATGAAGCCCCTCACGCCCCTATACGCCCCCTTTGCGGCGGACGAAATACGTCTGCGGCGAAGGGGGCTGCACATGCGCAGATTGACCTCTGCGCATGTGCAGTGTTAAAACATCGGCGGTACGGCCGCACGCGGGCCGTACCGCACGAAGTAGAATAAGGGCCTATGTTACTATACTGTATGTTACTATGTAGATATGACTGTGGGCTTTTTCCATCAGGGTCTGGAATTTATCCCAAGTCTGGTGTTTACTTTTGGAATCTATTACTGGGTGTCACGCCCGAGGATTGGATGGAACAGAAGCCACGAGCATAGGGACTGACTAAGGAGAGCACTCTGGAAACCTTGCTGCATGAACCAGAATATGAAACTTGGTAGGATTGCCCGAGGGCGTGAGCAGAATGGAGGAATCAGGTAGGTATAATAAAGTCTTTATTAAACATGCAGGGTGGTAGAGAGTGGTGAAAAGTCTTGCAATCGGTAACTTGAATATATGCAGTAACGTAATAATATCACAGTAATTGGCATGGCATGAGATGCATATACATCAATTGTCAGAAGCATTGGGTGTAGTGTAAACACTGATGCAGTTTTTATTGCAGGGGAACCACTGGTGCACTACCATCCCCCTGTCGCTGGTCCCACCCCCCTGTGTCCAAACACAAGAATGCCCGAACAGATGAACAGCTGAGCACCCGAATTCTCGAGTGCTCCCGAGCCCTCCAAGCGGACCCGAACTTCTCCAAGAGGCCGCAAACAGCCGAAACCAGCAGCAGCACAGCCTCTCTCCCCCGCTCAGCACACGCTGCTCAGAGGTAACTGAATGGGCTTTTAGAACATGCTTGTAAATTTATCATCAGACATTCTACTTAGAGGTTGCATTTCCGAGAAGATGCAATAAGTCTTGGCCATAACATAATTTTGTATTAATATTTGCTTTACATAAGCATCAACAGTTTCCCTATGTTTTAATGTGCTACATGTGATGTTATTTTTAACAGTGCTTCAAAGGAGCAGATGTATGATTCAGTGGCTGGGTCTATGTATATTACCATCTGTGGCAAGGCACAGAAAATCCAATAAGTGCATAGATGTAATCAGACAGCGTGATTAAAGCGAAGGTCACAGGCTTTTGTGACATCAGTATTCATACTGTATGTAGACAACACAAAGGACTGCTGAATTCTTCTTCCAGTATACTGATATTTACTCAATTAAAATGTTTCAAATATCAGGGGCAAACGCAGGATTTTCAGAAGGGGGTTTCCAGAGTGGCAGAGCAAAGCACGGAGATGGACACTTAGGTGACCCAGTATATGCCGGGTCAGTTAAAGTATTATAGATAGACCAAATGTATATTAATAATAATAATAGTAAAAAAATAATAATAAATAATAATAAAATAAAAATATATATATATATATATGTGTGTATATATATATATATATATATGTATACATATATATATACACACATTTATTTATATATATATATATATATATATATATATATATAGATACAGGGGCGTCAACAGCAGTGTAGATCCCTGGGCATAGCAATGTGTTGGGGCCCCTACCGATCCTCCAGCAGTAGGGGTGGGGTAAGCATTGATGTCCCGCGGGTGGTAGGGGGTATTATATCAACCGCTCAGCATGTAGGGCCTGCATCAGTAATTTCCACTAATTACCCCTTTACTGCACATATGGTGGGAGATGGGGGCATCGGGCTGAATGAAGGGGCCCTGATACATAACTTCCAGGGTGGTAGAGGATGTTTAATATGCAGAGGAGGGGTGTATAGTGGAGTGGGCTTATTATCCATAATTTTCTGGTGAGAGGACAGCTTGCTTGACTGCAGATATCTCCAGTTCCCAGAAATATATTTATTAGATTTTAATGGAATTAAAAACTAGAGAATCCCACCTACCAAATGGTATTGGGGACTAGGGGTTCAGAGTTCAGGAGGCAGAGCAATCTGCCAAGGAGTATATAAAACTGCATACCAGGTGTGTGGAGCTGGAGCAGTAACCAGCTGCTGGAAGGCCAATATATTTGGTTCTGGGAACAGTAGAGACAAGCTACTAGTGTCCATCAAAGGGGGAGAGTCTCAGAAAAACTCTAAGTCAGACAGAACCTGAAATCTCTGACTGGGAAGAGCTATTAATAGGCTTGGATGGGGACCACTGCTTTGACCACTGCTTTGAAGTCAGGTATCTCCGGTTCCCAAGGGCCGATTTTTGAAATTCTTGTACCCATGGAAAGAGGGGACCCTAGGGGGGTTTCCGGGTACTCAGAAACCCACCCTGCGTGCGCTACTGAAATATAAAGGCAGTATATTAAAATTTGCTGATGATGATATGGTGTGTGTTATTAAATGTTCTTTAGTAAATCTAATAGTATAATTAATAGGCAACTGGTGAGTGTGCAAATAGAATGCTGTTCTATAAGTTCAGGTTCTTTTGGGCATATTTATTGAAAAACATTTTTACCAAAATAATGTGAAAAGGACATTTTCCACCCTTTACTTTAGTAACATCTTAATGTGATAATGGGCAATAGGAGGAGAAGTCACTAAATTTGCCTCCAAACCCTTAAATTCACATTGTTTTTAGTAACAAATAAGAAAATATAATTATAAAAAAAGTAATCCCTGCACCTATGAATCGGTTATCCGGTGAGTGCAGCCAATCATCTAATTGTGTTCCTGCTGTGTCCCCGGTTGCCGGTTATAAAAACCAGACACATCACTTCACTGAGCTTAATATATCTACCCCTCAGTGTCATCTCTCTTCCCTACCTCCCACAGCGCCAATGCCCTAATGGCCAAACCCCTCTCCCCCCATTCCCACCCCCTCCACCAAACAGGCTACCCTCTCCTGTCTGCTCTCCCCTCACAGCTCCAATGGCAATGTGTTTCCACCGCACCAGAAAATTTACAGCTATGCCACTGCCTGTATATTATAAAAGAGATGGGTGCCCTGTGTTCAGTGTTTACAGGGCATATGTTAAAGCAAACATCTCTGTAACACAACCAAAGGCACAAGAGAGAGGCATTATACTAATATTATATCCAAAAATGGCCACAAAATTGTATATTTGTTTTATTATCAAATTATTTCAACCCGATTTCGACGGATTAAGTGTTTGTGTTTTGTCTCCGATACCGATTCCACGGTCCAGTGCACATCAACTCATAGCCAGGGATCTCAAAGTGCTGCACTCGATAACTCGGATCCCACAGCACTTGCTGGAATCATATGCAAAATATTGCATGTACTGTAATAGGACTGCATACGATATATCTCTTGCAATCCTGCCGCTCAGGACGTCCCTGGGCGTTTCAAGGGGGTCAATCTTGACTTCTCTCAGAGAAATAGCAGCAGTAGTGTATGGGGTCCTTTACTGACATCAGTAGGTAGCACTCTCAAATGGGACGCTCTATATAAATCTATCTATCTATCTATCTATCTATCTATCTATATATATATATATATATATATATATATATACACACATATTATTCTGCCAGAGTGTTAGGCTCACAACCTTGCTCTTATTTTACAGGGTTTGGTATTGTTAAACCCTCCTGTGTATAGTCATTGGCTTGTTTTAGACTCCTCTACACACATTCAATGTGGTATAACAGAGGCTACTCCAGTGTATGATCCGTGGCTTGCGACTGACACCTCTGCAATAATCCTTGAGGCAAGTGGTGGATCATGGGAGGGAGAAATCATCCCCTGTACACACTCCATCTTCTTCCGGTGGCTGACTAAACCTATAAGAGCTTGGCCCCAGGGAGTAGAGAGTGGACATGGCCACCCAAAGGGGAAGGTGTGTGTGTGTGTGGGGGATAAGGGTGATCACCATAGCTTGAGGCAAATATGTAACCTCTACGGGGTCGATCTTAGTAACACCGAAAGGTGTGAGTTGCCACTTTAACTCGCACCCTTTGCAGGGTCGAATTTGTTGAAAATTGCTCACACCCCTATGGAGGTGCGAGCACTTTACAGCGAATTTGGCCCGCCATAAAGTGCGCCCGGTGTCGTGATGATTGGCAAACACTGGGCACATCCGCACCCTTCGGGTGTAATAGGATTGACCCCTATGTCTATAACGTATAATTTGTCTCTAACTCTCCTCTCTGTTGCACATCCATGAACTCTAAAGTACCAGATCTGGACATGTGAACTTCTCTTAGTGCTTTTAACACCACAAGCCTATCTTTCTGAGAGCCAGTACAGGGAACAACAACTTGCCTGCCGGGCACAGGGAAGTTTAAACCTCAGGGCCCCTGTAAAAACCACTGGGGCATTACATTCCACACCTCTGACACTAGAAGTGATAATACTAGCTGATAAAGTCTCAAATGAAGAATGTATGCTCAAACATGACAGCTACTTTTCCAAAAAGTTCATGTATCAACTTTTTGAGCTGTTAGAGTTGCTCTACATGCTTTTATTGTGAATTGCTCAGCCACAAAGCCGTAGGTCACACTAGCGCAGAGAACAAACCAATGAGAAAGGTAGAATATATAAATACTCTTTTCCCAGTTGCTAACTCACTAGTAGACTCCAAAACATCCATACAAGAACTGTTTTTGGGCTCATGGTGGATTGAGTTTCCATGCTGGAACAGTCACACAAGCATCAGATAACCTAGAGTCAGCTGGACTGGTGGAAACACTTTGCCATTGGGCTCAAGTTACAATTCCCACCTCACTGACTTTAAAGGCGGAGTTTTGATCTAGGGCATTACGGTCCTGGAAGCTAGTGTGATCAGCAGTGGATCAGCGCCACTTGCGAACGAACCTGAATAAGGTCCTATATGTGTTTCTGCTTTTCTCACTACAAATCCGTATACTAAAACTTAAGCACTACAAGAGAGAAGTACTATGTTACTATTCTATTTACTGTATGTTAGTCTTTCACAATTTGGTGCCAGTGGAGTTTACCAACTATTTCTCCTTCTAGAATTCTTTTTGGGGTTATAAGGTACCCATGTGTCATACACTATAGGCTGCCTGCCTGGTTGCGCTAGTGGGCGTACTCAACTACTTTATAATGTTGTAGCCAATGGACTACACATTACATAATTAGCTGGGATAGGGATTTCTCAGTAATTGCTGCAGTTCACAGGGACTGAGCCACGGTCCCGGAGGTTGCTGAATAATTCATGTGCGAACATCACACCCAGATTGTACTGCAATGCAAATGTGATTAATAAATGGGTACTTCAGGCAGCAACTTCTTTGCCAACAAGCAGAGAGCAAATGGGATGAGAGCAGCACCGTGCCAGACATCAGTGATTGCACTGTGTCATATTGAATGCAGACCAGTACTATCCTAGGATCAGATCTATCTTATAATATAGTGTACCACAAAAACTGTCATTTTTAGCTTTGGGAGAAGTGTATACCAAATGTAATGTATAGTCTCGGCAGACAGCTATTATTAGCAGACATAGTCATCTCAGTCGGATCCCACACTATGCTGTTTGACCAGCTTCACTCTGAAGTCTTAACATTCTTCAGTCTATAAATAGTAAAAGGTGCTAAGGACCTGATTCAGGAGTAGGATCAAATAGAAAAAGGACCAATGAAGTGGGTGCAAATACATTATTTTGCATGCAGGAAAATACTGGGCGAGATTTATTGTGTTTACCGTTTTTCCGAAAATGCGATTTTTGCACAAATCGCCCTGTAACGCCGTTTTTTAAAATCGCATTTTTTTCCAGAAATCGAATATTTAATGAGGTGTGTATTCCGACATGAAAAGTGCGAGAAAGTGCGATGTAGGGCGATTTTCGGGATGGAAAGTGCGATTTTTTTAGTCATGAAAATGTGCGATTTTTTTAAATGTGCGATTTTGTGATTGTTAAAAAAAATTTAAAAAATTGGCGTGCAGTCCCCCCTCCTGTACTTAACCAGCCCCGGGCTCATTGAGCCGGACCTGGTTCCAAAAATACGGGGGACAAAAAGCGTAGAGGTCCCCCGTATTTCTGAAACCAGCCCCGGACTCTTGGACCGGTGCTGGTTCCATAAATACGGGGGACAAAAAATCTGGGGGTCCCCCGTATTTTGAAACCAGCACCGGGCTCCAACAGCCCGCAGTGTCATGCCACAGCCGGGGGACACTTTTTACACAAGGTCCCCCGGCCGTACCATGAGCACCGTGGCTGGTCAGCCTTGGACGAGGTACCTGGAGGAGTGGGGACCCCCCCAAATAAAGGGGTCCCCCCCCAGGCTTCACCCGTCCAGGGCTGAAGCCCAGGGCTGTCACCGGCGTCCCTGGCCATTGGACGCCGGCCTGATAGTGTTAAAATCACATTCCTAACATTACTTAATACAGGAGAACTACAAGTGCCAGCAGACCTCCCCCGCAGGCTGGGACTTGGGGAACCACAAGTCCCAGCCTGCGGGGCATTAATGGGCCCGCTGGGACCTGTAGTCCACCTGTAAAAAGAATGTTAAAATAAAGCACACACACAGAAAAGTATAACTTTAATACACATCCACACAAACCTCACTTTTACACCGCTATACATACCGATCCAGGATCCAGCGCTGGTCTCTCTGCAGCCGGACAGCCCACACTGACAGCGGGCTGACCGGCTTCCTCCGATGCAGCTAACAGCTTCTGTCGCGCTGTCCCAGCGCGACACTGGCTGAGAGCGTCTCCGGCTTATGTGTCTCCATGGAGACGCATAGCTCAGCCAATCAGGACTGAGCTATGCGTCTCCATGGAGATGCATCGGCCAATCACGCTCCCAGCCTGTGTCGCGCTGGGACAGCGCGACAGAAGCTGTTAGCTGCATCGGAGGAAGCCGGTCAGCCCGCTGTCAGTGCGGGCTGTCCGGCTCTCAGAGAGACCAGCGCTGGATCCTGGATCGGTATGTATAGCGGTGTAAAAGTGAGGTGTGTGTGGATGTGTATTAAAGTTATACTTTTCTGTGTGTGTGCTTTATTTTAACATTCTTTTTACAGGTGGACTACAGGTCCCAGCGGGCCCATTAATGCCCCGCAGGCTGGGACTTGTGGTTCCCCAAGTCCCAGCCTGCGGGGGAGGTCTGCTGGCACTTGTAGTTCTCCTGTATTAAGTAATGTTAGGAATGTGATTTTAACACTATCAGGCCGGCGTCCAATGGCCAGGGACGCCGGTGACAGCCCCGGGCTTCAGCCCTGGACGGGTGAAGCCTGGGGGGGGACCCCTTTATTGGGGGGGGTCCCCACTCCTCCAGGTACCCCGTCCAAGGCTGACCAGCCACGGTGCTCATGGTACGGCCGGGGGACCTTGTGTAAAAAGTGTCCCCCGGCTGTGGCATGACACTGTGGGCTGTTGGAGTCCGGGGCTGGTTGCAGAAATACGGGGGACCCCTACGCTTTTTGTCCCCCGTATTTTTGGAACCAGCACCGGCTCAATGAGCCCGGGGCTGGTTATGTACAGGAGGGGGGACCTCACGCCATTTTTTTTTTTTACTTTTACACATATTTTACCAAAGAACCATACACAGATCACAATGATCTGTGCATGGTTCTGTCAAAATCGACATGTTTCTGACAAAATCGCCAGTCAGGATCAGGTCTATTTTTTTTTGGCACTTTAGACCATTTTTGTTGGCGATTTCCAAATTCGAATCTCATTAAAAATGCGATTTGTATCTTTTTCAATGGGGAAAACATCTGGATGCGAATTCCGGAGTTAAAAAAAATACCACTTTCAGAAAGTGCGATTTCGCGGCAAAAAGTGCGATTTCGCGGCAAAAAGTGCGATTTATGCCGCAAATCGTCACCCATTAACAAATCGATTTGGAAAAAAAATGAAAAAAAAACGGCCGTTTTTGCGATAAAAATCGCCAAAAACCCACCATCGACCTCTAATAAATGTCACCCACTGTCTCCTGTAGCATGTAATGAACAAACAGCTGTTTTATGCTGAAATGTAAAGTTCCAATAGGACACACCCCTTCTCTACTTTATATTTCTGCACGTCACATATGTCACAACTGCAGCGCAACTTGGTTTTGCCAAAGTGTGTTTTTTTTTCATCCTTTTTTGATTTGCTCATAACTCTTGATCAGGCCTGTATAACCCAAATGTGTTATTTCATGCAAGGCCTGTCCACATCCATATATGTGACAAAGCAACACAAAAATATATTATCATAGTTTGCTTGCATAATACTATGACAACCATACTTATCTACTTTCAAAATGTCCACCCTGGGAGAAGCCTGGGGTGGACAAGCAGGGGGACAGCAATGGAGGGTGGGGCCAGAGCACTTGTGCCATTAGGCCCTGCTCACTTGTGGCAAAAGTGCAATAAATTGCACATATGATAGAATAATGCCAGTAGGACCCACCTTCTCCACACGGAACGTGGTTTCCTGTGATTGCTCTCCTCATTTTGGCCACTTCACCCAAAGGATCTGGCAGAATAGGTAAGTATGATGATAAGGAAATAACATTTTGTATCCCAAATTGCACACTGAGTGAGAGATATACATATAATCATCAGATAATACAGATATATTGGTTGCATATATTTGCAGATATAGGGCTAAGCCCCTAGGCCATATATCAAGGCGACTCTGTGTCACTGGGGGTCCCTAATATTGGGTATGGGTCTGGGGTGTGGGCCCCGAACATGCCGGCACAGGCTGACAACTCCAGGGCAGCACACAAATGAAAGTTAGTAGGGGTTAGTAAGAAGCACATAAGTGCTATGTAAGAGAGTGAAGATGTGATTAAAATAATACATACAATGTGATAGGGAAAAACATAAGTGTTAATAAAGTGTTAAGGTGTGCTAACCTGGAGCAGACCAGCCATACCAACAAAGGGGAAATCAGACTCCCAAACCCATCCCATACACAATAAAGTCTGGGCCTAATAGCCCAGTGTAAAGCCACATGATAATGGCTTACAACATCTGAGAGCCAGCTTACCTGGAGATACCCCAGGCTTCTCCAATGGCACTTAGGAGTCAGTAATCCCTCCTAATGCTGACCCATCTATGCCTCTCTCGACTGCACAACACATTTGTTGGCAAGCTGCTCAATCATAGGTGTGTCACTCAGGTGCCAAAAGGGAGGGGTAATTCTGGTTAGGAAAAAACATTTTGTATCCCAATTGCACACTGAGGGGGTTATTCTGTTTGGTGTGGTGAAACGTACGTACGGTCCATCACACCGTACGTTTCCCGTACGCTCACGGTGAGCGTAAGTCCGCCTACAGAACAACCGCACACAGACGGTCACAAACACCGAAAATGGGGTGTGGCGTTCACTTGAGCGTACACCACAGATCTCCCTCTTAGCCACCAATACCTGGCGTACATCAGAGCGTACGCCACAGTGCACGGACGGATCTCGTCCGTTTTCCCACAGACACTTTCCGTATATCTGAGCGTACGCCACAGTGCATGGACGGCTCTCGGCTTTTTCAATGGAAAACTCAGCGTGTGTCATCGATCGTGAGAGGAAGCGTACGTCCGTGCACGGTGGCATACCCTTCACATATATGGGCCTGCAAATATTCCCTTTGAAGTATAATTAAGACAATTACTTAATTATTCTAAGTGTTATTTAATAATTGTTTTCTATTACCTCAATTGTCTACCTTAATAAACACCCTAATAAAACAACATTTTACCCTCATTACATGTATATTTATTATGTTCTAATGTAGCATTTTACTCACTATCGATGTGTCCCCACATTGGATTAACTTTTAAATAAAGTCATGTTTGTGTTTATGTACTAAATTATGTCCATAATTAGAACAATGAGTTCCTCATGGAGTGAGTGAGGTACAGTAATGACAAATAAGTGGTTTCGTTATCAGTGTTTCCTGAGACCAAACTTTATTAATAGCAGTGACATTTTTAATGACTTAATCCTTAAGGACTTAATCACGCATATGACAGTGAGACCAAGGGGGTCATTCTGATTGGCTTGCTAAGCAGTGGTAGTTAGCTGTTAGCAAGCCTTCTAACGCCACCAGCTGGGCAAGCAAAAGCTGTGCCTCTGCCACCTTGTGAATATCCCTGTTGCTTAAACATGCATTTGCAGGGTAGCGTGCGGTGCCGAAATCATTCAATGGTCACCAGCAGGCAGATTTCCGTCTGTGGGAGCGTTGGAGCCTAGGATGGTATTTGCAGAGTGTTCCTGGGATGTAAACCCCAGGAACAAGGCTCCAAAGGATTTCAGTGGGCTGGGTCTTGGTGCATGCAATCTGGCCAACCATGCACCAGGACCCAGCCCAGTGAAATCCTTTGGAGCGTTGCAGGGTGTGTTTATATCCCGGGAACACTCTGAAAATACCATCCTAGGCTCCAACGCCCCCACTGGGTAAGGGATTTTCCTGTGCCATCTTGTTTTTTGTACCTTTTTTGTATCTTTCTGATACCTTTTATATTCGTGTTTTATACCCATAATAAATTATTTTGTATGTAAGTTCACCTGGTGTGCCGAGGGTCCTCTCTATCCATTATTCCAAATTTACCCACGGGTGTTGGGAACACCCTGAGGGACGAGGGCAGCCAATAGGAGGTGCACAGGGAGACTAAGTTCAACACCACAGATACGTATGAATGCCCCCTGCCCGCCTCCATCATGCAGCCCCCATGCGAGCCCCACAGAGACTGTTGGAATGTTGTCCCTGGATGATGCAGGGGCATTCCCGGGTTGGCCACTTTCACACCGGGCTAGTCCCTGCATTTTCTGTTGTGTGAAGGGGACGAGAAGGAGGAGGCTGTCAGGAGGCCATCCGGAGGCGAAGATTAGGCGTACAGGCGGTGGGATGTCGGCGATTACTCACCCCAGTTGCTGGTCCTCGATGCGGGCCGGGGAACCACACAGGCAGCTGGCGCAGATGACAGCAGGTCAGACAGTGGGTGCAGATGACGCAGCTCTCCGTCGGCAGTAAGGGCGCTGAGAGCTGCGTCATCTTCATCTGCCGCTGTCCTGTCATTTGCGCCCACTGCCTGTGTAGAACTCCGGCCTGACTGCACACAGAGGACCGGCATTGCAGGTAAGTAACCCCTAGCCCTTTCACACCGGCCAGGTCCCCAGGTTGAACCCGGGAACAACCCTGCTCCATAGCAGGGTTGAAATCCTGGCAACCTTCCACACCAGCGCATGTCACGGGTTGTTCCTGGGCCCAACCTGGGAAATTTGGCTGGTGTGAAAGGGGTATTAGTGGAGGGTTAGGGTTAAGCTGTGGGGGTGGGGGTTAGGGTGAGGCACTAAGGCAGAATTAGGCTGTTAGAGGGGATGGTTAACTTAAGGCTGTGGGAGGGGATGAAAAGGGATAGATACCTAGGTATATGTAAAAGGCGCCAGTAGGATGTGCTTTTCCAAGCTGCAACCTAAAAAAAAGGGGCGTCACACCCTTACAAGAAAAAATGCGAAATTGGGTGGTTGCGCTAAACAGTAATAATCAATTATGCATAGATTAAAACATTAGTATTTATTCAAGGTTAGTAAAATACTCAGAAAATAATGATAACAGTGCACATACTAAGCTGAATAGCTGTTAAAAAAGAGAAAATATTGAATAAAATATGGATATACAGAAAATTGGTGCTGCGATATTTTGTGTATGGGGTTATATTCCAAAAGTCACCTCAAATCCAGTTGTGTCCTGTCCTCTTTTGGGCCCAAAAGGAAAGTAGTCCCAAAGGCTCTGGGTGAACAGTGGCATTAAATGGATCTACCACTGTATTACCTCCACTAGTTTGATGTAACAGAGTCACACAGATCGATTTAGGGAGGCTGAGGATGTGGGATCCTGGCTTGGCAATATTACAGAGGTGGCGTTCCTCCACAAAGATGGTGATGCCTGTCCTAGGATCCTGCACTTCAATGAGAGTGGTCCCAATGGGAATTCCAATTCAGAGACAGGCACAAACTGGAGAGGATGGTGGATAGTGGAAAGCAGCTGGATGGGAGTACCACTGACCAACACGTTTCACTGCTCCTGTAGCTTTTTCAAGGAGAAATCAAAAAAGGGAATGTCACATTTAATTATCAAGATAATGTGATTTGGGTGATGGAGGTTATGACATCTTTTGATTGCTGTTTTCCAGTTGTCTGCCCACACTACAGCACAGTGTAAAACAACCATTTTAGATGGGGTTTTGCAGGCAACCAATTCAGTTCGCAATGTTTATACTTAGGAGAATTTTTGCAAGAAAGAGTTCATAAAATGGCGGAAAAATCACCAGTGATGATGGGTGCTAAGTCCCCTTACCAGTCGTCATTTGTTTCACCAGAGGTAGTGCAATTGGTGCACATGCAAGACACGGATGTCCCTAGTTGGCCTGGAGCTTCCATGTTTTGAGGTCATGTGTCAATACCATTTGTCCATGGCCATATGACAAAATAGTGGGATGCTATGTTAACACTTAAAGTTTGATTCATCCAATAATACACTTGTCTTACATAGGTACAGGAGACAACATTCTTCTTCTTCGGTGGCAGCTGACCGGTCTATTGAGAGAGATGAGGATGTCATTAAACTGGCATAATTTCCCTTGAGACGAAAAATGTCACATAGCCAGCCCTCAACCACCCCCTCCAGAAACAGAAATAATAGCTCCCATCCCTACTAGGCTTCTAGAAGCAGCAGGTTAGTTTCCTATAAATACAAGTATGGCACATGGATATCTCAGTAAATATTCACACAGGCATAATCGCATCTTAATGGGGATTCATGCAGAAATCAAGAGTCACTAACAGCATATATAGCATCAATGTGTCATGAAACCACTTCCAGGAAACATGCCTTAGAATATTGGAGTCACAGTCAGATCACGTATGTTGTGACCACAACTGCAGCATATCAAGTAGGGTGGCCAATCCCGGGATCGGGATCGGCGGGATCCCGGGATTTGGCCCCCAAAACGCCGGGATTTCAATCCCGGGATTGGAGTTTCCAATCCCGGGATTAGACTGCGCTTGCGCGCAGTCTAATGCCGGGCAGCGTCTGAGCATCGCTCAAACACTGCCCGACTTCTCCCGGCAGCACTGTGTGCAGCGTGACCTCTCAGCGTGAGATGAGAGGTTACGCTGCGCAGGCAGAGGTCGCGCCCGGCATTGTAATGCCGTGCCACCCGCCCAGCCAGCGCGCCCTCCCGTCCAGCCAGCGTGCCCGCCCTGCCAGCGTGCCCAGCCGCCTGCCCGCCCAGCCAGCGTGCCCAGCCAGCGTGCCCAGCCGCCCGCTCGCCCAGCCCAAGCGCCCAGCCAGCCAGCGCGCCCACCCGCTCACCCAGCCAGCGCGAAGCCAGCATGCCAGGCAACCATCAAATGTAAGTAATTACATTGTAATTACTGACTGGGGCAGTAATTGTGGGTCAGTTTTTTTATTAGGAAAACCAATCCCGGGATTGAGCATTTTTCAATCCCGAATTCCGGGATTGAAAAAATGCCCCGGGATTGGCTTCCCTAATATCAAGTAACCAGCTTGTAAGTTGCTTACCAGAAGCTCAGCCAAGAAAATCCACTGACAGCATGCCACAGACAGTCGCATCTGTCACCACACCACCCAGGTGCACAATCCACACCAGACGCAGCTTGGCACGACTACGTTCTAGTCGCAAAGATCTTAGGAGATGGCTGTGAGGGACAATTTTTGTGATTAATGTGATAGCTTGTACTGCAAAGTATTTTTTAGGCAAACAAGGGGGAAAAGTGACATTTGTGTAGGAATGCAAAAAAAAAAACAGTGACTCCCCATATTTCTTGGTACAGGTGTGTTAAAGATGTGTCAGTCGACCAAGCATGACAAAATGTTTTGTGTGCAAACATGTTCTAATATTGTTCAAAATAAGACTTTAGAGCAGGGGTCTTCAACCCGTGGCCCGCGAGCCACGAGTGGCCCGCCGAGTTGTTTTTACTGGCCCAACAGTTAATGCCGTTTAAATTAAAAAAAAAAAGCTGTTTAAAAAAAAAAAAACTTCAGCTCTAGTACCTTAGCAGTGGGACACGGCGGAGGTGGATGTACTGGCTGGGGTGGGTGGGACTGTGTGCAGACATGCCCATTGTGTATTTCCTGACGCCGGCGCACCTGTCCTGCCTGCACCCTTTCAGAGAAGACAGCCGGGAGTGACAACCGCCACCAGCCTCTGATGCTGTGCACCCCACCGCCAGCCTCTGACACCGCGCACCCGTCCCTGCCTACTCCTTTAGAGTGAAGACAGCCGCCGCTGCCAGCAGCAGCCCTCTGCCAGGGACACTAAGATTAAGGCAGGTATCTTAGGGAAGGGTGACGCCGGCTCGCTAACGTGGTGCTGATTAGGGGGGTGGGCTCTCTGCAATGTTTTCTTTGCTGACTATGGGGGGGGGGGGGGGGGAGAGTGGTGAACTGGCTGCCTTTTGCAATGTTGTGCTGAACATGGGCTGGGGGGGTGGCTGTTCTGAAACGTGGTGCTGACTATGGGGACGGTGCTGACTATGGGGGAGGTGGGGCTGGCAGTGCAATGTGGCCCTGTGTATGGGGAGGGTGCTGACTATGGGGGAGGGGGGGCTGGCAGTGCAATGTGATGCTGACTAAGGGAGGGCTGGCATGCTGTCCAATGTGCTGACTATGGAGGACACTACTGGTGGCATTTTGTGAGGGACACTATTGGTGGCACTTTATGAGGGGCACTACTGGTGGCATTTTATGAGGGACACTACTGGTGGCATTTTATGAGGGACACTACTGGTCGCATTTTGTGAGAGGCACTGCTGGGGGCATCATATGCATAAGCAGGAGTATTAGGGGCCTTATAGTGCAAGGTGCAATGGGCATCATGGTGTGAAGCATAATGTGCAATGGGCATCATGGTGTGAGGAAAAATGTGCAATGGGCATCACATTGTGTGGCATAATGTGCAATGGGCATCATGGTGTGTGGCATAATGTGCAATGGGCATCACGGTGTGTGGCATATTGTGCAATGGGCATCACGGTGTGTGGCATATTGTGTAATGGGCATCATGGTGTGTGGCAAGATGTGTGATTGTGGCATAATGTGTAATGGGCATCATGGTGTAATGGGCCTTCATGTTTATATGTCACTGTGTGGCCTTTAGACAGCCAACTTAAGCGTGGAAGGACAACAACCATTCCTGCGGTAACAAATGTCTGGTCATGCAGGTTGCAAAAGTGAGGTGTCAGGTAATTGTTTTCCTGCTAGTTCACACTCTTATAATTAGCCCACGCAACTTATAATTAGACCGCACCCCTTTTTGGGAGCGTGCGCCTAAGGCGCGCGGAATTTCTTCAATACCAAATTATGTATGGGGAGCTGCATTTTTATTCTGTTTGCACTGGGACCCTAATTGTTTAGAAATAGCCCTGGTGCTGACTATATATATTGGGGGAAGGGTTTATGTGTATGGGCAGCTGTGCCAACTATCTATGTGGGGGCTGTGCTGTCTATCTATTAAGAGCTGTGCTAAATACCACAGTAGAGCTTAGTGGCCCTCGGGCTTCAATGAATTTTTTTATGTGGCCCACACTGTCTTAAAGGTTGAAGACCCCTGCTTTAGAGTGTGATAGGCAGATGTTGGGATCCTTTGTTAGAGATATGTTATTGCAATAATGTGCTTGGTGGCATCTTACATACAGAGTGTGCTACATAAAGTTCATAGCAGATATGAAAGTGCATAATGTATGTTCCTGGGGAAAAAAATACAGATTGTGTGCACATTGCTCCACCATTGCAAGTAGAATGAGTCCAAAAACATCATTGTTGGTCTTAGACGTGGTTTATGTGTCTTTTTCATAATAAAAAACTGGTATGTTTGTGTTACAGTGAAAAAGTTGACACATGTTGACTCCTGTGATTTGAGTGCTCTGCTTTTTAAAGTAGAAAAAAACACTTTCTGAATGGGTGTAGATGGTTATAAAATAACTAGCTGGACATATATAACCAGGTATTAGAATGAATATTACCTAAAATTAAATCAACCTTTACATGTTAAGAAGTGTAGAAAGATATGCTTCCAATGTGTTTGAGGGCTGTGTGTGGCTTGCAGGTAGTGAAATAATGGTTTTCACTTAATAGCCTGCAGCATTGCTTATTACATTCAGGTATATGTGTTTGACTAGTAATCAGTGTTAATTAGTATCTCTAGGGGTGGTCTGGAGCTATCTTTGGTGTCTGCCTGTTTTTGGGCCAAAATGCACGGTGTGTTCGCCGATCGAGGCGGTTGTCGCACCTTGCATTTTGTGTGCACACCCCCGTGTACGCCCATGTTTACGCCCTGTTTTCCTCATTATTCCGGCCACTTCCATAAAAACGCCCACATGACCGTGTTCTTGCGGACAGGTTTTTTCGCACAGAGAGATCCGTCCGTGAGCGGTGTGAGGTCGCCACACATGCGCATTGCAAAAGATACGCATGCGCAGATGAAAAAAAAATCCTGATCCGCCCATATACGGTCCCACCGTACCAAACAGAATAACCCCCTGAGTGAGAGATATACATATAATACAGAGATCTTGGTTGCATATATCTGCAGATATATGGCTAAGCCCCCAGGCCGAACGTCAAGGCATCTCTGTCACTGGGGGTCCCTAATATTGGATATGGGTCTGGGGTGTGGGCCCCCAACATGCCGGCACAGACTGACTACCCCAGGGCAGCACACAAATGAAAGTTAGTAGGGGTTAATAAGAAGCACATAAGCATACCTCCCAACTTTTGACCTTAACAAATAGGGACACTCGCGCGGCGAAGCCGCGCGTGCGTCCGAAAAGGGGTGGGGCGTATGCAAATGAGGGTGCGGCTTATGCTAATTAGCCGCAACCTCATTTTCATACGAGAATAGACGCTGTGCGCATGCGCACAGCGTCTATTCTACTAGATTGGGGGGTCTCCCAACTGCCACCCCCCGCAGCGGGACAATGCCTGCTGCGGGTGGGACAGCGGGACAGTACCCGAAAATCGGGACTGTCCCTCTAAAATCGTGACAGTTGGGAGGTATGCATAAGTGCTATGTAAGAGAGTGAAGGTGTGATTGTAAGCCATTATCATGTGGCTTTACACTGGGCTATTAGGCCCAGACATATATGTTATTGTGTATGGGATGGGTTTGGGAGTGTGATTCCCCCTGTGTTGGTATGGCTGGTCTGCTCCAGGTTAGCACACCCTAACACTTTATTAACACTTATGTTTTTCCCTATCACATTGTATGTATTATTTTAACCACACCTTCACTTCCTTACATAGCACTTATGTGCTTCTTATTAACCCTTACAAACTTTCATTTGTGTGCTGCCCTGGAGTTGTCAGCCTGTGCCGGCATGTTGGGGGCCCACACCCCAGACCCATACCCAATATTAGGGACCCCCAGTGACACAGAGACGCCTTGACTTACGGCCTGGGGCTTAGCCCTATATCTGCGGATATATGCAACCAAGATCTCTGTATTATCTGATTATTATATGTATATCTCTCACTCAGTGTGCAATTGGGATACAAAATGTTTTTTTCCTAACCAGAATTACCTCTCCCTTTTGGCACCTGAGTGACATCACCTCTGATTGAGCAGCTTGCCAACAAATGTGTTGTGTAAGTACGATGATAACCTTCCTTATACTTTTAAAATACAGTATTCATCATGAATCAACATTTTCAAATCATTGGCACATGCCACTAATCTTATATTTGCTTTGTTTCAGCAAGTATTCCAGCAGAACTTTCTTTTATTTAGATGTTGCTGCCGCCTATCACTGAGGCCTGTCTAGAGGAGACGCACGAGTGTGACTCAGCACTTAGACTTGCATCGCTGGATTCTAATTATGTTTTGTTACAAGTGACTCTGGCATTTGCTGATGTCTCCTGCTTTACTGTTCCATGCAGAGTAGCAATTCGTGAAAGCAAAGTCATGTTAGCTCCAGGGTGTCTAAATATACAACAAAATGAAATGAGCTGAGGAAAGAATTCATCCCCACCCCCCAATTAAAGGTATCCACACCTCCCAAAAAAATGATGACCTTGTTTCATACTTGCCTAGTTTTGAAAACTATCTTCAGGGAGATTATAGTTGGCAGTCCTACTGGCATGATTCTATATTAATCATATGTGCAATTTATTGCACTTCGCCACAAGTGAGCAGGGCCTAATGGCACAAGTGCTCTGGCCCCACCCCTATTGCAGCCCACCTGCTTGTCCACCCTAGGCTTCTACCGGAGTGGACAATTTGAAAGTAGATAAGTATGGTTGTCTTAGTATTATGCAACCAAACTATGATAATATATTTTTGTATTGGGGGGTGCAGAGAGGTGGTAGACAGCTATCAAATACTTTTCCGAATCCGAGATGCCTCGCCTTCCCAACTTGACATGTTAATTATAACACTTGCAGTCTTGGGTTAGTAGCATTGCATGTAGAACAATCATCCTAGGTCCACCCCATATGAGAGCCCCCACACAAAGCGATAGGCAAAGTCTATAGAGAAGACCTCTTAAATTACATTAGAAGCCATTATCAGTAGAGGCTCACTTAACTAAAGTTACTTCTATCATGACCAGCTCCCACATATAATTACTCATTACCTGGTCTTGTGCACTGTTACTTTAACACCAGTTCCATACCGCCCAACTTCTGACCTGCAGCAATAGGGACACTCGCCCGAAAAGGGGGCGGGGCATATGCAAATGAGGTCACGGCTTATGCTAATTAGCCGCAACCTCATTTTCATACGAGAATAGACGCTGTGCGCATGCGCAAAGTGTCTATTCTACTAGATTGGGGGGTGTCCCAACTGCCACCCCCCGCAGCGGGACAATGCCTGCCGCGGGTGGGACAGCAGGACAGGACCCGAAAATCGGGACTGTCCCGCTGTAATCGTGACAGTTGGGAGGTATGCAGTTCCTTGTCTCTCCCTTGCTCTACCCCCTATCTCTACTGAGAGCTGGATTACATGAACACACCTATCTATCTTTTGGCAGGTGTGCTAATCTGTGTGTACTGTATTTTTTCACTACTGTACCCTATTAATGTGATGCATTACCATGGTGAAAGTGGGAGGATATGTTATTGGCAAAAGTTATTCTATTGGCACTTTATTGGCAGAGAAGTAGGTGTGACCAGTGGTGGTTTTTACCTATGGGCTGCAGGGCTGCAGCCCCCCCCCCCCCCCCCACACACCCCCAGGTCAAATCCGCCACTATAGTGAAGCCAGATGCAGCCTGTGAGACTGCACTGGCTTCACTGTGACTGGCACTGACTTCCTATTGGAAGTCCGACCTGCCAGTCACAAAGGCAGTCCCATTGGGAGGTGTTACCTCCCTCTGGGATGCCTTGCTGTGGGCTGCCATGCCAAAACGGCAAATGCGCATGCACAGTACCTATATTGGTACTGCGCACGCACTGGTCCCGGTGTCTGTCACTTATATTGTACAGGCACCAGGACCATGATTACTTCTATGGGCTGCTGCCGAAGCAGCCCATAAAAGCTGGCCATATGCACACTACATATGTTTGTACTGCGCATGCGCCAGTCCCGGCGCCCTTTCATCATAGGGGGAGGGGGCGGCCAGAGGCAGCCCCCCTCCCTGAAAGAGGTAGGAGCTGCACTGGGTGTGACCAGTGCTGTGTGGGTGTGGCCATAGTCACTTGGGTAATACACTACTACTCTACCAGCCCAATGTCTCCCTCAGGGGGTAGATGCTGTAAATGTATTTATTTATAGTTTCTTATATAGTGCAGCATATTCCGTTGTGCTTTACAATTGGAAAGCAAAAATGCGGTGAAAGCCATGTTACCATCACCAACTTTTGCTAGTAATATCCTGTAAAAGCCTATGGGCTTCCCTCTGCAGCGCTGGGGGGGGGGGGGGGGGGGGGGGCGAAAATGGGGAGCAGATGTTAGAACATCCCACCCTAAATACTACGGAACTATGGAAAAATTGCAGAATTGTGTGAGAACAAAAAAATAAGATTTTAACACTTATTATTACTAGGTACTGTAGCTTGTAATCAATATGATGTCATGACGATGGGACACTGAAGCAATTATTAGGGTGGCAGAGGGCCCTGCTCACCAGAACTTATACTGATTGAGAATACAGATTATATACAGCAGCCGTGCCTGAGGTAGGCGAAACATAATCTCACATAAACAGCTGAAGGAACCCACGATAATACATGGAATTAAATATATATACTTATTCCCTGTGTTTTTACCTGATTGTAGGCCCATTTACGCCTGATAAAAAGGCAGCTACTTGGATACCACAATTGGTCATTAATCGCAATATCCAGCTGAAAGTGCCCTTGTGTGCTGAAGGATGGAATGTTAGCTGACCTACATGGAACAGAAGTACTTGCCCTCAGGCTAATATTTGCCAGCTAGTCCCTTCCCAGATAAGATTGGCACTCTAATTATTTCATCTTTCATGTCTCCACCTTTCACTGTCTCACCTCAGAGCATATTTCAAATTATGGCATAAAAATGTCAGCTCCAAAACTTGCTTATCAAATTATTTATTCCACTATCTTATACTATGTCAGTTATTCCATATACAGTACCTCTTAGATTGTACTGTAATGTGTTTTCATTTTTAAGACATTTTATTCAATTGTTTATAGAAGTCCTCATTCAGATGTAGTTGGAAGGGCTGCATCCTTTGTAAAGTATTTGTAGCTTGCGAATGTTCAGGACCCATTCTGCATGCTTCCCCAGACTGTGACAATGGTGGGAAGAAGAAGGGTGCTTTAAAGATTTTGCTATGGGGCCCACAAAGTTCTAATTACACCCTGCCTATGGGCCACATCTAGGCTCAATAAAAACAGGCCAGCTAGAACTGGTCTAGTAGTTCCCTACTAGAACACTTAAAAAAAAATCACATTTCCAGCCTGACTTGAACAATTCTGGTCACAGCTTCTAAATGCATGATCTAGCACATAATTCCCTTGACTCCTTCTGGATTTATGCAAGAGTAAGGAGCAAGTGATACATTTTTAAGCTTTCACACTGTTCTTTAGGAGACTGGTATCTTGAAAAAACCATAATAATAGATAGGGACAGAACAGTGCATTTCTGAGAAACAGCAAATTACTCGAGTCTAGTTATACCCCGTCCTCACTGCTGCAAAAACCCAGTATTATACCAGGGCAAGCACAGGACGTGTAAAAGGAAGCTGATTTGTAATGAGATCAGGTGACGTGAGCTGGAGGGATGAGGAGATGCTGGAGCTGTTGGCTGTGAGAGGAGAGGATGAAATAACGAAGCAAATGACTGGCACTGTCAAGGATTCAAAAGTGTACTGCAACATATCAAACATACTGTCTGCCCGTGGCATCCATAAAACCCAGCATCAGGTTGTGAACAAACTTAAAGCACTTCATAAGCAGTTCTCCAAGGTGCATGATCTCAACCGGAGGAAGAGTGGTGGTGCCCATATGGACAATCAAAGCTGCTCTTTCAACAGCCAATAAAAACTGCTCTTAGATTCCTCACACGTGTTGGCAAGGCAGACCCAGGAACCAGTGTGAATGAGGCAGACCCGGGAATTTCCCAGGTCCAAGGTGCAGCGTGAAGGGGATCTGTGAGTTGAGATGATCTGTGCCCCGGCAAAAATCCGGGATCAAAAACCCGGGATTTTGCAGTAGAGCTAGTGAGAACATTGACATTTGGGAGTCAAAGAAAGATTATGATGATCACCTTGAACATACTCTTTTCAAACAACTGTGTGCTGTGAGGCCAGTGGCTGGTGAGGTACCCTGCCAGACTTCTTCAAACACCCCCCGCTCCTATTTCGGTGGAGTATTCTCTATACTAAAAATGTGGTAAAAAACCCGTTATGGGGTTTTTACTGCATTTTGGGATGCTCTAAACATCCCAAGCCGGGTTACTGCGACGGGGGGGGGCATCGCCAGAAAAATCTGGAAATGCCCCATAGAAGCCTATGGGCTTCTACCATGACCTACCGCCACCCCACATCGACCCCCCCCCCCCTCACCTGTGTACGGGCAGCACAGACCTGTGACCTCCTCCTCCTCCCTGCACAATGATCCTCTTCCGGGTGCAGGGAGGAGGAGAGCCCGGCACAGCAGCACCGGGTAAGGGAGGGAGGGCGGAGCCGCCAGGACCCGATGGGACCCGCTGACTCACCGCAAAGGACAGCTCTTAAAGCAAGAGCTGTCCTTTGCCATAATTATCGCATATGTTAGAGCATATGTGAGAATTATGTATTCGATGGGCAGCGAAGGGGGGCAGAGCTGGGCTGCAGCTGTTAGAACATCCTGCCCTCAGTCTTCTGGAGCCAGCCCTGGTTCCCAAAATACTGGGGACAAAGTGAGTGTGGATCCCCTGTATTTTAGGGACCAGCACTGGGCTTTTGAGACAGCCCTGATTCCCAAAATATGGGGAACAAAATGAGTGCGGTACCCGGGTATTTTAGGGATCAGCACAGGGCTTCACTAGCAGGGGGTGTAATGCCATAGCCGGAGGACACACTTGACGGGGTCCCGTGGCCAAAACATTACCCACCCTAACTAGTCAGCCCAGGCTTTGAGTTCTTGAGGAGGTGGGGACCTACCCAAATAAAGAGATCCCCCCTCTCCAGCCCACCTCAGGCCTGGGTTGAAGCCCGGGGCTATCCCCCGCACCACTGGGCGGTGGTTGCGGGGTTGATAGCTGGTTTAAAAAAGTTATATTGTCCTTTACAGTTTGACTACAGGTCCCAGCAAGCCTGCCCCACATGCTGGTACTTTGGAGAACTACAGGTACCAGTGCTGCTGCTCGCTCATCAAACTTGTAATGATGAGCTGCAGTCTGTCTCAGTGACAGGGGTGTGCTTTGATGTAGGATTAAGGCCCGTCACTGTCAATGAGGCAGATGAGTAGGTGCCGCTTTCCCATTGCATTTCAATGGGATTTCAGCCTCTTTTCTACCCACGACTAAGCCCTGCCCCCCGCTGTTGATAGTTTTCAATTGTTAGCAGAAGGCACAGCTCCCACCTCATTAATTATTTAAAAAAAATATATATATATTTTTTACACAGTATGGGCCAGATGCACTAAGCTTCAAAAGTGATAAAATGGAGAGTGATGAAAAAAACAACCAATCAGCTCCTGTCTGTCATTTTTCAAACACAGTCTGTGACATTGCATGTATGAGCTGATTGGCTCTCCATTTTATCACCTTTGAAGCTTAGTGCATCTGGTCCTATGTGTGTTATAAATATAATTTTTGTATTTTTTTTTTTTTATCTTTTATGACAGGCGAGGCACTGCCTCCCCTGACTGCATGTCTCTGCTCATGGGAGCACATAAAAAGTTACCATTAAATAGCACTGTGGGGTAGATGTATGAAGCAGTGATAAGGGAGAAGTGATCTGGTACTTTATCACTGGCCAGTCAGCTCCTGACTGTAAACTAACAGGCAGGGTTAAAAAAACTGATTGGCCGGTGATAAAGTACCAGAGACTTTATCACTTCTCCTTTATTACTGCATCATACATCTACCACAGTGTATTAATTGCAATGTGGAGAGTTCAGAGACGTGCAGTCAGGGCCTCACCTGTGATAAATGATTAAAAAATATAAAGATATTTATCGCAGGCAGAAAAAGAGGCTGAAATCCCATTGAAAAACAATGGGAAAGCGGCACCTACACATCTGCCTCAGTGACAGGGCCGTGTCTTCAGCCCACATCAAAGCATGCCCCGTCACTGAGACAGATAAGATAGGAAAGTGGATCAGTCTGAGACACACACACACACACACAGAGCTTGTATCCACTGTCACAGCAGTACTACATTGTCAGTCAGTCTGCAGTGACCTGGTCAGCAGCATGTAAGTGTTTTGTTAACAGGAAACACTTACACATACACAATGGCTAGACTTTAATACAAAATGTATCTCCCTCCCACACACTGATTTTTATTTAATTTTGAATTAAACAGCCTGTAACACATCAAGTTTGATGAGCATGCAAAGGTCGCAGGCAGCAGCACCGACAGGCACTGGCGGTAGCGAGCGTCAGCGGTGGTAGTGGGCATTCATGTTAGAAGGCGGTGGTAGCAGGCACTGGCGGCTGTGGTAGCAGAGATTGGTGGTGTAGGTAGTGGGCATTAGCAGTGGTGGGAGCAGCCAACGGCAGCAGTGGGCAGTGGTGACTGGAACGAGGATGGTGTCCACTACGGGCATTGTAGGCACTGTGGGTATCAGGTATTGGTGGCGCCGACAAGACTCATTCCGTTTTAAAAATGTCACCACAGAGCAATTTTTTCATCCAAAGATAGCTGCCGCAAGCCAATGGGAATGCACCATGTCTTTTCCCCACCCCCTCGGACTGTCACTACTCACTGACCTAACTGCATGTCACTGCAAGAGTGACAACCTTTCAGAGCACTGCCCATGTCCCCACAGCAGGAAAAATGGGGCATATTTTTCCAGGCATGTGTCCCTCCTTGTTTGGACCAAATGTTGGGAGGTATGGATTAACTAATATTGGATTGTGTGCAAAATGAAGGATAATAATTGTTATGCTGTGAATTGATCCCAGACCCTTTTATGTTGTAGAATCTAGCAGTTCATAAATCATTGAAGCCTTTTCCTAAGTAAATCCTGCTTGCAATATTTGTCTTCTTGCCTGCTTCTGTCTTTTTCTTCATGTTTCTTTGTTTCTGATCTATTGCTATTATTGCCCTGCATTGGTCTGTTTCATCTTTGTTCTCTGTTCAAAAACCTTGCTTGCAGTTAAGGAATAGCAGCTACAGTACATGGCAATATTGCTATGGCAATGACCCGCTCTCCAGGGTAGTCCCGTATACCAAATACCTTCTCTGGCAGTTAGAGTTCACTGACTATTCATTCTGTTTTGTCTGTACTTCTCTGGCTTCAAGCCTTGTAATTACTGGGGCACACCTCACTAGCTTAAACATTAAGCTCCTTCATGAACTCTGTTCACTTTTCTTTGCAACTCATACTGTAACTACTGTAATTCCTGTAGGCCTATTTGTGGCCAAAGATGGTGAATTGCTCTTGCTGCGACATTTAAACACCAGCAAAGGCTACCCGATTCCCACCTTTTTTGCTCAAAAGTGTTCACTACCTTATGGGTAAGGCGTGTGATGGAAGGATTGGACCTGTGATGACTTGTCTGTGGACTGCTGTACGGTATCTTGCATAATCATTATGGGGGAAGTCCATGTTTTGTATTTCGCAGCTCTAGTATTTGTAATAGGTGTAAAAGTAGAAATGTTGAGTGGGCTTTTTAAAGAGAATTTATTGTAATAAAATGTAACAACTTAAGTTATATGAGGAGATAGGACCTAGGACTAGATTTAATCTATTGTAATTTTTGGTTATGCTCTGTGGTTTTGGGTGTGGATCGTTTTATCGACCATAGTTAGGTCGACAGTCATTAGGTCGACAGGTGGGAAGGTGGGAAGGTCGACAGGGTTCTAGGTCGACATGGGACAGTAGCAAATAAGGTATACTATGCGCTCTCCTTCTGACAGACTTACGCCTGTGTACAGAAGTCTGCCCTGTGAGATGCAAGTGTGACAATACGTGCTGACAGCCGTCGGCTGAATGTGATGGGTAGTGACCGAGTAATGATGGGTCTGGAGGCAGTGTTTTGAAAAAGCACCTTTGCTTTATTGATAAAGATAATAAAAAGTGCATGGAAGTCCAGATCCCACTGCTGTGGGGATAAAGTCACTGGGGGGAAAAAGGGGAATAGGGAGGGGGTGATAGCAGCACGGGTGTCTGTGCTGTTGTGGTGATGCTAGGTAAGTGCGCCCGCAAGTGCAGACAGGAGGAGAAAAGAGTTTATGAACAAGTGAAGCACAGGGGGTGGTGCAGGGGGCTGGCGTCCCGTCCCCCCGCAGTGCACCTCTCACCTGTGTTTATGAAGCACGGAAGGTCCCGCGGCGTTCTTGAAGTATTCGTCAGCCGCAGCACTCTGTGGGTCTTGACAACCCATTACTGTGCAGCCCGTTCACTCAACAGGTAACTGAGCGCTGGCAAACCCCCTTTCGACATGGGACAGTGTCAACATGGGTTTAGGTTGACATATGCGTTAGGTCAACAGGTCATTAGGTCGACATGGTTTTTTCCGGGTTTTTTTTACCTGACAGTTGGAAGTCTACCGCAGCCCCTCGCTTCGCTCGCTATGCTTCGGGCACACTATTTTATTCTCCCACCACGCCATAGTGGATGGTAGGGCATGAAATACCGCCTGTCGGCACATATCGGCTCAAAAAACTGTGAAAAAAAAACATGTCGACCTAACGACCTGTCAACCTTGCATATGTCCACCTAAACCCATGTCGACCGTATGCCTGTGGTTTTGACCCCCAAAGTATAAAATGCAATAATATTAAAGAGAAAGCCAGGAAAGTTTCAGGATCAGTACCATACAGAATTGACAGATTCAAATAATGTAAACATTTACATAGTTAATTCTATAGCACAGTGGCAGCCAACTCCAGTCCTCAAGAGCTGCCAACAGTTAACATTTGCCATGTCTCCTCACAGAATCACAAGTGAAGTATTTAGCTTCCACCTGTGGATCTTTTAAAATGTGTTAGTCAGTAATGAGTGCACCTGTGTACCTGCGAGGTGAACTGGAAAACGTGAACTGTTGGTAGCTCTCGAGGACGGGAGTTGGCTATCCCTGCTTTAGCATATGGATTGATATATAAATATTCAAATGTATGGTTATCTTTTGTAATTTATATTTATTGTAAATATTTGTCTATAAAGATTTTTTTTTTATTCCATGGACAGTAAATAGTATCCCAAATATCTCGGCACCAATAATCCTACAAGGAAGGGGTTCCCAAACTTTGTGGAATCACGGCACCCCAGAGTATCAGAAAGTTTTTCATGGCACCCCTTCAAAATTTTCTCATTAAGATAGTCAGAAAAATATTAAGTTAACAAAATTGTGTTTATAGCTTATCCTTATGAGCCCTACACATAGAGAGATTTGTGCCAGAGATTCATAACGGGAGATTCAGCATGAGAGATTTCCCTGAAACTGAATTTCTCAGATAATGGGCCCACACACATAGAGATTTGTGCCAGAGATTGAATGGGAGATTCAGAATGAGAGATTTCAAATCTCTCAGTGTGAAGGGCCCTATGGAGGTATTTTTCTGAGCGATTTTACATCACTCAGAAAATGCCGTCGATTAATAACCAGCACGCTGTCATCGGTCAGGGCCAGTGTTCTCACCGGAAAACACTGTGGATTAGGGGGGGGGGGGGTAGGGGTGAGAAGGTTTCACATAAGGATAAGGGTACAGGAGGTCTGACACCGGTTGTGTGTGTGTGTGTGTGTGTGTGTGTGTGTGTGTGTGTGTGTGTGTGTGTGTGGGGGGGGGTTACATACAGAGGAAAGAAGTGAATGACCACGTTTGTCTCACACACACACAGGGGTTTTGGGGTCACACACCAAAGAATAGGGTGGTAGGGGAACAAGGTGTAACACAAATGGCAATAGGGGGTACAGAGGGGCATACACCAGGGTTGATTGAGGTTTGAGGGGGTCACAGGGGTTGTGGGGACACACCAGGGATTAGGCTAGTAGGGGAGACAAGGTGTCACACACATGAGGCATACAACAGAGGTCTAAGGGGGTCACACACAGAGGAACAGGGTAGGGGGTGGGGTAATAAGGTTTGACATACACAGGGGGTCACACACTGGGGGTTAGGTGAGTATAGGGCTCACCAGGCACTTACCAAACTGTGGGATAATGAGCTACAAGGTGTTAGGGCGGGATGTATTAAAATACATCGCCGCCCTTCGCGCCCCCCCCGCCGCGATGCCGCCGCATATGTACTAACATATGCGGCTGGCATCGCGATGCGGTGACGGAGCCCCCCCGCGATACCTGTACTGTGGTCTGCGGGGGGGCTCCGTCACCTCCCAGCCGGCTTTTGCTGCTTTCACGCCGGGGACAGCTAAGCAAGCTGTCCCCGGCGCTTCCTCCTCCCCCTGCAGCCGGAAGGACGTCCGGCTGCGTTGCTAGGGGGAGGAAGGGCTTACCTTCCGGGGTCCAGGAGGACCTGCAAGAAGGTAAGCCCAAGGGAGGGGGGAAAGGGGGGGTCGGCGAGGCGGCGGGCGGCGAAAAGAAGCCCATAGGCTTCTATAGGGTATCGCCACCCAAAGGTGGCGATACCCTGCCCTGCGAAACCGCTGCGAACGGGTTTTAGTACATAGGAAAATGCGGTAAAACGGGGGTTTTACCGCATTTTCCCTTTAGTACATCTCGCCCTTAGCCTGTGGACCCAGACATAGGGTGAAGGGGAAACCGGCAACATAGCACATCCATACAGTGCTGTCAGTAATGTATGAAAGCCTTTCATTCTTGCGGTCACATTAGACGGCGGGCGGATGGAGCAGCAGGGCGGATTCAGGCACTCGCTCAGAATGTGCTGCTCAACCCGCCTGCTATGCGGGAGATGTTCTGAGCGAGTGCTCTGAATTTACTAGCAGGGCTGTTCTTTATCGCAGATAGAATTGGGGATGCGGTGCTGCACTTTTTAATCACTGTGTGTGTGCTATACACACAGCGATTCTCTGCCATTTTCTGAGCGATTCATTGAAAACAGGTAAAATCGCTCAGAAAATGGCTTAATATCGTCCTGTGTGTGGGGCCCATTAGGGTCAGTTATGTGGTAATTATCAGGATTCACCTCTGTTTGTCCACAATTTGCCCATAAACAACTTAAATTTCATCATGGACCACCAATCCAGGGCACCCCTGCAAGTCCCAAGGCCCACCAGGGTGCCACGGCACACAGTTTGGGAACCACTGCTACAAGGGGATATTCTAAGGAGGTGAGGTCAAGCAAAAACTATGTTGGTACTACTGTATATTCTAAAGTTACGGGTTAATTATTTGCTGGCTTCAATATTGTTTCAGGAAGTAAAGGCATCAGATCATACTAGTGTTCATTTCTGAGGCTGCCAAGTATCTTGGCTCAGAAAAGCGGGGTGTCGGCTTGCCCAGATAACAGTATCTGGATATTCCTGTTTCTGAGAGTAGCTGAAGTGTTGCACACAGACAGCATGCAATATCTTTAAATTCAGCAATCTACTAATCTAAATGAATCTGGTATATTTTGCACTGGTTTGTCTCTATGGCTGGCAAGTTACTTAATAGGCATGACTAATGTCCACCCTCTGCAGACTATGAGCCTAGTTATGAAGGGAAAATGGGGGCAGAAATATCACTGTGCAAATGGGTTACTGTAACTGTGGAACGTTCCTTAATACACATAACAGCGAGGGGTCAAAATTTACTAAAGCTTCTAAAAGGTGATGTTGCCCATAGCAACCAGATTGACATTTCTCTATTGCATGCTAGAAAATGATAGACAGAAATTGATTATTTGCTATGAGCGACTCTTTTCATTGTTATAAGCTTTAGTAAAATCATATCTCCCAACTTTCTGAAGCCCTGTCGTGACTCCTATGTGGCCTAGTCAAAAAAGTGCACAGCCTTAGGCAAAAGGGGACATGACTCTGACAAATGTCCTTAATCAGGAAGCCACACCCCATTTTCACTGCTGTGGGGGCATGTCCGGCATTCTGCACGCAGGCCAAAAAAATATTAGATTAAAACTGTGTAATTGTCATTCTTCCAATTGCTAAACAGTAGTGAGCTGGAGATACCTCCCTACGGGCCGTGTATTCTAAGCTTGAAAAGTGATAAAGTGCCAATCAGCTCCTAACTGGCAAGTCACAGGCTGAGTTTCAGTAATGACCAGTAGGAGATGATTGGTTGGTGGTTTACCACTCTCCACTTTATCACTTTTCTAGCTTAGTACATCTTAGTACACCTAAGTGTTAACATTGTACTTCAGCATGGACTATGCAGTAATTTGCAGTGCAAAGTTAAATAAACAAGAGTGAAAAACAAAAAACGTTAGTTTGTTCAGGTACTAGCAATCTGTAGTCCAGATGGTGTAATGGTTAGCATTACTGCCTCACAGCACTGAGGTCATGGGTTCATTACCCACCATGGCTCTAACGGTGCGGAGTTTGTATATTCTCCCCGTACTTTGCTTGGGTTTCCTTACAGGTACTCCGGGTTTCCTCCCACAATCCAAAAATATACTGGTAGGTTAATTGGCTCCCAAAAAATAGAATGTCTGTGTGTGCATGTACACGTGGTAGGGAATATAGATTGTAAGCTGCACTGGGGCAGGGACTGATGTGAATGGTTGCAGAATCTGTGTGCACTATAATAATATAATAAAATAAAATATCTGTAAACCACATAATAGAAGCAATTGCTGGGTATACTAAGAATAATTCACATACATACATACATACATACATACAGCTAACAAAAGCTATCATTGACCACCTGCTTCAAGCACGATATTAAGTCGTAAGACATCGAATCGCATGCCATGTACCCAATGCGATATTAAATTGTATAAGCCCTTATACGATTCTTAATTGTATAAGCAGCCTAATGGGTGCTTACAATGTTAAATGCACCCCCACTATCAACGCCAACCCAAAAGAGTGGCGAGCGGCGGAGGTACGCGTCCTCTGACCTTTTCATACCCCCACTATCCACATCGGCGTGGAGTTGATTTTATATAATGTGGCAAGCCCCGCGTATTACTTTACATGTATTCCGCGTCCGCTCGGCACGCTTCGGGCTCGGTGGCTCGCCACACTATATAATATCAACTCCACACCGCCGTGGATAGTTGGGGTATGAAAAGGTCTGAGGACGCGTACCGCCGCGCTTCGGGTTGTTGTTGATAGTGGGGGTGGCGTAGGGGGTGCTTTTAACATACTAAGCACCCATTAATGTTAATTATCTTATAAGGGGGCACATTTAACTTTGAAAAACACCCATTAGGGTGCTTATATAAGGAATTTGGTACTTACCGATAATTCCCTTTCACCGAATCAGCAGGAGACACTGCAGTCATTACATGTGGGGATAGAGTAGGTGTACTGGAGGAGTGGCACTTTAAGAAAACTTTACTGCTGCAGGCTCCTCCCTCCTCTATCCCCACCCAGACCCCAGTCTTAGAAAAACTGTGTCCGAGAGGAGAAGAGAGACCAGGGCCTGCCCGGTAGGGAACGGAGCTAAAACATAAACAGAGTTAGTAGACAATGCACATAACGTGAACATACTAACAAAACATAACACATAGGATTTTTGAAAAGATCCCTATGTACTAATAATAACTATGCAACAAACATTGCAACAATAGAAAGAACGTATCTTTCACACACACAAACCACACTAACATCATGGCAGGAGAACCAGTGCTGGGTGGGCGTGCAGTGTCTCCTGCTGATTCGGTGAAAGGGAATTATCGGTAAGTACCAAATTCCTTATTTCACCTACATGCAGCAGGAGCCACTGCAGTCATTACATGTGGGGATACATACCCAAGCTTTTAAGTCCGGGCGGGAGAGCTCTGGGGCTCCTGTAACACTGCCCTACTAAAAGCCGTAGCCGAGCTGGCGAAGGTATCAAACCGATAAAACTTTGCAAACGTGCTAGATCCCGACCAGGTAGCCGCTTTGCACACTTGTGTCAAGGAGACACCTCTCGCCATGGCCCAAGAAGTACTTACTGACCTCGTGGAGTGCGCTGACACTCCCGATGGTACCTTCTTTTGTGCATACAAGTAGGCTTCCCTAATTGTACAGCAAATCCATCTTGCCAAAGTCCTTTTTGTCGCAGGCCAACCTCTCTTAAGTGCATCGTAGAGCACAAAAAGGCTGTCAGATTTCCTTAGATGTTGGGTTCGCCTAACATAAACCTGTAAGGCTCTGACTACATCCAGAGAAGCATCTTCACCCTGAAGAACTGGTACAACAATAGGCTGGTTTACATGAAATGCAGAAACCACCTTAGGAAGGAAATTCCTGCTAGTACGTAGTTCAGCCCTGTCCCTGTAAAAGGTAAGGAAAGGAGACTTACACGATAGGGCTCCTAATTCAGAAACCCTACGTGCTGAGGCCAAAGCCAGCAGCATCACCGTCTTCCAAGTCAGAAATTTGAGATCCGAGGTGTCCAGTGGCTCAAAAACATCTGACTTCAAAAACTCTAGGACCACCACTAAATTCCATGGTTCCGTAGGAGCAGTGAACGGTGGTTGAAGTCGAAGTACTCCTTTAAAAAAGGTTTGTACCTCAGGAATCAGCGCTATCCTGCGATGGAAGAATACTGAGAGGGCTGAAACCTGGACCTTGAGAGAAGCAAGCTTCAAACCTGATGCAAGTCCCGCCTGCAGGAATTCAAGAAGTCTAGCCAGAGAAAAGATTGCCTTAGGCACCTTCCTAGCCTCGCACCAGCGGATGTATGACTTCCATATTCTATGGTAGTGAGACGCTGTTACATCCTTCCTTGCCTTAAGCATTGTAGGAATGACCGTTCCTGGTATACCTCTTCTCTTCAAAAGTTCGGCCTCAACCGCCACGCCGTCAAACGTAGACGAGGCAAGTTTTGGTAGACGAATGGACCTTGCTGCAGCAGGTCTTCTCGCAGCGGCAGGCGCCAAGGTTTCTCCACCATCAGGTCCCTGAGGTCGGAGTACCACGGACGCCTGGGCCAATCTGGAGCGATTAAGATGACTTCTGCTGCTCCCCTCTTTATCCGTTTGAGTACCTTTTGAAGTAACGGAATAGGAGGGAAGAGATATACCAGGTCGAAGTCCCAGGGAATGGAGAGGGCATCCACTGCCGCAGCCGCTGGATCCTGAGCCCTTGCACAATACTGGGGAAGTTTGTGATTCAGTCTGGATGCCATGAGATCTATCTGTGGCATCCCCCATCTCTGAACCAGCTGTTGGAAAACCTCCGGATGAAGACCCCACTCTCCCGGGTGGAGGTCCTGCCTGCTGAGGTAATCCGCCTCCCAATTTTCCACTCCTGGAATAAAGACTGCGGAGAAACCGGTGGTGTATGTTTCTGCCCAGGACAGAATCGGGCGGACTTCCCGCATGGCTGTCCTGCTCCTGGTGCCCCCTTGTCGGTTGATATAGGATACTGCCGTGATGTTGTCCGACTGTATCCTTACCGGCAAACCGACAAGAAGGGGGTGGGCCTGTGCCAGTGCCAACCTGATAGCCCGTAACTCCAAGATGTTTATGGGTAAGCGGGCTTCCTGGCTGGTCCAAAGACCCTGGAAGGTGCGACCCAGCGTGACCGCACCCCAACCCCGAAGGCTGGCATCTGTGGTCACCATAGTCCAGACCTGAGACTGGAAGGAGCGACCCTTGGTAAGGTTGGATGTATTCAGCCACCACTGAAGAGAGAGTCGAGCTTCCTTGGACAGAACAATGGTCTTGTGGATTTGAAGATGGGATCCCGACCATTGAGCTAGAAGATTGCCTTGAAAGGTCCTGGAATGAAACCTTCCGTAAGATAGGGCCTCGAAGGCTGCCACCATCAGGCCTAACAGCTTGGTGCACAAATGCACCGATACTCTGCGAGGCGTCAGGATCTGACGAACCCTCTGCTGGATGACTGTGACCTTGGATAATGGCAGAAAAACCCTTTCCTGGACAGTGTCGAACAACAGACCCAGAAACAATATCTTCTGTGTTGGTTCCAGCTGAGACTTTTTGAAATTCAGGATCCAACCATTCTGAACCAGGAAGTCGCAGGTAGTCCGGGCATCCTGTTGTAGTTTTTGTGGAGAGGATGCTTTCAGGAGAAGATCGTCCAGATAGGGCACAATCGTTATCCCCTGAATCCGAAGGGCTGATATCATGCAAGCCATAACCTTTGTGAAGGTTCTTGGAGCTGATGAAAGACCGAAAGGGAGTGCTCTGAACTGGTAATGCTGATTGCGAATCGCAAACCTGAGGAACCGATGGTGTGGTTCCCAGATCGGAATATGCAAATAGGCATCCTTTATGTCCAGTGATAAGAGAAACTCCCTTGGCTCCAGGCTTGCAATGACTGACCTTATAGATTCCATCTTGAACTTGTGGTACACGATGTAATCGTTGAGGTGCTTCAGATTGAGAATGGGCCTTACCGAACCGTCCGGCTTCGGTACTAGAAAAAGACTTGAGTAATAACCCAGCTTTTCCTGAGCTTTGGGGACAGGTATAATGACCCCTGCTTGTAAAAAACTTTGAATGGAGTTGACCAAAGCTGCTTGTGTTGTTACTAAAGCAGGTAGGCCTGTTGTAAAAAACCTGTTCGGCGGAGCCTGAACAAACTCCAGCTTGTACCCGTGTTCCACAATCTGAAGCACCCAACTGTCTCGACAGTGAGACCTCCAGACGTTCTCGAAGAGGGATAACCTTGCGCCCACCTTGGGATCCCCCAAATGGGCGGGAAGCCCGTCATGCCACAGGTTTGTCTGCAACCTTGGTTTCTGCACGACGGGTAGAGGTAACTGCGGTTGTGGCTCCTCTGCCACCTCTGCCTCTGCGTCCTCGAAAGGACGAAAAACCTCCCCTGGCACGTCCTCTGAATGAGGCGCCCCCTCTAAAAGCCCGAAAGGACGGTGTAAATTGTCTCTTCGGTGGGGGAGTGGCCGAAGGGAGGAAGGTAGACTTACCTCCGGTAGCTTGAGCAATGAGCTTGTCAAGCTCAGGCCCAAACAACATATCTCCCGCATAAGGCAAAGCTTCTACTGCCTTTTTTATGTCGGCCTCCGCCTGCCAAGATCTTAACCAGATAGTACGTCTGGCCAATACCGCTGAAGCTGAGATTTTAGCACCCAACTCAGCTACATCTGAAGCAGCTTCTCCTGTATAGACAGCTGCATCTTTAACATACAGAGCCAGCTGTAGCAGTTCGTCACGGGGCCTACCGCTCTGTAAACCCAACGCAAGCTCTTCAGACCATTTCTCCATGGCCTTACTGACCCAGGCTGAAGCTAAGGCTGGTCTGAGTAAGACCCCTGCCGTGGTATAAATAGTTTTTACCGTTGTCTCAAGACGGCGGTCAGGGGCCTCCTTTAGAGCCACTGCCGCCGGAACTGGAAGCGTGGTCCGCTTGGAGAGCCTGGACAGCGAGACATCAGCTGGAGGCGGAGTCTCCCATTTTTCTCTAGATTCTTGAGAAAAAGGGTAAAGTAACTTCATGCGCCTAGACAATTGGAATTTTCTGTCTGGCGTTTTCCATACATTTAGGAGAGGTCTGTCTAATTCAGCCGAATCAGGGAAGGTAACCTGCTGTTTTTGTGTCCGCCCAAATAAGGACAAAGGAACCGGAGTATCGTCCTCAACCAAATTAAGTGTGGTGCGAACAGCCTGAATCAGGCCCTCTACCCCCTGAGGATCATCACGCTGTAGCGCCTCATCCTGAATGAATTCAGGTTCATCTACCTGAAGCAAATCCACATCGTCCTCCCCATCAGTATCATTATCATCCTGTAATAGACCTATGGGAGATCTGGGACGCTTTTGTGAAGGCCGTGAAGGCCCAGCTACAGGGTTGGACCCAGAGGCCACAGATTGCATAAGCGTCTTAACCCAGGCTGGTTCAGTAGAACCCATAATGGACAGGTGAGCATGAAATCTCTCCCTGTCCTTCCTGGAAGCAGCTAATTCTGCAGCCAATCCAGCCAACACATTCTGTAGTAAAGGCTCAGAAGATTCTGACTGAGAAGACTGTGTCTGAGGTTCCACTTCCTGTGTGTGCTCTGCCTTATAGCAAGATTCACACAATGAAACACCCTTTATATGCTGGGTGAACTGCTCCTTACAGGTTTTACATGTAAAAACCTTAAGGGCAGCCTTGGAGGCAGCTTTTCCTGCCATACTGTCAGTGTATGAGATTAGTTATAAAATCACACACACACAGACACAATATACAAGAATGCACAGACTTGTAATGCAACAGATACTATTCCTAAAACAGCGGAGCTGAGCTAGGATAGGGAGGGGGAGCCTTCCGCCCTTGTATCAGAGATTATGCACAATCTCTGTAAACTGTGCACAAAAAATAATCCCCCAGTAACTTACAGACCTGCTCTGTAGTGGGTAAGGGGGGCGCTGGACTGCAGTGCGTGCGCTGGAGCGCTGTACACGATGTCCTCAGATCAGCCTTGCGGAGGTACAGCAATGGCGCCGGCAGCAGGGAGAGAGGAGAGAAAGAAAGGGCGTCTCTTGCTGACGTCACCTAAGCCCTCCCTCTCCCTCCGGCGCGTAGTTTTACTAGAGCGGAGCGCTGTGTACAGCCTCCGCTCTGATGCTGTCCCCACTGACGCTCCCCAAAATGGCGGCCGTCAGACTACAGGCTGCTGAATCATTGAGAACGGGTGCGCCCGCCCGTCTCAGGCCACATTTCGGCGCACAGCGCCGCTTACCTGCAGCGATGCTGCCTTCATCCCTGGAGCAGTGGCCAGGCCTTGGACCCGTAACGCGAGCCGCGTGCAGCTGCGGCGGGTCCCCGATGCGGTGGCACCGGTGGCCGGGTGCATAGAAGGCGCACTGCGGGCAGTGGCGACCAGCACCCCTCCAGGTCCCTCGGAGCAGGCAGACCCTGCGGAGGGGTCTGCCTGTGATCAGCAGTCAAAATAAAAATATTTTCAAAAGAAAAAGGTAAAAATAAAAGTAAAAAAGACCTAACTCCCTGAGGAGAATAGGCCCAGAGAACCTACTCCTCCGGGCACTTTTTCTAAGACTGGGGTCTGGGTGGGGATAGAGGAGGGAGGAGCCTGCAGCAGTAAAGTTTTCTTAAAGTGCCACTCCTCCAGTACACCTACTCTATCCCCACATGTAATGACTGCAGTGGCTCCTGCTGCATGTAGGTGAAATAATTTTAAATCGTACACCATTGTATATGGCATACAATTTAAAATTGTATAACATAGGCTAACATCGCATCGCATACCATCATATGCCTTATGGTCTGCGATGCGATGGGTGCCGTGCTAGGAAACAAGTATCTTTTTGGCTATAGTACATCCAGCCCTCACCAACTGCTCAGTAATTTAGAGAACATTTGGGGTAATGCTGGCCACACATCAGACCAACTTTCATCCAACTAGTTGCTTGAATGGAATAAAAATATGGTACTGGATGGGAGCAAAGGACAATCAGAAATGTGCTCACAAACCCAGGAAAAAAACAGACAAAAACATTCAGTCAAGTTTTTTTTTTTAAATCAAACAGGTTCAACTACAGTACCATGTCTGAGTGACAGTTTTTGTCCTTTTCCAGATTTTGGGAACAAATTTCTGAAGTAAATCTTACATTTGCTCCCATCCAGTACCACATTTTTATTCCATCCAAGCAACAAGTTGGACGGTTGGAGGAAAGTTGGTCTGATGGGTGTCCAGCATAACTAAAATGTTGGATATCCTCAATGGTTACATACTAGTTTAGGTTGAAAAAAGACTTTCATCCATTAAGTTCAACCGTTAATTACCAGTTATATCCCCTCTATGTTTTTACCTAATAAATTATGGTCTAGCCTTAATTTAAATGACGTTATTGTATCTGCGGACACCACCTCACATGGAAGAGAATACCATAATTTTACTGACCGTACTGTAAAAAAAAGCCCATCCTTCTAAGTGTTCTAAACCTTCTCTCCTCCAGTAAGTGCATGCCCTAGTGTTCTAGTAACCGATTTCTAAGTAAATAGGCAGCCTGACAGATTGTTCTAATTGCCCTTAATATATTTGTATATGTTCAGCATGTCACTCCTTAGGTGTCTCTTTTCTACTGTAAACATTCCCAATTTAGCAAGTCTTTCGTTATAGCTTAAGCATACCCTACAAGTGTACCGATTTTGCTGGTACAGTACCATTTTTTTTTTTTTTTTAACGGTCTGTACCTGCAAATAAAGAATGTACCGAAGTGCCCAGAATGTCGATCGCGATCTACCTGCTGATAGATCCTTCTGAAGCCTGCGCACCCAAGGATGCATTGCGCGGGTGCACAGGTGACATCACCGCGCTCCCGCGCAGTGCAACTGACTGAGGCGCTTGTTTGAGCCAGCCAGCATCTGTGAGCTCAGTGCTGGCTGGTGGGAGCTGAAGGCTGAGAGCCACGGCGTGGACACTGGACTCGGCAGCAGCAAAAAGGCATTTGTCTCCAACCAACTGTAAGACTTTTACTGTGCACAGAGATTTTTTTTAAATAGCCTTCAAGGAGGGGGGCTCTCGGTTTAGTCTTGTGGGCCCCCTTTAAAAAAAAAAAAATCTACATAATTAGGATGAAATATTTTTTATATGCTGTTATACAGGGGGTGGGGGTTTTGTGTGTATGTATATATAATTATGGGGGGGGGGGGGGGAGGAATCTGGATGGAATGCAACATTTATGTTCACACAAAATGTATTAGTGAGTGTTCATTCCCTCTAAGCTGGGTTTTTAAAACCTCAAAATGCACCACTGCCCCCCTCCGCGCTGACATGCCAATGAGAACTTCCAGTGTATGCCATTATGTGTAATGGGCATTATGGTGTGTGGTATAATGTGTAAGAGGCAATACAGTGTGTGCCATAATGTATCATTGTCATTACGACAGTATATGTAATGGGCAGCAGAGTATAACAATGTTTAATGGGCACTTCTATATATGTTTGTTTCTAATGTAACACTATATCTAAAACAAATCTGGAGTACAGGAACATTTGTCACTTGAATGCATGGCTATTGAACATTACACAAACACATAAATTTACAGCTTAAATAATGGAGACCAGGTTGAGCATACCATGGTTTTCTGTAGCTGTTACAGGAAAAGTTATGCACCAAAGTAAAAACATCCACTTGTGCCCAAAGTAAAAAAAAATATTTTAGTTCTGGGATAGTACCAAATTGAATTAGTTTGTCAGGCAATGACCAGAAGACCTGTGGGTTCAGGCATTAGGTATCAATCTAATTAAGAAAAGGTCCCATCATTGACCACATTAATCTAAGTATAGTTCCCTTTTTATTTGAATTTACAACCAGTATTTGTCTATGTAAACATTTTTAAAATGTATGTAACTAACCACTGTACTTTTTCCTGTAAATACATTGACCCTTTATGATATCTATCTAGACCAGCACCCAGTCTTTGAGGATGCTAACTGATCACAATGTTATGCTGTAAGAGCTTATTTATTGCTAGAATCAGGTGGAGACCAGCTAACTGCATGCTAGCCAGTATAGTGGATGTCTATCTGATATTCAACTTAAGTATTCAGAGTATCAATTAGGCCTGTATAATATATCTTTGTGTTGCAAAGTATATGTTTGCTACTAATTTTCTATTGAAGTTTATATCAATTCTAAAATAAATCTATAATTATTATAATAAAATCAGTTGTTTCTTGTTCAGTAAAAATGTTTGCAGCACAGCTTTTTGGTTCCATACTTTATCAAAGTTAACCCCCTCCCCCATAAAAATAAATAAAACCCCTCATCCTTTAAGCGCAGCAAACTGCCACACATACAACCGCTATCCCATTGCTCTTGTGATTAATCAACTGTAAAATGAGCAGTATTGTACTAGAAACGCTGAAATGTGTTAATAGTAAAGTATTATATAGTGAGAGTGTAGGAGACTGGACCTTTGAATGAACTTCAGACTGATTAGCCACTAGGGCTAAATAGCAGTAGCACCACATGACAAATGCAATTATGTTCCCATGAGAGGACAGCAGGCATGTTGTGAAAGGTGTAAATATAAAGAGAGTATAGGGTCACAAATAAAATCCAAAACACTTATTTCCAGACATCCAATTTCTTCTAGCTACACTGTAAAATCAATAGTAACAAAAAAGGTTTGCTTAACATTTGTACATTCTGAAACAGAAGCACAATTGTTTACATTTATAATTCTTCTGTCCTGACACCAGTAGTATAAGTCCACCATTTGCCACCATAACAGTCTGAAATGTACAAGAAAAGTCCCGGCGAAATTCGGCCTCATGTTAACATAAAAGCAACAGGCAAACAAAGATTTGTCAGCTACATGTTTATGCTGCTGTTCTACTACATCTCAGAAGTGTCCTATTGGCTTGAGATCCCGGGACCATTAAGCATACTGAACTGATTGTCATGGTCATGAAACCAGATAAATGAACACATTGTGATAGCTGGTACTAATAGATTACCATGCCTATGTAAAAGTAGGATCAACATTGATACTCCGTACTATTCAGAACATTTGCATTTGAAACAATGCAGGGTGGCCAAACCACCTACCAGTCTGGCCAGATCCCATCTGCTCAAGGTTTTCAGTTAGGCTGTAAATAGATTATATTCCAGAAATCATGGCTGCCTTCCCACAAGCTTGAATTAGGCTTGGCCATTCCCTGGACTCTCATTAGCAAGACATTGCCAGCCCCAGGACCGCTCACTGGATGCTCATCTGCCACACCATATTCTTAACTGTCCAATGAGTGTTGTGCAAATACCAACAGTTTAAGATATTCAAAGTACCCCATCTTGGCACCAATATTCCACAAGAAAGTCATTTATAACAAGCAATAGAATAAGAAGCGTCTATGTAATGAAGCTGCCATCAAGTGTATTTGATCATATTGAAAAAAAAAAAATGGCAACATATTATAGCTAAAAAATAGGAATGTGCCAACAGCAACAGCCGATTGATTTCTCTAGAGTTATTGTAACAGGATGTTGCACAGGATGGATTCTTCCAAGTTAGCTTTTAGTCAGTGTTGCACGGTAGTTGGGTAATAAAGTAATTCTAACTTCCTAAACCAACACCATGGTCACATGTGGAAGTCTGAACTCCAGAACTTGAGCTTAACAGTTTGGGTTCAGGAAGATTCAAACTTTTCTTCAGGTCATTACACACTTATGGACATTGAAGAACAAATATGTAACAAAGCTTAACCACTCAACTTACAAATACTTTGTCATATCAGAAAATTTGAATTTGGTTAAGAAAAGATAGATTTTTTTTTAACTAAACATCTGTACAGACATCCATGGGCAATATATATATCAGAATATGATGACCATTTACCCTGAAGCTGCTCCTCTCTGCAATCATCAGATGGACTCAGACAGCAAGGGGGATATTTTTACATTCACCCAGCAGCTGATAATGTCTGCAGACACAAAAAGTGGGAAGCGCTACCAAGCTGTCTGATGGGCAGCAGCAGAGGCAATACCAGGAGGGAAGCAATAAGCAGAGGTCATTCTGGTAGCAGGAAATACATAATGACTGTCCCAGCAGTTGCATTGTCTTTTAGACTGGTTGCATCTGTCCTTTATCGTACTGGTGTGTAATGCATGCTTTTAGTTGTCATTTCTCAAAAACAGCCTGTAATATGGCATCATCATGTGGAAGAGAAACCGGATCACCCATCAATTGTACCATCAACCCTTTGTTGACCAAATACTGATGTAAATATCTTTCAAAGTTGCTACTGTCTGAGATTACAACTCTATTTTTCACAATATGGGGCAGATGTATGACCATTTGATATGGGGGAGAAGGGGTATCAGCGCACGTTATGTGCACCGATACCGCTTCCCCCCAGGTATGATGGAGCCAGCGTGCAGTAAATGACAGGGACGTTACTATCTATATATGATAGCAGGCCGAATTTATGAACGGTCAGCATCGCTGACATCTTGTCTGTCTCCCCTCTTGCTTCGCCTCACTAATGGAGGTGAAGCAGGAAGTATTATAGCGGCGCGATAAGCGCTGCTAGAATACATCTGCCCCTATATTAGCATAGATAGCAGCTGCAGGGGATGTTTGCTACAAGCAGTAACATGGTATGTGGGTAACAGTCTTCTACAGATAGTGAAGAGGCAGAAAAGCCAATCCACCACATAATTACTATCTAGATCAGAAGCTCCTCAAATGTTTCACTGTAAATGCAGATACATTTAAAAATATAAAGGCATAAAATCACAAGTCATGTCTTCAAATGCTTCACCTTTATTATTACATTTCACTTTAAAAACATCTTTGTTCTATAAAAAGACCAATCTAAATTTCACTCGTGATTATAAAGTGCATATTTTTGTCCCCAATGACTTGTGCACAATTATTTTCTTTCAAGAAAACAAAAAAACAAACATGCAGAAAATAAAAAGAAATAACAATTGTACAAGGCACTTCTAGTTACAAAACAGGATCGAATTACACATCTCTCCATACAGCCACAGGATGAAAGCCATCCTCACTAATTCCGATTTTGGAGAAAGGCTAAAGTCAGCTTACCTGCTGCACTCCAAAAGGTTTCATGCAAGAAAAACTACAACTGTTCTCCTCACAGCCTACTTGATATTTTAGAGGGAGGTTTAAAAAGAATCAAGTTTGCCAAGTCACATGATACTTTAGTTAGAGAGAATTTAAGAAAACATTTTTATGCAGGTCTCCAAAATAATGTAACGTGTTCATTTTAAAAGATTTTGCAAATGCATTTTGAGAACACACATTTAAAATTTGTTACAAGAATTTGCCAACCTTAAAAATGTCAAAATCATTCATTTGTTTCAAACCAGTAGTTTTCCCCTCTTCACCTTTATATTATAAATATATATATAAAAAAAAAAAAAAAAGGGGGGGAGGCTGAATGGCAGAAGCCAATTCGCTGGATTTTATGCTAGAAAATCCAAGACCCAATAAAGGGTATTCTTGCATTTTTTCATTTGTAATTTACATCTAGAACAAATATTCCATACACAAAGCTCAAGTCCTGCCACTAATCATCTTCCAGATTTAGTAAGCATGACAATGGTCAAACAAAAGTTGCACGTCTAACTTACTTAGGAAAATGGCGAAACAGTTTTAGGCAGTAATACGTGTCAACACCACCAAGTTTTCAATTATGTGGACACCAGCATCCAAAGAAAATAAAATACAACAGACTACTGAATTATTTCTCTAGGAAAGTTATGTACAGGTAGTCCTATGCAAGAGCAAAAAAAAAAAAAAACACAGACGTGGTAAGTAGTGAAAGGTTTACCTTGTACAATTAAAGGCACAGACATCTAAGTGATCAGACAAATACTAATATTCATGTGCAGCATAAAATAACTGAACTGGGGGGAAAAAAAATAAAAAATAAACCCACAAATTTACAGAAAATTTCTTTCAATCCATTGAAATATTAAAAATAGCATCCAAAACAAACCTAGAAGTGTACAGAATTGTTGTGACAGCATCACTGAAAAACTATTAAACATGGGTGGTGTATGTGCATAAAATGGGGCAGTGCACGGATTAAAAAAAAGGCTTTAATAAAGCAGGTTCCAACAAACTATAATAAAACACTTCACCTGAGAATTGGAAGGATAATAACATAGAAACTAAACTAGAGCAGAGGCACCTTTAGTGCACCAACATCCATCTACCTCCATCACAGACATTTCAGTGGAAGTTAGAGTCATGAAAAAGGTGGGTGTATCGTCTAAGAGTAAAAGTGTAGCAGCATCAGGAAAAACAAAGTTAGCAGCATCTTCCCAACTTCCACATAAAAAAAAAAACAACAACAACAACCTTTGGACTTTACCAGCGTCATCCATGCATAGGAAACTGAATAGAACATTGCATCATAGCCCGGTACAGCTTCTGAAAGCCATGACACTTGTCAGTCCTAACAAGGACATATTGACAGCCCAACACATTGGGATTGGCACCACTACTGCCTAGATTTTAGCTTTTCTATGCCAAGAGTATATTAGTAGTATGGTCCTTGTTTTTCAAACCCAGAGTAGCTGGACCACTCTGGAAATATACCATAGGAGCACCTTGGACTCCCAAACTGGTCAAGTGAAAGGCTATAATCAGGTTTACAGTGATGGCTCCGAAAATCGGACCGAATTATTCTGTAGTTTTCTCCTTTATTACTGTCCCAATAGATTTTTCCATTGCATTCAAAAGAAACTGCAAATTCTATCCTTTCTTGGGAGCGAATGTCATCGGGTAGAATAATGTCAAAAGAGAAAGTATCCCTATCAGACCCAGCATAAGTGTCTTTTACATACAGGCATTCATAGTCTGTAAAAGTTTGCCAGGAATTACAAGTCATTCTTATCTTTACACTCTTCTGGAAGGACAGATTCTTGACCTTTACAGTGCCAACTAGAGAACGCTCTTTGAGCATACAATTTTCAAGACAGACACTGTCTGCCTGCAAGCGGTTCCTAAAATCCAAATAATCTGCTGCAGGTTGGACAAAGTCCAAAACCAGATGTACTTTCTCCAGCGTGGTAAGGTTAACTATGTTGTCGATCAACTCCGTAATGTTGAATGGAATTTCAAGGGGGTCATCCAGATCTGAAAATACTTTTACCATAGTAAGAGCTAGACCTTGACTGTCCGCAAAGGAAACCCGCTTTTTCACTTTATTCTCCTTGTGGTTTATCTCCGTTAGCAAGCTTTTGTCATTTGGTTGTATGCACGGTCTCAGCGGCTTGTTGGTCTTCGGAGCAATCCTGCACTCCAAGTGGTCTCGTTTCAGGCCTGGAGAATGCAAGTAAAACTTCATGGCTATGTCCAGCGCCATGGTTGGCTTATGTGGAAAAAAATTCAGTACACTAAAGATGGAAGAGAAGAAATTAAAAATCATTAAAAAAAATAAAATAAAAAAACAGTAATATTTTTAGAACATGGTGCAGTAGAGTAGAGGTGGGAGGAAATAAATAAAAAAAACTTGGAATGGGAGCTGCTGTTCCTGAATGGTACATCAACTACAACTGAATCCCCCATTTGTTTAAAGAGCTTTACAGTAAAGCAGTTATACTGAAATCTGTCCCAAAACACTAGCAGTGCAATAAATATTATAAGGCCCATACACTGGGTGATTTAAGCTGAAAGCAGTCTATTATTTACAGTTTGAGCTGCTTTCAGCTCAAAAGCTGCCCAGTATGTATGGTCCGACAATAAGCAGTGTGGGCTGGTGCGTGCTCTGGCCACCGCCGATCATCTGCTGGTATAACCAGCCGAGCGGTCGGCTTTCCATAGCATCATGCTATGGAAAGCAATCCACTACAGTGAAAGCGTGGCCCGAAGCGTGGCGAGCCCCGCGGATTACTTTACATGTATACTGCGTCTGCTCGCCACACTTCGGGCTCAGTGGTTCGCTGCGCTATATAAAAATCAACTCCATGCGTAGCTGGATAGTGGGGGTATGAAATCACCAATGGGTGACTATACAATTAAAAATCTGGTCTTTACAATGAAAAATCGCATTGCATGAATTGTATGCCACTATATTGCATGCAATGCAAAAAAAAAAAAAAAAAAAAAAAAATCGGTTGATGAACTACACATCCCAGGATGCTTTGCATTACTTTTGCTATGTGGCCATGCTGAAACTGATGCAAGGCATGCTGGTATGTGTAGTTCATCAACATCTGTAGGGCCACTATTGCCCAGCCCTGCTGTAGGGGCTTTTTTCTGTGCTCTTCTCAACGCACCTGAATCAGCGAGAATTTGAGAAGGAGGAAGAAAGCGATTTATAAGATTCACGGACAGCGCTCTGGATATATTCTCATATTTGTACATTGTGTTTTAGTTACTTGTTTTTTTGGTTGAACGAGGGTTTAGGGCAGTGATTTTCAACCTTTTTACCTTGCGGCACACTAAATAGGACTTTAAAATTGCCAAGGCACACCCTAAGATCCCCACAGGCCAAAACACATTGGCCACCACAGGAAAAAAACAAACCTATTGGCCCCCACATTAAAAACAATCACACTGAACCCCACAGGTAACAAAATTAAAATACATTGGCCCTTTAGATGAAAAGAAGACCAGTAAATAACATTTGAACTGGTGGTGGCTGTAAATGGGTTTGGGCATCTCTAGATCTGGGGGCACACTTGAGAACAGCTCAAGGCATACTAGTGTGCTACGGCACACTGGTTGAAAAACACTGGTTTAGGGTATATTGGAGTTGCTCCTCTGTTTGTGCCTTGGTCACTCCATCCTGTCAATTTAAGGTTGTCCTAAACGTTTTACAAATCTTTCCCCAAGGAAACACAAGAATTAAAATGATGAAAGGGTACTCTTTACCTAGCACGGCGCCCATCGCGGGTACATTTATGTGTGCCCGCGACGCGACCGACGCGATGCTCACGATTTCCCATTGAAACCCATGTTAAACATGGAAATCGCGTCGGTCGCGTCGCGGCCGGCCATAAATGTGCACACGATGGCCGCGACGCGATGCCCACGATTTGCCATAGGAATTAATGTTAAAAGACCCGATGGACACGATTTTAATGTTAAATGGCTCAATGGACCCGATTTTAGCATAGGAAACAATGTTAAATGGGCCTTAGAGCCCAAATACTTACCCTGAACTCAGAAATTGCCCCCCCAATTTTTTACGCCACCCCACGATCAACGTGAACCCGAAGCGTGGCGAGCGCAGCGAGCCCGCGAGGGGCGGCGGTACGCGTCCTCCGACCTTTTCATACCCCCACTATCCACGTCGGCGTGGAGTTGAGAATAGAATAGTGTGGCGAGCGTAGCGAGCCACCGAGCCCGAAGCGTGGCGAGCGCAGCGCGCCCCGCGAGGGGACGCGGATACCTTCACAGCTAGACGCGTCCCCTCGCGGGCTTCACAGGTGTCCGTGGCGACGCGGACACCTGTGAAGCCCGCGAGGGGACGCGTTTACCTGTGAAGGTATCCGTGTCCGCTCGCCACGCTTCGGGCTCGGTGGCTTACTGCGCTCGCCACACTATTCTATTCTCAACGCCGACGTGGATAGTGGGGGTATGAAAAGGTCGGAGGACGCGTACCGCTGCGCTCGCCACGCTTCGGGTTCACGTTGATCGTGGGGTGGCGTACAAAATTGGGGGGGCCATTTCAGAGTTCAGGGTAATTATTTGGGCTCTAAGGCCCATTTAACATTGTTTCCTATGCTAAAATCGGGTCCATTGAGCCATTTAACATTGAAATCGTGTCCATCGGGTCTTTTAACATTAATTCCTATGGCAAATCGTGGGCATCGCGTCGGGGCCATCGTGTGCACATTTATAGCCGGCCGCGACGCGACCGACACGATGTCCATGTTTAACATGGGTTTCAATGGGAAATCGTGAGCATCGCGTCGCGTGCGGGCATGTTTAGCCCGCATACGACGCGACCGACACGATTTTTTTACCTCACGATGCCCACGATCAAGATCATGGGCGCCGTGCTAGGTAAAGAGTACCGATGAAAGTATAAGCCATGGGTCTTCAAACTGTGGCTCTCCAGATGTTGTGAAACTACAAATCCCAGCATGCCTTGCCACAGTTTTAACAGTCCCTTATAGCAAAACTGTGGCAAGGCATGCTGGGGTCACAACATCTGGAGGGCCACAGTTTGAAGACCCATGGTATAAGCCATACCAAATTTCACATGTAGAAAGGTCTGTATCAAGACACAATATCATGCAGCCTTGCAAATACCAACCCAATGGTCACTGATGTGTAAATAAGGAATAGTCACCTACAGTAAGCTTGTCAGATCCTAGATAGACACATTTAGCACAAGTCAGGATACGTTCATTAAGTCGACAAGCATTAGGGTCAACCACTAAAGGTTGACACGACTTAGGTCAACGAATGAAATAAGTCTACACAAGCATTAGGTAGACAGTCAAAAGGTTGATTAGAGTGTCTCTTTTTTGAGCAGACAGGTGCAGCAAGGCACTGTGCCCAAAGAAAGGGGGCACAGCACACTTAAATGGTGTCCATGTCAACTATAAATTGACTTTCGGGACAAAAAAAACAAAAAAAAATAAGTGAAAAATGTATGTCGACCTAATTGGTCAACTTAATGGACGTCGATAGAGATATATAGTGATACTAGGCTGTTTTAGCAGCATCCTGCTAGTACAGCCTGCTGACTGTCCCTGCTGGTGCGCAAAGGGAAGCCCAGCGTGCCCCCAATGAGGAGGTTAGCGGACCCGGTCCACCCCCTTCATTCTGCCCCCGCCTAGAAGGAACACACACACACACACACACACATGCCAGTCAGAACATTGTAAGACACATACAGATGGAGCCGGGCTCTTCTTTTCAGGGGATGGCGATGCCATCCCCCGCCACCCGTATTTGCAAAAGGGGAGGCGCGCGCACGAGATGCTCGCGCGTCCCATTCCGACGGCTTCCCATGGGGTCCCCACCGCCTCCCCGCACCCCCTCTCCTAACCCTGTCCATCTCCCTGAAGCGGAGACGGACAGGGTCCCGTCGCCCCGCCGACGCACGCGCGTCTCAGTCAGATGGCGAGCTGGCGGATCGCCAGCGGTGACGTTCTGGCGATTCGCCAGCAAGAGGGAGCCCGGCTCCATCTGTAGCAGCAAAAAAAGGTAGGTGTATGTGGATTTATTGGATGGCCGCAAATTGTTAACATGTCAAATTATGTGATAACTGGGCTGTATATGAGGAGAGAAAAGCAGGAAGCTGCAGTAAAACAATGGAAGGAGCAGAATACAAAAATCGCACAGATTACAGGTCCGAGACACTGATGTGTGAATACTGTAGTAGCCAACACACCTCTGTATGAAACTAAGTCCATACATCCAAAGCAACTCTTTTGGCGAATTGGCTTAAAGCATTTCCAGGACACCGATCCAGGGAAGTCAGCACATTGGTTTGGATTGTTTGTGCATCTAGCGAGTCTATAAAATACAAGCAGATGGATGTTTTTCTTGAATAAGGCAGGATGTGAAATCATAAATCACTAACAGCAAGTTGACATAGGTGCTTTAAATATCACCTTTAAATACCAGTATTAAAAAGGTGCCTATTAAAGATCCCCGCATTGTCGTGATTAACAGTCCATGCCACAATATATAGGCTCATTTTTACTAAAAATATCCCTACGAAGTAGCAAGCATCCTGCAGTGTTATCCGCTGTCCCCACGAGCCAGATCCCGGCTGCTGACATTGCCCAGTATGTTCCCCTGAAGCTGGCTGGAGGCTGAAGAATTGGGATTGGAAGATCCCTCTCCTGTTAATATGTCTCCATAAAAAGGCATTAAGTTGTTCACGCCATAACAACAATAACATAAACCATGTTGGTACATAGTAGTCAGGCAGTGGTCCTTTACTGAAAGTTGGTGCTGTAGATAGCAGTCCCAACCAACTAGATTCTGTAGGTAGGGAGCGACATAGAAATAAAAAGGACAGAAGTTGGCTGGAACTTAATCTCAGCCCGATTTATTCATCTCCAAAATTTAGTAAAAAGAGATCCCCATATCACTTAAGTTTTTAAATCTTAAAACACTGGACAGGTGGACTATCCGAAACAAGATATACTTCAGCAGACACGGCCAGCTCTAAAACTCATGACAAGTGGTGAGCTGTAACGATATGCAATATTATAGCTGATGGAGAATAAAGAAATAAAAACCTAAACACACCATGATAAGAAACCCATCAGTACGCTACCAACGAACCACAAAATGTACATCTCTAAATCCTCCAAGCTTAACACATTTCACATGTTTGCTAAATCAAGATTGGAATTACGCCATCACCTGACATTAAAACCTCTTGATTCGATTAACCTCCATAGCAAGACCTCTCCTTTATACAATGCATTTAGTTGTGGAACTGCATGACTGAACACAATGGCTAGAGCAGGGCTGGGCAACACCGGCCCTCCAGATGTTGATGAACTACACATCCCAGCATGCCTTGCATCCGTTTCAGCATGGCCACATACCAAAACTAATGCAAAGCATCCTGGGATGTTTAGTTCATTAACATCTGGAGGGCCGGTGTTGCCCAGCCCTGAAATAGAGCCTAGTTAGAAGAAATAGTGTTAATAGAACAGGGAACTTGCATTGCTACAAAGCTATGCAGGTCAACATGGCCTCCAATGGAAGTGGGCTCTTGCTACGTGATGTTCAATATCAGTTGACATGAACTGTAATAATTTCTCATAACTATGAGAAATGATGGTACTTATGTAATAGCATGGTGCCAGTTACGTAGTTAGCGTAGCGTCCCTGTCAGAATCAGCGTAGTGCTCGCGCGGCCAGCGTAGTCAGTCAAAAGTAGTGTTCCCACTTACGTAGTCAGCGTCCCTGTCAGAAGTAGCGTAGTGTTCCTGCGGCCAGCGTCCCAGTCAGATATGTGTTCCTGAAACACCCCTAATATCCACACTAGCCTGAAGCGTGGTGAGTCCAGAGAGACCCGCGAGGGGACGTTACGTGTCCCCCTGACCTGTTTATACCCCCACTATCCACGTCGGCGTGGAGTTGATTTTTTAAAATGTGTGAGCGCAGCGAGCCACAAGCGTGGCAAACCCCGCAAGGGGACGCGGAATACATGTAAAGTAATCCGCATTCCCTTTCTGCGTCTCAGATAGCTGGAGCGCCTCACCGCTGGTGCCCGCATGATCCCATCTCCGCTGGCGCAGGGGATCTGGCGGTTGCCAGCGCTGTGTGAGGTGCTAACTAGGCTTGCCATTGACGCCGGGGAAAGAGCCGGGCTGCCACAGAGTCACTACGCTAGGCAGCCGATGGGCTACGCTGACAGCGTAGCTTAGCCTATGCTGAAAATGTAGCGTAGCCGGGCGCCGTGCTATTACACAAGTACCAAAATGATTGCCTGAAAACATACCTAGCACAAGGCAAATAACCTTTACAGAACTAGTATAGGGATTATGTGGTTTGCTTTCTTCACTATGAAGAACCTTTGTTAAGGTTAACACAAAAACAGGCCACAATGTGTATCGCAATCATTATTGGACCATTAAATCAATAAAGCAGCATGCCTGTCCTGAAAACTACCAATAACTTTATAAAATGCCTGTAGACATGATCTTTGTGCAGGTCACACTGGTGTGGCCAAATCATATTGGGCCATTCAGTCCCAGACACTGATGGTAGCCGGTCTTAACCCCTTGGGTGGTATGCCCGGAAATTTTCAGCTGCGCTGTCCTTGAAAATTTTCGGGCATACCACTAATATAGGAAAGGTGCGCACCACCTCTAGAGCCCCCAGTCACCCCCCCCCCCCCATCACCTGTGCTCCAGCGATCGTATGCCAGGTTCAGACGCCTGAGTCCTCCCGAGCCGCCGCAAACATCCCGGAGCCTGCCGTAGCAGAGGAGCTCAGCCTTTGGCGTACAAACACCAGAGCAAAGGTTAGGGGGGTGCTGGGGCTCCTACGATCTGTGGTGGGTTTTGCTGGGGCAGGAAAAACCTGGATTGAGATAGGGGTTGGGCTGGCACAGGCTTAAGGGACAATTACTAGGTACAATTTAAGCGTTAATAATTGATGTGAACCAACATAAGAGAAAGGTCATGCGGGAAAAACCCTGACTGGCTATTAATGGTTGGTGGTGCTCCCAAATAAAGTTCAGAGTATCAACTGAAAATGGATGTAGTCTATAGGAGAAGACTAAAGAAGAACCAAAAAGGTTTTTGGGGCACACTTGATATGATAAAATACAGTGTAATGGATGTACAAATGATGTAACAATAAAACGTAACTTTTAATAGGAAGCTTTGATACTAAAATAAGTTCATACAAATATTTATATATCAACACACCGTTTATGTGATTGTTGGAGATTACCATATATGATGGACTCCCGCCAACTATTGTGACAATTAATGAAATAAAGTATTTTCAACAAGAGCGAAAATGTTTTGGTAACGTATTGCCTAATACCAATTTTTATATATAATATACGGTTCCGGCAAACGAAAACGGGCACTGGTCACCACCCCTACGATATCCACTACAGTGTCAGCATGGGTGGATATGGACTGTTTAGCATGAGATGGAAGAGAGAAAGGGGGGGGTTCAAGTTTGTTGTGGCTACACCTCAACAGTATCAACAGGCGTACTGCCCCAGTGGATGAATACAGCACTAGAGGTTCCCTATAGGTCCCCCATATAGGTACTGATCCAGCCTCTCACTGCTTAGCTTCTGTGTTCGGATGGATTACAGGCGGTCCAGTGAAGTATGGCTGTATAGCCCTAGCTGGTTAATTCCGATGCCAATAGGGTGGGTGAGCCAAGGTAAGCTTCTGCTGTCCAAACAGTTCAGAGCAAAGCAATCTTATTACCTGTGTAGCATTGCAGGGGTGCTTGTACTGGCTGGATGAATGAGAGAGCCACGAAATTGGATAGTTTAGTGGAAGGAGGTGCTAACAAACAAAACCCTCATCTCTGCTGTCAAACATCATGCTAGCATCGGATGATTTGATGAGAGTCAGAGGATCATGCGATAGCTTCCTCTAGAAAGAAAAAAAGGGGGGGGGGGGGGATAGGGATGTGGGAGTATGAGCCCGTAGGGCTTAAGGAAAGGTTTATAGGTAAATTGGTAAATGTACCCACGGTCCCTAGATGGGAGGGAGATTAGTCCCTGGTGTCAGTGTATGTGTTACTCAAGACACCAGAAACATACCAGGGAATCCGAATACTGATTGGGATAATAGGACTGGGAACAATTAATGATTCAGTCCTTAGTAGAGATGGCTAGTGAATCGCTGTCTCGACTCAGTGACTCGAGTCATTAAGCTGAATACATGACTCGAGCCACTCACTGTTGGATGAGTCGAGACAGCAGCAGCAGCATTAGTGCAGACAGAGACAGCAGTCCCGAGTCCCAACTCCCTTTGCCTCAGAGGGGGGCCTGGAAGAGTGGAGATAATTTTATTGGTGATGAAACATGTCAGTCAATGACACAGGGGCGGGGCTGAGCAGTGTGCTCAGCTATTATTGGCCAGCAAACCTGGGTAACTTCTAGTGGGGAGGGAGGCAGGGACATGAGCTCTAAGCTTAGCTCACAGGACTCATGAGTCGTGCAGGGCTGCTGTGCCTTGGACAAATCCCTGAGCCTGCAGTGAGAGTTGAGACAGTTCTCACTGTGTGCAGGCTCAGTTATTCAGTAGTGATCTGATGACTCGCTGATGGATCAGAAACAGCAGCAGCCTCCGCAGTGCACTGTGCTCAGCTCAGCCAGTGTGACTGTGGCACACCCCCTGCAGGCTAATAGGGGATGATATATAGATATATAGATATATATCTATAGATTATATATCTATAGATATTCATCTATATATATCTATAGATATATATTTGTAAATCCAAGACCACCAGAATATTTAAATAAAAATTGTAAATTACATAGTAATTACATAACACTGAATCTATGTTGGTATATTATTAACATTCATTGCATAAGCAGCTGCCTGCCTCTGCCAGATGAACTGCACAATCATTATTAAAGCTGGTTCGGTTACTAAGCAGCAGCAAGGGACTGAGCCTCTGCAGCTCCCTAATGTGTTGTGAGCCTTGCACTGTCTCTCTGTGCCTGCCCTGCTTCAATTCCAAATGAGTTGTGATCCAAGCCACTGTCTTATTTCCTGTCTGCCAGCACACTGAGCCTCTGCAACTCACTAAGAGTTGTGAGCCAAGCCACTGTCTTATTTCCTGTCTTCCCTGCACACTGAGTGACTGAGCCTCTGCAACTCACTAAGAGTTGTGAGCCAAGCCACTGTCTTATTTCCTGTCTGCCAGCTCACTGAGCCTCTGCAACTCACTAAGAGTTGTGAGCCAAGCCACTGTCTTACTTCCTGTCTGCCAGCTCACTGAGCCTCTGCAACTCACTAAGAGTTGTGAGCCAAGCCACTGTCTTACTTCCTGTCTTCCCTGCACACTGAGCCTCTGCAACTCACTGAGTGTGCTGTGAGCCCTGCACTGTCTCCCTGTGCCTGCAATTCCACACTACTCATGAGCCCAGCCACTGACTAACATCCTGTCTGCCTGCACACAGCACACACTGAGGGACAGAGACTCTGCAAGTCCCTGAGTGTGCTGTGAGCCCTGCACTGTCTCCCTGTGCCTGTAATTCCATATGAGTCGTGACTCGAGAGTCGAGTCACTGACTCAACACACTTTACTGAGCTGAGCCGTGCGACTCAACTCATTCCAATGAATCGTACTGCCCATCTCTAGTCCTTAGAACTCTGAGCTGATAGATGTGAATACAACTTAATAGGAAAAACCTGCCCTGGTAGGTTTGTCCTGCCCCAGCAAAACCCACCAATCAAGGGGTTAACCCTGATGCCAGGAAAGAATCCAGGACTAGTTTAAAGTCGCAATTTGGAGGAGAATGGGTGGGCCAGCTCTAATCCCATTCAGTTCAGTAAAATGGCAGTTTGGCATGTCCTGGGCATGTAGAAGTAGAGGAGTGTGTAACAGAGAAGGGCCTGGCCAGACTGTCTACCTCAGGAATAACATGACTACTTTCTTGTGGACATTTCTAGACTTGCAGTGGCTCCCCAAACGTGGTTCTCAAAGCACCCCAACAGTCCAGGTTTTAGGAATATCCCTGAATGTGCACAGATATTATAAATCACACTGACTAAAAGGTATTAAAGCCCCATACACACTACACGAGAAAGAAAGATATCGCTCAAGGCCCTAATACACTAGTCAGACTTGTCTTAAGGGAAAGTCGGACCAAATTTCCCTTGAGTTCCTCCAGCAGCTTCCCGGGAGGGCTAACATCCAACTTGGCACTTTTTTTTTTTTTTTACACATGCCATTTATCGCATGAAAAAAATAAAAACAGGAAGCTGCTAGGGGAGTTCAAGGGAAGTCAGATGCGATACATCGCAGGTGTTGAAAAACTACCATGATGTGCCGCTGATGGTTGCATTTATAATATTTATCTAATGTGCAGCACGTCCGACCGCCATGGCACATGGTACCACGCATCTGTTTGAAGTGGATGTCAAACATGGTTTGGCTCTATTTGGTCAGAATCGGGCCAAATCACACTAGTGTTTAGGGGCCTTCAGAAGGGCCCTTCTAGGTGACATTTTGCTATCTCGTCTAGTGCGTAACCTCATCATAAATGAGCCCTTCCCTAGTCTGAACAATTCAGATAAGGGAGGCCCCGCAATTGCTCCCTCCCCAAAATTGGTAAGTTTGTATGCACTGGCCGATGCCCGGTGTGTACCTGGCTTCAGTCACCAGTGACTAAGCAAGAATATCCCTAAAATCTGGGATTGCCTTGAGGACTATTTGGGAACCTAAAGTACTCAAACAAAAACACTAGGGGCAAGATTTAACGCTGCCCGAGTTCAGCGGCAGTGCGAGATGTCTGCTGAACTCAGATGTTTTTTTAAAGGGGAATTTACTTACAAGGCATGGTTTTGCTTTGTAAGTTAATTCCCCTTTAAAAAACGTCCAAATTCAGCAGACATCTCGCACTGCCACTGAACACGGGCGGCATTAAATCTCGCCTGAAGCATCTATCTTACTGAAATAGGGTGGTCTATTATTTTTTCTCTAAGGCTAAATGACTCCTAATTGAAAATGAAGGATGCTGGTACATTGGGTTTGCATATCACAATATTTGCAATATCTAAAATAGTGATTTTTCCCACCGTAGATTAATCAAAGCATCGGTCATAATGCATTCTAATTTCTTGAGACGGGACCATATATTTTTTTTTTTTTAAATAAATCCCCCAAAAAGTTTCATGATTGGTTTTCAATTTAAAATGATATTGTGTTCCAATAGATTTAACTCACTTCAAATTTTTTTTTTAATAATTTGTACTGCATATATTAATCCCATTGAATAGGAAAGAGCTCTTGTAATTGAGTCTTCTAAATTCTTCAACATATAGTAGTACTATTCAAAGGGTGAGGTATATTCCTATAATTCTGTTTTGTTCTATGCTTATCCATGTTTCTGAAGCTACCAAAAACCTCCCTTCACTTTTTTTTTTTTTTACGCCCACCATTGGCAGCATGCCAGCAATTTCACATCAAAGCCAGCAGTGGGCCCTTATTTTTATATCAATTTCAAAGCACAAAAAAAAAAAAAAAAAAAACAGGGAAAAATGGGCAGTTAAACAAGTACTTAAAGTAAAACACGTAGCCTAAGTAGACTAGACATTTGCGGATTCGTATTTTGGGGGGAGGGGCTTGACAGATGTACAGCTCAAACTGCATGAAAACTGAAATATTATCTGTGTATTACCTTGTTGAATTCATCTGTGAAGCAATCCGAGGCATTTAACACATATGAAAAGTCAAGATAGAGATGGAAAGACTTTCTAGCCAGGAAGGAGAGAAAGAGCGGAGAAGTGCAGTGGTCCGTTGTCTGCAAGAGAGAAAGAGGAAATTAAAAAACACGTATACAGGAACACACCCCCTTTGCCTTACGAAGCGGGATGTGAATGTTCCATGTTAGCTTTCACTTTTGAATGGACTGTCACTACCACCTAGTGGAAACAATCCATTTACTTCACTTTATAGGAGAGACTACATCACCCACATTTATTAATTTATTTTAAGTTAATAAACTATTGAAACTCACAAATAGTAAAAAGGATATAGAAAAAAAAAAATTATATATATATATATATATATATAGATATAGAGAGAGAGAACAAAAATGCTCAATTTAGGCAATAGTAAAGTAAAACCCTCAATCTACGAAATTTTTATATCTATCTCTCTGTAGTATACGCAGTTGTTCCTTACAGCACTAATTTAAAAATAAGCTGTGTGTGATTGTATATCGCAAGTTATAAATCATTTACCAGGCCTTGTGCCTCCCCCCTATTCATGTAATAAAACAGTGTTGTGTAACTTTTTGAGACAGGGCCAGATTCATCAAGCTTCACAAAGTGATCAAGTGGATGAACTTATGGTGTGTACACACGGTCAGATGTGCCTTCAGATACTATCCACAATCCGATCGGATCGTGGATAGTATCTGAAGGCACATCCGATTTGCATACAAGTCTGACTATATAGTGCAGATCTGCACTATATAGTCATGGCAGACAAGACTTTCTGCCTTACGATACGTGAACGCGCATCGGATCGGGATCGCAAGGGTTAAAAACCCTTGCGATCTGCATCCGATGTTGACTATATCGTAAACATCGGAAGGCAAAAAGTACTGTGTACACACCATTAGTAACTGATGGCTGTATATCACTGTACATTTTTTCACTTTTTAAAGCTTGATATATCTGGCCCATATTCTTCTAGGGACAGCTTATGGACTATAAGGTGTAAAAAGATTATTAGAATAAAGCTACATCAAGTAGAGGAGCAATAAGAAGAAAAAGTGCTACATGATCAAAGACAAGCAAACACTGACCATGAATATATAATTTAAACATACAGTATATTCCAGGTTTATAAAGGATATAGAAAACATATTGGAGGGAATATATATATATATATATATATATATATATATATATATATATATATATATATATATATATATATATATATATATATATATATATATAAAAAAATCACTTCAAAGCTATTTTTATTAACTTGTACTGCATATATTAATCCCATTGAACAGGAGAGAGCTCTTGTAATGGAGTATTCTAAATTACTCAACATATAGTAGTAATATTCGAAGGGTGAGAGATATAGATAGATATATATATATATATATATATATATATATATATATATATATATATATATATATATATTAGTGTCTGATGATAGATAGAGCTTCCATGAAGGGATCTATATTTAAAAAAAAAGTATATATAGAGATCTATATTATTTACATGATCATTTCGTGCAGAACAGGCAAAGTTAAGTTGATCCCACAGCAATAGGCACCGGGCTAGCAGGATGCTACGTGACTAGCCTGGGGTCTAATGCTCAGGAACCAACTGAGCAGGCTGCCAAAGGAATAGACCAGTGTATGCTATCCCACCACATACCTGGGCAGTGGGAATGTCACAGGGCAGGACTCGGGCACCGAGCGGTTACCCCAGGCACATATGAGTGAGACGAGCCAACACGACCCATGCCAGGAGGGAGAAACTACTCTGCTGCTGGACGTCACTCTTAAAAGTAGGATTGCCATCACCTGTTTTTGATCAGGTTAACTAATAAGGAAAGTGTTTTACCACAGGTGATGAAAATCACAATTAAAAGTCCAGGAGCAGAGCAATGTGTCCCTCCTTGAGAGGGTAATGTTGGTAGGTATGCATACACAGCCTGCTTGCTGCTGCTGTCGCCTATAGCTTTGGAATAAGCCCGGCGCACTGGTGCCTCCGGCTGCTACCACTGGATAGGGGTCCGACTGACCGGGCCGGTACCCGGTATAGATGATTCGGGCGCAGGCAATGATAGGGGAGGCACGTGGGCACCGCACATCCTGACCTGGAATGAATGAAAGGTCCGGCATACGCAGCCCGCCGCCGGGGCACGCCTACCTTACCTAGCTATCCCCAGCAGGAGCAGCAGTCCGCAACTGCAGCAGTGTTGCGGGGACCCCCATCCCGTCTGTCCGACACCGAGAACTCGCTCAGCCAGCTGCCGCCGCATATACACTTCTTCCCCTCTCATTGTTAAAGCAGCAGCCGGCGTTCCATCCCACTCCTCGCTTCACGTGAACAGGCTCTCCTAGCCAATCACGAGGGCTCAGATGACGCCTGACCAGCCAATAGGTAGGCAGAAGCGGTACGCTGGTCTCCACGTGAACGCCTGCTCTGTGTTGGTCCCTGCGAGAGATAGGGTCCAGAGGTTCACGTGCAACTAGGGAGGGGGAGGGTGCTGCTCTAGGTCTGTCTGTCTGACTGATACAGACATGTGTGTGCTGCTGTGCACTGTGCTGGGGTTCATCCAGGACAAGGCTGCCAATGCAGTACCAGTGTGCTGTAGTGCTGTATTATTACACTGTCTTTCATGTATAAAGTAACATTGTTGCACTAAAAACGACCTGCGATATAAGTGAGCTGATATATGCAAAAACTATGTAAATATTACTTTACTGTGATTTGCTGACCGTCAGCAGAGGAGATCTGGCAAATTTTGCAACTACAAACTATTATTATTATTTTTTTTTAAATAACTTTTAAAATATAAAATCATTCAATGTCGTTCCCAAACTTTCTTGGTGACCTAGAGCATCTGTCGTTTTTGGCATCACCGTTAAGCTAAATGTTATTTTTTGGTGCATTTTGAAAAAAATATTAAGCAAATTGTGCCTGTCATCCTAGGCTCAGTTATGTGGTGGTGTACAGAGTTGTACTTCTGAAGGTCCAAATGACATGATTGGCAGCAGTAGCACTAAATTAATTAATTTAATAAAACCTATCACGTTGACCATAAATTTGACTTGGTACTATACCATACTGTATATGCCTATTCTCACAGAATGACCGGGAGGAGGCCAGTAGCGCACGCAGGTGGGGGGGGTGTGTGTTTCTGAGCAGTGTTCCCTCTAAGCTGTGCGCACAGACATTACAACAGAGCGCTCAAAGCAGCAGTGGTCCCTTTTTGCAGTTGTGGACTCAATTAATGTGTGTTTCACCCATTAACTACATTGTGTGCTGTGTTTTGAATGTTTAAATGTTTAATATAATTTTGAAGTAAAGTTAACACAAATGCTGAACGTCATTTTCCAGTTATATATAAGTGACACACAAAAATTAAAATTTCCTTCATTGCACAGCCAAAATCTTTTGCCGCACACAGCCTTCATAAAATTAGAGGGAACATTGTTTCTGAGTACCCAGAACCCCCCCCCCCCCCCCCCCCCCCCCCAGGAATCTAAGGGCCATGGGTACAAGAATTGTAAAATTGGCCCTGGGGAATCGGAGATATCTGACTTCAAAGCAGTGGTCCCCATCCAAGCCAGTTAATTGCTCTTCCCAGTCAGATATTTCAGGTTCTGTCTGACTTAAAGTTTTTCTGAGGGTATATTCCAAAAGCTAGGACTCTCCTCCTTTGATGAACAGTAGTAGCTTGTCTCTACTGTTCCCAGAACCAGAGATATCAGCCTTCCAGCAGCTGGTTACTGCTCCAGCTCCACACACCTGGTATGTGGTTTTATATTCTCGTTGGTGGATTGCTCTGCCTCCTGATCCCCTAGTCCCCAATACCATTTGGGAGGTGGGATCCTAGTTCCAGGAACTGGAGATATCTGCAGTCAAGCAAGCTGTCCTCCCACCAGATAAATTCTGAATAATAAGCCCACTCCACTATACACCCCTCCTCTGCGTATTAAACATCCTCTACCACCCTGGAAGTTATACACAGACCGGAAAGACACACTGACCATAAGAGACAAGACAGAAAGCACGGACAACAATAATATATTATTCATTACTCAATACAACCAATCAGCACACACTCTCAAGAGGATTTTGAAAAAACATTGGCACATTCTGCAAGACATAGATTTAAAAACACTCATCCAAGATCAACCCAAGGTAGTATTTAGAAAAGCCCTGACCTTAAACAAAAACTGACGAAGAATCATATCAAACCCTCGACATCCATCCAGAGTACCCTGACCAACAGTACAGGTTTTTTCACTGTGGTAGATGCTCAGGGTGCAAATGTATGACAGACATGAGCACCAAGGCCAACACCACCTGGCACTCAACCACTGTGAATAAAACATTTAAATACAAGGAACATCTGATGTGCAATTCCACGGGGGTAATATATCTCATTAAATGCCCCTGCAACATAGAGTACATAGGCAGAACAACAAGATCTTTGGGCACCAGAATGTACGAACATGTAAGAAACATAAAAAGGGGATACGAACAACACAGTGTATCCTCACACTTTAAAGACAGACACAACTGTGACCCCAAAGGACTGAAATTGGAGGGGAGGGGACTTCACGGCCACTCTATATAGAAGAGAAATGTTCTGGATCTACCAACTCAATACACTCAAACCCAATGGCCTAAACATAGATTTTAACCTGGGGGTATTATCCAAATAAACGCCACCCCACCAGGTATAAAGAAGCAACCAACACGATATGTGGATACAAGCATTCGATATGACCAGCTCCACCTCCTGTCCATACCCAGCACATAAGCACTTGTTAATAACACGATTATACTCCAGATAAAGTGAAGATTAAGACTACTAACTTCCCTTTTAGTCCCTATGTCTACTTACAGCCAGTATCCCAATTTTCAGCCCATCCCGTTTATCAACCTATACATGAGGTCGACACACACTATGTCGACCACTCTTCACCTGCGTTACCATGCAGAGCCATTAGACTGCCTTACATGATGCAGCAAATCTCACTTTCAGTTTATCAACATGGGCATAAGGTCGACATAACTTATGTCGACCACTCTTCACATGCAAACATGCCTTACAGCACGTATTGAATCTGACTCTAAACAGACTGCTGGTGCATTTTGCACACCTGTTACTCTCCTGTCATGTGCACCAAATGAACACTGCTCATCAGCACCCGTCATCAGATGGACAGCCATATTACCCAATGGACGCCCGCCTCCAAGGGGCGTATCCCACGGACACCCCTCATAAAAACGTCACAGCAAAGCATTCCATTTATCCTTGAAAAAGACCCCAGCGGGGTTGAAACGCGTTGGACAGCACCCTTTACACCCAGCCATCTACAACAAGTCTCCTCCCCACTGGGAGTGCAGCCCGAGTTACTCCAGAGACAAGCAGCACCCGGCGAACGCAAGCCAGCGGGACCCGGAAGTGCTTCTGTCTCTGTTGAAGCGACGCGGTTTCTACACTGGTGATCTGCACGGCTGTGCAGACACCAGCAGGATACGGTTCTCACAGCGGCGAAGCGGCGTGGGATGGAAGGACTAAGGACATCAGCGGTGTCAGGTAAGTGTTGGGTGCACCGCTTGGCCAGCATAGAGGATGCTCTTAATCCTGAGCGACACCTGGACACTTATCATGACCCATTGAAAGGACTGTTACCCACCATCCATCTACAGCCAAGCGATTCACTGTGTACTGCTATCTCCATAGTACCAATCTCCACAGAGCACACAGACTGTGTTCACCGCAGGAGGTGAAGCGGTGTGTGCTTTGGCAAAACCACCCCCCTTTTTTGTGACTTTGGACTCTGGCTCTTGCAGCCACCACCAGCCCCTCTATACCCCTTCATAAGAGGGCCCCCATCCCCCACCACCCATACCCCCCACCACTGGATGTCATTCTAGATTAATGACAAATAAACACCTTTTTCTTTCATCATACTGTCACATTGTTGTTATTCTATAACTCAACCAATACACGCAGGGCATATCACTGTATACCCATCCGCAGCACACCTCTGATATCAAGTTAAAGCCAGAGCGCTAGTCATTTTCGATATTTAGCTTACCCTGGAAGTTATGCATCAGGGCCCCTTCATTCAGCCCAATGCCCCCTTTTCCCACCCCATCTCCCACCATCTGTGCAGTAAAGGGGTAATTAGTGGAAATTATTGATCCAGGCCCTACATGCTGAGCGGTTGATATAATACCCCCTACCACCTGCGGGACATCAAAGCTTCCGCTCATAGCACCCCCTACCCCTACCGCACCGGTAGGGGCCCCAATACATTGCTATGCCCAGGGGTCTACACTGCTTTTAAAAAAAAAATATATATATATATATATATATATGTATATATATATATATATATAAAATTATTATTATTATTTATATACATTTGGTCTATCTATAATACTTTAACTGACTTGGCATATACTGGGTCACCTAAGTGTCCATCTCCATGCTTTGCTCCGCCCCTCTCTGGAAACCCCCTTCTGAAAATCCTGCGTTTGCCCCTGGAGGCTGCTGAAAGTCAGGTGGCACTCCTGGCTACCAAGGAAAAGGGAGTAAGTCTCACACATGCCACTGCCCCCTTTCGCCCCAGCAAGAACCCGACCTCCAGCCACTTACCCCTTTTTCAGAGCCGTATTTGGCACTAGGCCCATGAGACACAGGCCTAGGGGCGCAACCTATTATGGACGGCAGCTGTCAGATGGGACAGATCCCAGGCAGTGCGTTCTTGCAGCTGCTTAGCGGATGGTGCTGGAGATAATGTAAGCATCAGGAAGCAGGGAGCACAGGATGATCCACTCTCATTTATCAGCAGTAGCAGCGATCAGCCTGATATTAGTGCTGAGCTGCCCTCCACATCTGCTTCCCCAGTCTGACAGTGAGCTGCTCATGAGGCAACCAGAGCTCTCAGCCCGGCAGCCATGGTGATTGGTTACCAAGACGTGAGCTCTGAGGGCCCACCAGCTGGTACTGCATTTGAAATTACAGAGGGCTGCCTGTATAGTGCTAGTTGACTCGCGGTAGTTGCAGGTGTGTAGGGGAGGGACGACTCCCCTGGATCGTGAACTCCAGAAGCCAAGGAGATTAGAGAGGCGCGATACTAGCCTCCTCTCTCCTCCGTCCAATGGAGGGCTGGGCAGGGAGGCAGGCCTGAAGTTCTGTAATCGTCCCGTCAGGCGACTGCACTGTCTTCTCTCTCCTCCCCCTTCAAGTGCCTGCATTCATGGTGGCCGGCTCCAAGGTGGGTTTCTTTCCTCCCTGAGATCGCCTTAGGACACCTGCATTACGATTTGACAGATGTACCGCTCCAGTCAAACTCCCTACCTGCCTGTCTAAGTGCCGTTGGTAGGGAGGTACAGTGGTACTCCATCCTATCCTGGTCTCCCAGCTGCTACTGTTTTTCACAAGCAGCTGCAACCGAAATCTCTCCCCCCCCCCCCCATCTTGGCTTCCTTTCATCTTCCGGATCCCAGCCACCATTGCCTCCTGCCCCCTGTTGGCAGGAGGAGTGGAATAACACTTGTTAGAGAAACAGCCACAATCAGCAGAAAAGGCATATTGAAATAGTGGGTGATAGGTATAATATATATAACCTGGGGGGGGGGGGGGGTGGACACCAAAAATATTGTGCCTAGGGGTGGCAAAACCCCTAAATCCGCCCTTTCCCTTTTTTTCCCGTTCAGATGAAAGGAGGCAAACAATTAAGCAATTCACGCTAAATTGCATTGTTATAGCCCCGCCCCCACTTTACAATGCTGGTAATTTGGGCATTGTAAAGTGTGTGTGTGTGTGAGGGACGGGTGCTACAATGATGCAGTTGTATCTCGCCCCCAGACCACCTCCTGTTAGACAAGGCTGCTTTCTCCAGGTATGAGTAGCATAAAAGTAGGCAAATATATTCCACCAACCCATTCCTGCAAGAACCTCGCTACAACCAGTTTGGGAAATAGTAGCCTACAGCGGCTGCTGCAGCACTGACCATATAATGAAAGGAGGAACCACTTAGCTCATATGGCCCCCAGACACTAGGACAACTTCTCCAAAGGGAGAAGTTGCCCGCGATCCCCCTTGAACCGCCCGGGAGCCTCCCAGGTGGCTGGACTGCATACAATACCCTGTATGAAGTCATTTTGCACACACTGGGTGACATTTAATAGGATGCTCTTTTTTTTTTTGGCGAAAATTAGGCAACAAAATGTTATCGCATTTTTTTCAGAAATCGCCAATTTAATAGGGTGCGCTAAGTCCCGTACATCACACTTTTTGACCAGGTTCTGATGGCCGAATTGGCCCAGAACCAACTTGGTCAAGTGCACAAATGGTTAATTTGCTCACAGGTGTCCTTATTTTTAATCATAAACTCCCCTACATATACCCCAACATCATTAAGGACACCTGTGAGGGTTTCTGAGATGGAGAATGTGCAGAGTGGTTTGGAGTTTGCTGTTTGTGATTTTGAGTGTTTGGAGGAGCTGCGCAATAGGAGGGAGAAAGCTGCGGCTAGATCCAGGTACCCCGACTACTGGGTACCTGGACTCCCTCTCGGATCAACAGGTTGTGGGGATGTTTCGGCTGAACCCCATTAACCTGTTGGACTTATATGAGAAGGTGAGAGATGATTTGGACCCTTACGGGGGTGCCCAGAGCCGGCCCTAGCCTAAATGATGCCGTAGGCAAGATTTTGGCTGGTGCCCCCTAGCAACCCGTCATTACCAACAGTAAGTGATCCCTGGACTAATGTGCATGTTGTTTTACATCTGAAGTGACACTGTAGTGTGTACTTCCCTCTGATATGTGCAAAATATAGGTGGAAGCAGTCCCTCTCCATTAACAGTTTTTAATGCATATTGCTGTTGTCCCACTTACTCATGTTAGCCCAATGCACATACCTTACCATATACTGCACTGATATTTTTGTAAAGAAAGACTGCGCTTATAAGAACCAGGTGCATGCAGGTCTGAATTAACGCTCACCACTTGCTTGTAAACAAATATATTTATTAAAAAGTATTAAATTCAGATAAATTTATTTTTACAGTAAAATATACAAATACAATCAATACTTGGTGGCCACCTATATTGTGTAAATTAAAAAACAATATTACTACTCAATCAAATAAGCTTTCTTTGGGCTTGTATGGCTCTAAATATCAAAATGAAATGAGCTTTTTCCAAGAGGGACAATAATATCAGCCAATAGGATAGTATCCAATCTCCGCTTGTGAGCTGTAGGTAAATGTCCACTGCACTTTAATGACGTTTTATACACGGACCGGATGATGCTTGTCCACAGGTATCTTGTCGCTTGCCCTCCCGCATTTTAACATTCCACCACACAGTATCTTACACTACTCATTATATTGATATAAGTAATCTACATGCGATAACGTATGGGCAATACGCCCCAGGGACTTCGTATCGGTCTCACAACCAGGGGGCTCTGGGTCTCGCTCTCATCTTGATCTATCGCGTCCAGTTGATCCGCCCCCTGACTCTGGATAGACTCGGGTACTATTGAAGTGCTCCTACTTTGCTTTCTCACTCCAATCTGAGGGCCACAGATGAGCATGAGTATGTCAGTAGGGTCAGGTGTAGATATGCTCTCAGTTTGTGGTGTCTCTTCAAAGGATGATTGATCTAATGTTGCCGTGCACAGCTTCAATTGTTCTCGCGCCATGGTGATAATTGGCCACGACTCCGTTGTTCTGTCGATAATGTCCGGAGCATTCCAATAATGGTCTGGTTGGCCCATTCCCATAGCCCATTCACCTGTGGGTGATAAACAGTTGTTTGTATTTTTTTACAGCCATACAAGGTACACAGTTGGTGGAACAATACGGCTTCAAAGGCTGAACTGCGATTGGTAAGAATTAGTTCCGGGGTTCCGTATGGTTGGATGAAATGCTTGAGAAACACTTGAGCCGTTGTTTTTGCAGAAACATCCCAGACTGGTACCACCACCAAGAACTTTGTAAAATGATCAGTGATGGTTAGCGGGTACTCCATCCCGCTGATGCTTGCTTCCAGCTTCACCCAGGTAAGTTACAATGTGCTTTCTCCACCTTCTCTGACCCTCCTTAGGGACTAGTGATGATCTGTCTATACCCACTCTGTACACTACAATTAGTGCCTTGTTGCAGATTAACACACTCTCCTCGCTCTGTGACCGACATTTGCTCTGTCTAGTTTACTGAGGGATAATGATCACAGTATCCTGGCTCCCTAGCTGTCAGCCTCCTGATATTATGCTCACATATGCTGGCTGTCAATCTGGAGCTGTCAGTGGGGTACTTGCTGCCTGTGTGTACCGTCGCTGGAGGCCCCACCTTCAATGGCCGCCCCTCCTTTCGGCGTCACCAAGGGACCGCCCTCTCCTCTTCTACCCGCTCTGCCGTCGGGTCACAAGCCTCCGGGAACCCGACCAATGCTCCCCACATCTGGTCCGCCTTAGCTTACCACTCCTGGAACCCAGCGATATGGGATCGGCTGCTGGGTGATGTAATTGGGGCTGCGTCAGACATCCAGGCCTTCTCCGCCTCTCAATTGCGGCTCCGCCTTCTGGATCTCGACTGCGCCTCCGGGACCACCCGCAACAGGGGTCAAACCTCCTGGTGGACCAGTGAACACTGCCGGCGCACCGATCACCGGGGTCTGCGGGAAATCCTACAGCAATGTCTTCCGACGGTAAGTATTTCTTCCTGCATCACTCCAAACGATCCCAGCGCCGCAGTCTGCACATCTCTCTCCATCTCTCCGGGGGGCAGTTAGTCCAACCGACACTTTGAGCACTTTTTTATAGCTCTTCCCAGCAGGCTCATGCAGCATAACTTTATTGTTCTGTCCCTACAACTGCTACTACAAGCCTGTCCTCGAGCCCCTCTATTGCACAGTTCACTGTCTCCCCATGTGTTGGGTCTCCCTGGGCTAGTAATGTGGGGGATCACTTAGATTAACCATTTACATCAATATAAATCATACATAGGCATATGGATATATTTCCAGCCATACAGCCTTTTTGAGACCACAATGATAGCATGCACTTTCAGGATATCACAATGCCCACCACTAATTTATGTTATTATTTTGCCATCTATATTTAAAAAAATGATTGACTAATATAATAAATATTGATTTTGACTGAAAACTGCCAGCAAATCTGCTGTATGTAGGCATTTTAAGCTATACCAACATGCAGTGGCGGAACTCCCGGAGGCAGTGAAGTCATCTGCCGCCGGGCGCCAGCCTTTATGGGGGCACTGGCTCCATTGCCTCCCATGGGTATTCCCTTATTGTATGCAGAGGTGGTCCCCCGTACACTTATATAGTAGCAAGCCACCAGTACCCTTATTGTATACAGTGGCCACGGAAGCATCCCCCACACCCCCCCCCCCCCCATGCCTCCCTGTCACCTGGATCTCTGCTCACTGCTCTGCGCGGAAGATGCCTGACATCCGCCTGAGCAAGTGAGAGCAACAGTGGTGAGGAGCCTGGAGCTTTCTGTTCTCTCGGCTGCTGTCAGATCCCCGGATCCCTGCCGGGTGTCCCCGCCAGCTGTCGGCTCTCCCCCCTCCTGCCGGGCATCCACATGTGGTGCGCCCGGCTTCTCCCTGCTACCGCCGTATCCCCGCCAGCTGTTGCCTCTCCCCCTGCTGCTGGATCCCTGCAGAGTGTCCAAATGTAGTGCATCTGGCACTTCCCTGCTGCTGCCAAATCATGGGCCGTTTCTCCGCTGGATCCCCACCTTGGACTTATCAAGTAGGTTTCAGTGGAATAGTTAATAGTTTACTGTCCCTGACTCCCCTCAAAATATGGGGTTAAAACTTGTTATGCATATTATTGTGTAGTAACAATAGATTGTGGCAAATACTAATCATTGTTCTTATTTGCAGCCCACCCCCCATTGGTGTAATGTTTATAATTTATTACCATACAGATGGAGCTGCCACCATCTGTTGCGCTGGTACGACAAGGAGACCTGACTCTGCATGCCATTCGCTGGGATATGGATTGTTAATGGCGATTAAATATGACCAAAGAAACAATAAGTGAAAAGCGCAGTTTACGTACTATGTCCGTAACCTGCGTACCCTTTATACCTAGCTACGTGCGAACAAAACGTAGTGCAGCGTAGCGTACCTTTATTGTGTGTTTTACACCAAAGAACTAATACCTTAATAAGATATCCTTTCGCAGTAATTGACTCTAATCTGCGAATATACCTTTAAGGACAGTGTCCGTAATATACCTTATCGCTATATGCGAATAAACAGACACAACCACAGTATTAAAGTAAGGAGATAAGAACTCCGTAAAGAGATGTATTTAAGTCCCTAATGGACAAAAGGGGGTTACAGGAATAGAAAATACAGGAATAACAAGTGATACAATAGACTAACAATGAATATAATAATCAGGCTCTACTAAGGGAAGAAAACAGATACAGGATACAATCATATTCAGCCACATTACATAAAAGGGGAATACGAATGTTACCTTCAGGGGAAATAGCGCAGCGCAGTCCGGTCGGAGCTCACTATGTTCAGGTTTGAACATAGTCCGGTCAATGGTCAGGGAAAGGAAGATGTGCCGAAGTGACCGAGGCCGCCCTGGGTCACCTATCTTATAGGGTCAGAAGGGGGAGGTCAAAGGCCATTCCTATTGGTCAGAGATCGTATGTCAGGTCCTCTGTGATTGGGGCAAAGTAATCCAACTGGTTTGGAAAGGTGCAGGGGTGTGAACTTTTGGAGTCCTTTGTTTGTTAGTATCGTCGTCAGGGATTGTAAATAGCAGTCAGAACCGGTTTTAATAGATTCCTTTGTTATATACTTTTCAACAGAAACTGTCTTAGGAATATGGATTTTGTCCATAACTATCGGACCGTATGTATTGCGAAATATTCGCACTGACCGGAATACTGCGCATATGAAACGGAACATATCGGTACTAAACATGATACAGACGGATGTATGCAAATGCTAACTAAGCTATGTGTGGCGTTCTAAACCTTTAACTATATTTTATTTAGTGTAAGTATGTTATTATGAATTTATGTGTAATAGTATGGCTGCGCTTCTGGTCCACTTTGTCACACAGACTCGGGTATGGAAACTTTATTTGCGCAACTCTGCGAACCAAAATGGCGGCCATACTATTCTAAAATGGCGTGTGTGCAACTCGACTTCCACAGTCCACCCTTTAACAGTAAATATAAAACTGTTACAATACAAACATTTTACATAACAATACAGAAATTCATAATCCAAACAGAGGAATTGGGATCCGTGAATTAAACATATAAGGGGAGTAAACCATCTGCTCTTTGGCCGATCCTGGATCATGGATAAACGATGGGCTGCATTTATCGAACAATCTACTCAGGGTGACGAAGGATAATGTACAAATCTTGGGATAAAAATAAAAACAGGGGAGGTTACACTATATACAATTGTTTTTCAGATATGGCATCCTTTGGTAGGTATTGTTTATGACAACAGACCCCTGAACTCTTTGTTGTCTCTCTTTTTGGTATGCTTTTAAGTATGATGGTATTATCACTATCAAACATCCGGTCCTGGGTAATGTGTCAAGTTTATAGATTCTACCTTGACCTAAACTGGGACGGGTAACACACTCTCAGAACTCTGTATCGTCCGTCCAATGCCTGGCAGCAGTGCGGCGGCGGTATCCTTGATTTTGAAGATAAGAACGGATAGTGGGGGGGGGGAGACAAGAATAGGACCCACAACAATAGAGAAAACTGAGAAAGGGAAACATTTTGTTAGTGATCCTTCCAACCTGTTACCAGTGGGGTGTGTCACAGTCCCTTTTGTAGCTTGTACAGGTTGCTTGACCTTAGCTGCTCTCCAGTCCTCCCGAAATGGTGCCTCTTAGCGATTTCTTTCTTTCGCCCTCGAGTGTAAGGACCTTCTGGCTTTCTGTTCCTTTGGCAGTAGGATGAACGTACCCGAATCTCTCTCTCTGCGACTTTGTTATTGAGGTAGTGCTGGTCAACAAGACTTGGGGTGGTTCTTTCCAAAGGTCTATCAAGCAACCTGTATATGGCAAAGCAGGGGAAACAACAACATCTCCTGGTTCATGGTTATGACAGTTCAGAACAGGTGTCAGCAAAGTCCTTTTACTGCAGTTTTCCAGGTGTGGATACATCACTGGCATTACTTTTTTTCCGTGGTGAGGTCTGGGATCTCCTTGTGGGATTACCATAACGTGTGGCTGCCCGCCAAGCAATGTTTCGATGGGGACAAATGAGGTGGAGTTCTGAGAGTGATTCTACTACTACAAAAAGAGATTGTGGGGTGTACCATCAGTCCCTAAAAGGTTCACACATGACTTAAAATCTTTCATATAAACTTGCATACTCTGGGGTGTTTCTGGGCTGCCATATCTATACACACAAACGTCAACACATATATATATATATATATATATATATAAAAAAAAAATAAGTAAATAAATAACTAGAATGCTTCTAGAGTGGACTGTACAAAGCCAATTTTGTATTACCTGCAGAGGATCCTGCTGGAGGAGGGATGTGGAGATGGCTCTGTGGGAACAGCCGTTGCAGTTTCTTTCCCCCAGACAAGTAAGGCATGATCCTGTCGTCTTACCTGTCTGTGGGCACACCAGTAATTTCGGACTAATTTTCCACATACCTTCCCTGTCAAGACAAGTCAGGCCATAGGCTATCTCTGCCCTGACAGTTTGGCATGTTCTCAGAGTCACTGGTTTTCCTTGTCCATCTTTCTATTCCTGTCCACATCCCTTCGGCTTCCAGACTGCTTCTCCTGCAGGGGACACAAATCTTGTATTTCTATGTGAATACACTGACATTTACAGGGGGAACACAAACATTATCCGCAGAGCGCATGGCTCACTCAGCTGCCTTGCCAGCATGTTCATTATCAAGTGACACTGAATCCTTATCGAAGGTTTGGGCTTTATACTTGATAACAGCCACTCTGTCCAGCAGCTGTGTGACTGTCAGGAATCTTTTAAACTTACAACGCTTGCGCCACTGGAGTGCCAGCTACTGAAACAAAACATCTGAGGCGCCATAGGGCCTAAGATCTTCTGCATTACCCCAACAAACGTACTTGGAGTCGGCATGAATATTGGCTGTTTTTTCTCTCAGCCCGCAGTACTACTAATGAGACTGCTGTTGCTGAGTGAGACGTCCAATGGGTTCAGCCTCTACTATGCCTTTTCCATCTATTACGGTATAGCCAGTGTACAATTTTCCCCTCTCGGTGTTGTGGAAAGAACGAGGGAGAGAGAGAAAAAAAAAATGAATTACCTCTTCCAATGGGTTGTTACCACCCTTTGGGGCATGCTGCAAAGGTCTGATTCAAACATGTTATGCAATCATATTCGTCTCGGCTCCCACTAAATTCCACCATTCCAGCAACCTCAGCACCAATCCACCCTTTGTGCCTTTGCGGGCACACCTGGTAAGAGTGTTGCTGGGTTTACGATATTACCCATTTTACTGGTAACATCAATGCAAGTTCCCATTTAGTGAACTTGGCTGATGAATTTTTTTTTTCACATGTTTAGGCAGAATTTTAGGAGTGTCCAGACTATATGAGGAGCATAAACAGTTAAAACACACCCCAACACCACATTCTCAGTTTTGTTTACCAGTAGTGCTATGGCAACTACACTGTGTAGACAAGTATGAAGTGCTCAAGTAATAGGTTTTAATTGTACACTGCAGTACGACATTGGTCAGGCTGGCATCACCAGGTTTCTTAAGTCACTATATCTGTCGCCCCCTCAGCAGGTCTAATATTCTAAATCACATGGTCTCTTGTGTCAGTTTTACCCATGGCAAAAGGCTGTAATCAGGCCTGTTTCTTCTTCTTTACTATCCACATCTGTCTGTGAAGACATGGGTTTTGTGATTGCACCTATTTATATGTAAATGCGTTTTACAACCCTTTTCATTCTTTGTAGAAGAGGAATGCTTTGTGCATTACTTGGACTGCTTTTCACAAGATGGTGGCTGTGGTTGCCCTGGGTAACATTAGGAGTAATGCTTAAAGTTACTGGGACTTTGTTCAAGATTTACTGAAGAATATATATTGTGACTACTCGCTTTATGGGGTACCGCATATTCACAATTGTATTTCTCTGCTGGGAGTGCGACAGATTCTTCGAACTATTTTTCTATGATTTGTGGGTTTATGGTTACTAATGTGTCCCAGATTTTCCCCTCCCCCCTCCCTGTTCAGGCGCAACCGCAATCCGTCCTGAGATACCTTATGTCCTGCCTCAGGAGGATACACCAGAAGTTGTCTATCGCCATCTGCTGGTGTTTTGGATGAGGAAAGGACATAACAATAGATCATTAACCCATTGTATTGGTATTTACCCATTGGTGGGCCGTAAGGACAGTGTGCGATTTTGCACGACCCGGGGGAGGGGCTTGGTGGCTCTCTGAGGTTTCTGGAACAGAAGAGTAGGGAAAGGAGAAAAAAAATTGGGAAAAGAGAGAGAGAGAAACTAAAAAAAAAAAAAAAAATTAATGACAGTAGGGTGTACAGTTATTTTTAAACAGGAAATTTCTCTTTTATTTGGATGACACCAGGATTTGGCACTATGGGGGAATTGGCTCTCAACTATTTGGTTCTTACCCTTTTCAACTCCTGTTCTGATTTGTAAGCCCTCCCTCTTTCTCTTTCCCAGTGTGGTTGTGACTATGAGCTGTGTCTAGGGGTATTTTGCTAAAAGTTCTCTTTTGGGAACCTTGTTATTTCACTGGGTATTTTTCCAGCTCAACTTCAAGTTTCAAATGGTGAAGCTGTACTTTGGGGCGCTATGCTTTCTGTTTTTAACAGGGTTTCTGTTGAAGCTATTGTTGCCATTAATCCTGTGTCCTTCCCATCTTTAGTTCAAAGGGAACTCGGTATTTGTGCTGTAGTTTTTAGCTACCTTAGATGGGTTTAAAAAAAAAAAAAAACTATAACAGTACAGTGCAGCATTAGTCATGGGGGTATATCTAACAATTTTGCATCTAGTTCGTGCATACTGGTCCTGTTGTCTCCAAGTTATGAATTCTCTGGAGTCCAGTAGCAGACATAACTTAAATTTCAAGGTAGTTCTGTAATTTGAAGGTCAATCGTAGCCGCTGCAGTCAATAAGACAGAGCATTTGATATGCAAGGGCCCGATTATGATCTCTATTTGTTTTACCAATGGGTAATGCTGCACCTTTCCTGTTACCCCAATCGTAACTGCTAATTGCTTGGCACAACCTAGACCAGGAGGGAATGTTGTTAATGGGTTTGATACAAAAAAAACTCTTACATTTAAACCATTCCACTTACCCATATCTGAGCGTGTCCACGCATTGTGCATGTCACTATCCTTTACAAGCATTACCTCATCCCTGTCTCCCCATCCACAAGGAGGTTCCACTGTGTGCAGAGGGTGGATCTGTATCTCCCCGGCCCCATTGGACAACATCCCAGGAACAACTATCTTTGTGCTGTGTTGTGTGTACTTACCTGTGTCTCCAATCGTGTTCCTGGCATCAGCCATCTCCTCGACTAGAATGGCAGCAGCAGCTTGGGCTGTCTCAGCCTCTCTCTCCTTTCCGCTAGTTTTGCAAGGGATGGCTGATGTCAGGAATCCCCCCTGTGGATCTGTATCTTGTTTATAGGGGGTAACAACAGTACACAAGTTATTCATTTTCAGGTTATTTTTGGTTTCACTTCGGACTTGAATAGTTCCCTTTTTTTTTTACATATTGCTGAGTGGAAACATTCGTATTCGATGTGGCTGATTATACTTGCATCTGACAGATAACTATGTTCCTTTTGGGTTGTAGTTTCCTTCTGCCACAATTTAAGAATTTCTATGTGCTTCACTCTCTTCTTACGACTGGAGAGTAGACATATTTCATCTTTTACTGCCGATAAGATTTCTGGATCAAAGCTACCAACACTGGGAAATTCTAACTTGCTGCCTTGTGTCATTTTTCTCCATTTCTTTTTGTAAACAACTGCTCGTTCACTGTGCTCCAACACATTATGGAAGCCGCCGATCCTTTTGGTCGACTCGCTTCCTCCCTAACTGGCACGTTATCACTGTGTGACCCGTTATTATCCATAATTACAGGAATAAACGTTCACAGCTAGTAGATACCGGTGGGTTATTACTTGTCTGAGAGCCCCCAACCACTCACTTCTCCACAAAATGGCACTATTCCGCAATCAAGCGTGAAGCCCACTATGCGAGGTAATGTACTCAATCACCAAGTCTTTCAACTAGCAGCGAACTTCTAGTCAACTTGCAAGGTGCGGCCTAATTTTTCCAGGGTACAACAAACTTGTTTTCCTGTACCCCCAAAAATCGGATTTTCTAAAGTAGCTAATCGGATCACTGGGTTCCGATTTAGCTTCTTGTACCCTCCTAGTGGATCAAAATAGGTAGTTCCACGGAAGGGGCAGTTCCTATGGGCACGTCGTCACGTGCACCCTGGTCCTACACTGGACTGTCCTACACTGGACTACACTGCGCTTGAGTCGTGCCGTCACACACCCGTTCGCCTCAGTTTTGTTTCACACTGGGCGCTAGTTACACCTAGGTCTTATGCTTATATTTGAAATATTTCTGTACAGAAAATCTTCCCAGGCTGGTAGCTTTTCACTAGATACTTATGCAGGTATAAATCCCTTATAAAAGGCTATAGGAATCTTTTAAAATAATGCTTGAGTTGCTTGTTTTTGGAAAATGAACAAAAAGAAAAAAAAACGTATTTTCTTTTATTAATCACCGCCTTATCCACAGTATATTACTATACTGTTTAAATAAAGCTAGTGGTTTAATACTGTTCACCTTTGAGTTCCTATGTGTGCTGCATGCGCAGTGCCAATGAACAGCCACGTGTGTACGTGCGTTGTTCACAGGCCGCCGATGAATTGGCCACCCACGTGTTCTATAGTGTATTTGCAAGGTTGCGCTCGAGTTTCGCTATACGCAGTAATTGCGCCTAAATGTGGAATAAATCCCTTAACTTCGTCCGAAAGTTACATATCAAGATGTGAAATAAATCCCGCACTTAATCCGTAAATCACGTACAAAGATGCGAAGATTTCCCGATATGGGCACGTGCGCGCGCACCTTGCGTAATACACAATAGACACTTTACGTTACTGTAAAAGGCCCAGAACTTATCGCCACGTGGCGGAGTCCCTGGCCCTGCAGTAACTAACACTAAAAGTTATAGTTTTGCACAGAGGGGATCCTCTATGTACTATAATAAAACACAGGCTCCACGTGTGCGAACCTTATCGCACGTGGCACATATACTGTAATGAACAAGCAACTCAAGACACTATACCCCGTTAAACTACTTGTGGCAGGCAGAAGTACAGTTTACTTAAACACTTAATATATGCTTTAAAACACGTGGCTTTATGTTTCACTTATTGTACTTCGGGTTCAAAGCTAGCACTTCTCGAACCCCGCACCGCCGCGGACCTGGCCTATCCAGCAATGGATAATAATACTTCCACCCTTTTGCTGGTATAGGTCGGGCCGCACGCCCGGTACTGAGTCCTAGAATGTGAAACGGCCGGACGATGCCCCCAATTGTTAATGGCGATTAAATATGACCAAAGAAACAATAAGTGAAAAGCGCAGTTTACATACTATGTCCGTAACCTGCGTACCCTTTATACCTAGCTACGTGCGAACAAAACGTAGTGCAGCGTAGCGTACCTTTATTGTGTGTTTTACACCAAAGAACTATTACCTTAATAAGATATCCTTTCTTAGGAATATGGATTTTGTCCATAACTATCGGACCGTATGTATTGCGAAATATTCGCACTGACCGGAATACTGCGCATATGAAACGGACCATATCGGTACTAAACATGATACAGACGGATGTATGCAAATGCTAACCAAGCTATGTGTGGCGTTCTAAACCTTTAACTATATTTTATTTAGTGTAAGTATGTTATTATGAATTTGTGTGTAATAGTATGGCTGCGCTTCTGGTCCACTTTGTCACACAGACTCGGGTATGGAAACTTTATTTGCGCAACTCTGCGAACCAAAATGGCGGCCATACTATTCTAAAATGGCGTGTGTGCAACTCGACTTCCACAGGATGCATGAGCGTCTCACATGCACCTCATGAATGGAGTTCGTGAGCATCTCACATGCACCTCATTCGCTCTGTAGTGCCCCATGACAATCGCCAAGAGCCAGAAAGATGGCCGCAGCTCCATCTGTAGTTTTTTGTATTTGTGCTGATAAGATATTTTGGTACTTGTGGACTTTCACGGCTCCCATCGCATGCCATATGTAGTGGCATGCGATTTTTTGCCGTTTTTATAAAAATCGCATGCGATCGCATCCCATGCGATTTTTAACAGAAATGCATCCATATGCATTGAAATTTGTATCAAACATGTTCAATGGCTCCCAAATGTCATTTTTCAGGCTGTACCACCCCCACTATCAACGCAAACCCGAAGCGTGGCGAGCGCAGCGAGCCCGCGCGGGGCGGCGGTACGCGTCCTACGACCTTTTCATACCCCCACTATCCACGTCGGCGTGGAGTTGAGAATAGAAAGTGTGGCGAGCGCAGCGAGCCACCGAGCCCGAAGCGTGGCGAGCGGACGCGGACACCTGTGAAGCCCGCGAGGGGACGCGGATACCTGTGAAGGTGTCCGTGTCCCCTCGCGGGGCTCGCTGCGCTCGCCATGCTTCAGGCTCGCTGCGCTCGCCACACTTTCTATTCTCAACTCCACGCGAACGTGGATAGTGGGGGTATGAAAAGGTCGTAGGACGCGTACCGCCGCCCCTCGCGGACTCGCTGCACTCGCCACGCTTCCGGTTCGCGTTGATTATGGGGGTGGTACAGCCTGAAAAATGACATTTGGGGGTCATTGAACATGTTTGATACAAATTTCAATGCATTTGGATGCATTTCTGTTAAAAATCGTATGCGATCGCATGCAATGCGATTTTTTGCTATACGATGCACATCGTGGGAGCCGTGATTGTCCACAAGTACCGATATTTTGCATACACACTGAACATTATTGTTCAGTAACATCACTGGGACCCTGCTGTCCTTCTCTTTGTCTCTCTGTCTCTGCTGTCAATTCCGATGTCCCTCTCTGTCCCTACTGTCGCTGTCCTTGTCCCTGCTGTCACTCCCACTGTCAATTCTGTCACTCCCTCTCTCTCTGCTGTCTCTATCTCTCGCTCTATCTATCTATCTATCTATCTATCTATCTATATATATATATATATATATATATATATATAAAATTTGGGGGGGCGCCAACATAACCTTGCCTCCGGGTGCCTGGGACAAACTTACGCCACTGCCAACATGACACCTATGTTTGGGGCCACAGCCATGTTAACCTGTAACAAAAACTGCTAAAATTTTTCCTAAACCAGCAGGTATGGAACTATTTGGCCCAGCTTAATCAACAAATTCTATCTATGACCATGATATTTATCTATAATTACCTTGCTGGGATATGTAGTTCCACAGCAGCACTATTGTTATGCTAACATTACAAGAGAGCATTACAATTACAAAACATTGCAATGTTTGTTGTAGAAGAAATGTGGACACACTTATCAGTTCGGGGTGGCGTTGCTGGCCTATCTGTATCCCCCACATGGAGGCCAGGAAGGACCTCTGGTGGGATGATCCTCTTTAACTTTTTCTCATTTTGGTCTTCAGCTGCCTTTTAATGTCATTAAAACATTTATTGACATTTCTGACAATGTGTTTATGACTGCTGACTGCGTTGACTGCCTCTGTTATGGAGTTCCACATGGCCCCCTTGCGCTGTGCAATTGTTTGATTATTATGTTTCTCCAGCAGCCGGTCATATATAGGGATAATGGCCCTGACTAATGCAGCATTTTCTTCATAAAAGAAGCGCAGCTTCCGGACACTTTGGGCGCGTCCACTTTCTCCCTCCTCCTCCAACTCCTCTATGGCCATGTCCCCCTCCTCCTCTAGGGCAGTCTCACCCTCCTCCTCCTCCTCACCTCCATCTTCATCCACCTCAGGCCAGTCGACCTCAGAGATGTGGCCCTCCTCCTCCTCTGTCTGTGGGGTGATGATTTCCTGTATGAGTAGATGGTATGAGGATGCAAGAGGGTCCTCCACCTCCTACTGCTGTGGCATCTCCTTCGGGTCCGGGCTGGGCCTGGCCTTGCTGTGGCCATGCTGCCTGCCACACTGCTGCCTCTCCCTCTCAATGTGCTGGGTGTCAGCATTCCTCTGCTGCCTCTCCCTCTGGCGCTGCTGCTGCCTGTCAGTGGGCCACTACTCCCTCTGCCACCTGCACTTACTGCCACTCCTCTACCAGACATCACCACTCCTCTCCATGCTCCTTACTCCCTTTTCAAAGGTTAAAATGGCGCCTGTGCCCCTTTATATAGGATGTGTGATGCATAATGTAGGGGACTAAGGTGGGCCAATAGGCTAAGGCATGCGGAGGCAGTGTTGTAATTAGCACTCCGGTTGGCCGTAAACTCGCACACGACTGCTGGAAAAAATCGCACTTTTATGTGTCATAAAATCACATCACACCAAATCGCATCTCTTTGCACTTTATCGCACTTTTTGGCTGCATATACGCTTCCCATTAAATATGTGGTTTACAAGGGAAAAATGTGATTTCAAAAAGTGCGAAGTGTGGCGATATGGTGCGATTTTTATAAAGTGCGAAAAAATCACATTCTATTAAATGTCACCAACTGTTTAATATGCCTGCTGAGATGGAAGTAATATATATCGTGCAATAGGTGTGATCTTCAGGCTCAATGTGATGCGCACGGGACAGCGCACCGCATAAGACCTGGTGTCAACAACATGTGATTTGGATGCTTTTCATGCACCCGGGACTTAGCATAAGACACCACGGGTGAAATGTAATAGGGTAAGATATTCAGAAAGTGAGAGATTTGGTAAGAAATCTCCAGGTGTTTTTTAAAGCGGCAATCATTTACTCTGCACAGCCAGTTTGATTTTGAAGTGTAAATGATTACACTTCAAAATCAAACTGGCTGTGCAGAGTAAATGATTGCCGCTTTAAAAAACCCTGGAGATTTCTTACCAAATCTCTCACTTTCTGAATCTCTCATCCTATTACATTTCACCCCACATTTCTATGCCCAATGCCGGACTCCTGTGAAACTAGCCAACAGGAGACTGGGGGCGGTCTTAGAAAGACTGTGATGCCTTATCTCTTTGTGATGTTTATAGGATATTTTACCCTTCTTGAAATCTCAATTTAAAAAAAAATTATTAATGAGTAAAAAGACCAATGATATTTTCTGAAAATGCAGTCTTCTGAGGAAAATTAAAAAAAGGTACAGTATATTATTTATATTATTATTACTACTACTATCATTTTAAATGCGTATACTTTGCCTCGCTTAGCCCTTTGGAGCATCGCATTTAATTTAGTTTATATTTTTCGCACCATATTTCATTTATTGATTGTCTCAGTTTTAATTTTGGCCACAATGTGTAATATTATGCTAATTAGTGATCTGTGTAAACTGGCACATTACATATGGTATCCCTGTGCCCATAATTCCCATAATAAGTCATGGCTTATTTTGCTGTATATACAAGGGGGCGGGATGCATCACATATCATATTTTGAAAGCGACATCCGATCACTGATCACATGCACACCGTCCTTAATTAATGCAGTGTACATGTAGATTTAAGCAAAGGACAGCTCTACTCATAATCTATATTGGTCAATGTATTTCATTCTATCCCAGAACTTTTTCAAAACATGTTGGGAAATTTACTAAGATGAAGGTTCTATTTCACAAGGCATGTTGCTATGTGAAACCAATCAGAATCTATTTATTTATTTAGCTCCTTCTAGAAAATAGATAGTATCTGATTGGTTGGCTATAGCAACATTCCTTCTGAAATTGAACTGAAATCTTAGGGAATTTCCCCAATTGTGTACAGAGTTGTGCTTCTGAATATCTATTTGTCATGATTGGCAGCCACAAGCACTAGTATTGCCTATCACAATGACCATAATTTTGACTTCCCCACGCTTCTAGCAATTTTGTCCACATTGCTTCTTGACAATTTTTTTCTTTGGGAGCCGTGTCCAGCTCCTCTTCTGCCTTCTCTGCCATTAGACTGATACTAGTTACCTCATTCTTGAAAATATAAGCCCTTATTGGCCAACTGCAAGCTCCTGTTCCATGGTTAACCCTCACTGGCAAGCTGGCAGCACTTTATTTGACTGTTGGTCTGCCCAAAGGAGACGGGGGGGGGGGGGGGGGGGGAGTGTACATGAGGCATGCTGTACTGTAGGGAGACATTACTTGGGTTGGGGGTAGAGGAGTGGAGGGGGCTGTACTGATAAATTTAACCCTAACCATTCCCTCCTGCAGCCTAAACTCTGACCTTTCCTCTTACACTTTAAATCCCGACATTACAGCACCTCACATATCTTAATCACTGACCTTCCCTCCTACAGCCTAAACTCTGACCTATCTCCTGCAGCCTAAACTTCTACCTTCGATCCCGCAGCCTAGTTCCCGACCTTCCCTCTCACAGCCTAAACCCTGACCCCCCCCCCACAGCCTAAACCCTGACCTTACCTCATGCAGCCTACCCTAACTATTCCCCGCCAGAACCTAGCCCTAACCTTTCCCCCCCCCCACAGCTTAAATCCTAACCTTCTCTCTAAATCTGCCCTCCCTCCTGCAGCCTAAGGGGGACATTTACTAAGATGTGTGTTCTACTGTTATAGGTAACCAATCAGAATCTACTTCTTATTTATTTAGCACCCTCTAGATCTGGGGTAGCCAACCCTAGTCCTCGAGAGCTACCAACATTACAGTGCATGTTTTGCAGGTCTCCTCACAGAATCACAAGTGAGCTAATTAGCTCCATCTGTGTATCTTTTAAAATGTGTCAGTGATTAATGAGTGCAGCTGTGCAGCAGCTAGGTTGTCTGGAAAATGTGAACTGTTTGTAGCTCTCAAGGGCTAGGGTTGGCTACCACTGCTCTAGATGATAGTAGGCAGGATCTGATTGGTTGCACATAGCAATATCACATGTGAAGTAGAAGACACATCTTGGTAAATTTCCCCCTAAACCCTAACAACTTAAGGTGAACACTACATATTCACACCCCTGCATCCATGATTTCCATAATCACGGTGCCCAAACTGCCTTTTTGTTCTGAATCTGCCTCTGACTGTAAACACTGTATTTTGGATACAAATGTGCAGCAGCTCCTTAGTGTTTCCCTCTTTAATGTGTATTTGTGTGTGTGTGTGTGTGTGTGTGTGTGTTGGGGAATCTAGATTACACAAAAAACAATCATGATAAGCAAGGTTTCCCAATTTACAGTTCATAGTTCTCTTGCACAGGTAAACATGTATTGATTGTCCACAGGTAGTGAACCCTAGCTAGAAGGCTCCACACATGAACCTGCACAGAAAACATGTGTAGTGAGACTTTTCTTAGAATTGGTTTAATGTAATGGAATGTAATCCATCTTCTCCTATTTACTACAGGTACCCTGTAAACCAGCTGTTAAATAGAATAACATATAAATACAGCTTTTCCTTTGCAAATGAAAATTGTATTTAGTGTTAAAACACCTATATTGGATATGTATTATCAATATACAGTAGATACTGTGAACTGATATTAACCACTTCGGTGGTATGCCCAGAAAGTTTCCGGGTTGAGCTGTGCTGCATGAGCGGGCTCTCCTGGAAAATGTTCAGGCATGACACTGATAAGCAGCACCACCATTTTTCAGCATCAGCGCTCCCCTCTTCCCCTCGCCATTCACTCCCCCCCACCTATCGATCCACCTGGCAATAGTATGCCGGGTTGAGTTAGGGCCCCTCACCGCTGGTCCCTGCCACTGATTTTCCCCATAGCCACTCGGGGAAGTTCAGGGCCACTCAGGAGTGTTTGGTCATTTGTGTTCGGGTGCCCAAACACACGAATGCCTGAGCACCTGGGTACTGCCAAGAGATGCCACCACCCCCCCTCTGAGCGGCCCCAAACTTTCCTGAGCGGCCACAATCAGCTGAAGCCAGAAGCAGCAGCCACAGGGGAGCTAGAGCTTTTCCACTTTAAAGATCATTATAAATAAACTGCTACAAAGTAGCGGGAAGCTCAGGAGCAGAGAATTGCTTGTGATACAGGAAGTGGAACTACATGAGAACTTGAAGACAAGTTGAACTTGTAAAGCACAGCTACCTGTGAATTGTTTATATAGCGCACTCTGGGGTAGATTTACGAAGTGGCGTTGATGTGTAAATGCGCTATCCCCGTGCGTTATAGCAGGGGATAGCGCATCGCCTAATCTGTCACACCCGCCGAGCGTTTACTCTAACGCCGGCGGTGTGGGGCAGAAGGCATAGCGCAGGGGCGATATTTTGCAGATTTATGAACGGTCAGCATCGCTGACCGTTCCGCCGCCTGCAGCTGTCGACTTCGCCAGCTGCAGACGGCGATGCCTATACCTAACAGCAGGGACAGCGCTGTCCCTGCTGCTGGGGCTGAGCTGCGCTGCGATCTCGCGAGACTAGCGAGATCCCGCGCATGCGCAGTAAGCCGGCCGGGGGGGAAGGAGACGGCGCATCAGTATTAACTGATGCACTGTCTCCAGGAGGGACATCGCCGGAGGGGGGAGTTAGCGCTCCCCCACTCTGGCGGCAAGATCTTAATAGATCTTGTCGGTGTCCCCTCCTGCTTCGCCTCGCTAATGAGGCGAAGCAGGAACTGTTATAGCGGCGCGATAGGCGCCGCTATAATAAATCTACCCCTCTGTCTGCAGATATAACACTGCAGTCATGTGGAAAACAAGTCTCTGTGATTGGTTTTAATAATGTCAGCTGACCTCAGACAATAGGCAGCCCAGACTGCAGGAATAGTATACTGAAGTGGAACATCATGAGATGACCGGCCAGCAGAGACATGTTGGACAGTGAATTGGCAGTACCGGATCATGTAAGAGGCAGTGGGGGAAATTTACTAATACCCCTTTTACACCAAAAACCCTGGTCCGACCCTGGTCTTTGAACGCTGGAGTTTCCAGGGTCTGACCCTGCTTTATACTGCATTTACACAGCACTTCGACCTGGGTCGGACCTGGGTCCGCACCATTTATACTGGACCTGGGTCAGCCCTGCCTTTTCTTGTGTAAAATGGCCTGAAGCATCACATCACCTCCCCTGCATCTCATCACCCCCCCCTGAAGCATCAAATCACCTCCCCCTGCTCATCTTTGCCCCCTGAAGCACCAAATCCCCCCTGCACATCTTTACTCCGTGAAGCACCAAATCCCCCCCCCCGCACATCTTTACCCCCTGAAGCACCAAATTCTCCCCCCCCCCTGCACATATTTACTCCCTGAAGCATCACATAATACCCCCACCACCCCTGAAGCATCACATCACATCAGCCCCCCCCTCCCCCCCCACGCCCCTTGCACATCATTACCCCCCTGAAGCATTACATCATATCACCACCCCACCTCAACCCAGTGCGGGGACCAGCCTCCAGGCAGCGGGGTCCGGCAGTGCAGGGCAGGCGGGTAATCCAGCGTATAGGAAGTTGCCAGTGGGGTCCCTCCAGTGCATGGGAAGTAACCCGTGGGGTCCCTGCGGCGGATGGGAACTAGTAGCAGTAGTTCCCAGCCGCCGCAGGGACCCTCACCGGTTACTTCCCATGCGCTGGATGGACTCTGCCACCGGCGACTTCCCATACGCCGGATGGACGCCCTGGCCGCCTGCACTGCTGGACCCCGCGCTGGGGTGTGATGAGGTGATGCAGCAGCGGAGAGTGATGGATCCCGCTGCCTCCACGTCGAGTTACACCGGCAGCTGCGGTGAGCATCCCCTCCGTCTCCCCCTCAGCAGCCTGACAGATCGCCCCCGCCCACCCCTCAGCAGCTGCAGACACCACTCTCCTCCCGCAGCATGCCGTGCACGGACCCGCTGCGGGTGCCTCAACCCGCAGCGGGACCATTTACACCGGGCTCTACACGGGTCCTAACCGTGTTCTACCCAGGTCAGGACCTGGGTAGAGGACCCGTGTAAATGGACACGGTTTGACGCCATTTACACCGCCGAAGATCCGGGTCTGACCCGCCGCTGACCCGGATTTTTCGGCGGTGTAAAAGGGGTATTAGATGGGAGTTCTATTTCACATGGGATGTTGCCAAGGGCATAACTACTATAGGTGCAAGGGGTGCCGCTGCTATGGGGCCCAGAGTTGAAGGGGGCCCATCTTTACTGTCTAAGGAATATGGGTACTTATGTACTAACTGGGCTGTCGATTTTGAAATCGGGTCCATCGCATCGCATCGCATCCGACCATATCGCATGCGATGCGATGCGATGGACCCAATTTTTCCATAGGATTCAATGTTAAAATGGACTGAGTCCATTTGAACATGGAATTCAATGGGAAAAGGGGTCCTTTTCATACCCCTACTATCCAAGTGGGCATGGAGTTGGATATAAACCTGTGGCGAGCGTAGCGAGCCACCGAGCCCGAAGCGTGGCGAGCAAAGCGAGCACCGCGAGGGGACACAGAATACCGTCCCCTCGCGGGGACGGTATTCTGTGTTAAGGCATACAATCAAAAAATCGGCAGCCCAGATACTACATAAGTACCGGAATATGTTTACATACATTTATCACCATCAGTCGCTAAATAGGGGTCCCTTACAAACTTTTGCTATGGGGCCTATGAATATCTAGTTACGCCCCTGGATGTTGCTATGGGCAACCAATCAGATACTATCTATTATCTTCTAGAAGGTGCTAAATAATAAGTAGATTCTGATTGGTTGCCCATAACAACATCCCATGTGAAATAGAACCCCCATCTTAGTAAATCCCCCCCAGTGTCTTAGAACCTGCAGTGTGAAAATTCAAAAGGCATCAAGGGTGAAATTTAATAGGGTGAGAGAATCAGAAAGTGAGAGGTTTGGTAAGAAATCTCCAGTTTCGCAGTGTAAATGATAGCCGCTTTAAAAAAAAAAAAAGCATCATAACAGTTCAGTTGTTTTAAGATCATGTTACTGTTTGAGACCGTAAGATGGAGAAGCTTGTAGTAAGGTTTTTTTTTAGAAGTGGAGTGCGCCAAGAACTTATAGGTGTCCTCCTCTTCGCTCTTGAGTCTCACAACTTTAAAGTAGGACTGTGGGCCCTCAGTCAACAAGTAACAAGTAACAAGTGCTGCTGTAAGCCTGACGAAGGGTCTGTTTAGCCTCAAAACTGTTGTACAATAAATGTAACTTTCTTTGCCAAACCCTGGAGTGCCGTGCGATGTTCTAACCCTTATGGGTTCCATCTATACCACGTCTATCTAATCCTGCAAAGGCACCCAGGTACCTGCTCTCTGCTACTAGAAGTGCCGGGTCGTCCACCATTATATATATACATCTGCTCTATATATATATATATATATATATATATATATATATATATATATATATATATATATATATGTGTGTGTGTGTGTGTGTGTGTGTGTGTGTGTGTGTGTATATATGTATATATATATATATATATATATATATATATATATATATATATATATATATATATATAATATATATATACCATATTTGCCGGCGTATAAGATGACTTTTTACCCCTGAAAAAAATGCCTCCAAGTGGGGGGGTTGTCTTATACGCCGGATACGCCTTATACGCTGTGTCTTGCGCGGGGTTAATGGAGGCGAGGTGCAGCGGGGATGGAAGCGACGGCGAATGGAGCGGTGCTTTGAATCTGGTGCCGCTGCGGCCGCCAATTTAAAGCGCCGCTCGCGGCGGTTTGAATGTCCCGCTATTTGGGAGCCAATCAGGGCTCCCGAGTCGGGAGCCAATGGCAGACGGCTGCGGCGAGCCAATCAGCGCTCACCGTACTCAGCCTTGCCCCCGGCATCTGGGAGGGCGAGGAAGGAAGTCCCCCTGCTGAGGAGCAAGAGGATGCCGGAAGCCGCCGGAGGACGGCGCAGAAGACTGCGGCTGGGAGAAGAGCTCCTGCGGCCACCGAAGAGGCCAGAAGACGCCGGGGCAGTGAAGAGGAGAAGCAGCGCCGCCACTGGCCAGGACAGGCCAGTGGCAGAAGAAAGATGGTGGCCAGATCCGGAAAGGCCAGCAGGGGTGGAAAGCAGAAGAGCTGACGAAGCTCCCCCTTGAGGCCTCTCCCAACAGCAGGTAGGCGGCCCCAGGCCACCTACCCCTCCCTTGACCACCGGGTGATCGGGCACTAGGCCCGTGGGTACAGATCAAACCCCTCCGGCCTGTGGGCATGACAGTCGGGCCCTCTCGGCCCGTGGGCATTTCATTCCCTTCTGGCCCTTATTGCATTTAGCTGGGCCCTTCTGGGGCCCTCCTATTGTTGGGGGGTCGTCTTATATGGCCGGTCATCTAATACGCCGGCAAATATGGTGTGTTTATAGATATATATATATATATACTGTATATATATATATATATATATGGGTCAGTATAGAAATCATACAGCGGCACTCCACAGGCAAATTCAAAGGTGCTTTTATAGGTGTCCCAACGTTTCGGGGATGGATACCACTTTATCAAGGTGTACCGGCACCTGTACACCTTGATAAAGGGGTATCCATCCCCGAAATGTTGGGACACCTATAAAAGCACCTTTGAATTTGCCTGTGGAGTGCCGCTGTATGATTTCTATACTGACCCATATCTTACTGTGCCAGAAGGCACCCGCAGCAGTTGTCTTTTGGTTTTGGGAGTGCCAAGCTGAACGTCTATATATATATATATATATATATATATATATATATATATATAGCAGGTTTGTAGGGCGGCACTCACAGCAAAAACAGCTCCCAGTCGGAGTTTAATCATCAACGTTTCGAAGTTTAATAGGTTACTTCGTCTTCAGGATACATAAAACAAGTGCATACAGTGACAGAATTTATACATACCCAATCCCCGCGAAAAGGAGACGTCGTCTGCACGTTCTTCCGGGTCACGTGGTGTACGGACGTCATCACCCATGCTGCCGTTGCTATGGTGTCCACATAGCATTCGGCGCTCAAGTGACGCGTCCCTGCTGTTACCCAGGACGCGAATACGTCAGGCTGGGGGCGTCTCCGCAGCAGCACATCGCCATGGTAATATGACGCTAGCTAGCCACGGCAGCGAACCCCAGCACTATACGCACGCTGTGCATCGGGCCCATCCCTTGCAATCTTACAATAACAACACCCAAATACTTTAAAAAAATTAGGACTTTACATGGAAATTAATGCAATTATACACTATATACATAAATCATTACAGTACTTTAGAATATTAAATGCAATATATTTGACGACTCACCCATAACGGTTCAGTATACAAAGGATAGTAAAGAGTCAAATCACCATCAATACATGAAATCATTCCAATAGATATACATAATACACTCACGTTTGGTCAATACTTTTTCTCAGTATAAGTTTACTTAACGGCACATTGATGGCCAGGGCCAGGCTGACAGTGTGGCTGGGCAGGGCCAGGGCAGATGGCAGCAGCAGCAGGAGGACTGTCTGACCAGACTCCAGAGAGTGGACACAGGACTGATGGACGGAGCGTAGTGCACAGCCGGATGCAAGCGGCAGCCATAGGCCTTAAGACCATCCTCATGCAAAGTGGCAGCCTCAGGCCTCAAGATCATCCTCACACGCTGCACCTGACACACCTCCTGACCAGCGGTGGGCGGGCGGCACGTCTGACGGGCAGCTCACTCTGCAGGACAGCGGCAGTGCCCACCAGAGGGGGAAGACTCAGAGGCAGCGGCGGGGTGAGTCTGGAGTCTTTTTTAGAGACTGGAAATGACTCCGGTAGGGGTGCCACCCAAAATGGGAGAATCCCGCAAATCTGGGAGAGGGGGCAACCCTAACCCCCACTGTCTGAGGACCCACCTCCAGGGCAGGCGCCACCACTAGGCAAATCTAGGCATTTGCCTAGGGCGCCAGCCACTGGAGGGCAGCACTTCGCCCCTCGCCTCTCGCATGGAGGCTGCAGGGGTGTCCGTGCCGGGTACCTGCGGCACTGTGTGATCTGGCGGCGGGGTCCCTGCCGTGATGCGCGCTATCCGGCAGCCAGGCGGCGCGGGAAGCGCTGCTGGTGCTGGGTTTGAAAACATTCTGCATGCTGATTGGCTGAGATTCAGCCAATCAGCGTGCGGCGAGTTTTCAAACCCATCAGCGCTTCCCGCGCCGCCTGGCTGCCGGATAGCGCGCATCACTGCAGGGACCCCGCCGCCAGATCACACAGCACCGCAGGTACCCCCCCCCCTAGGCAATGGGGCGCCCCACCCCCCCTCGCCTGGGGCGCTCCGGTGCCTTGCACCGGCCCTGCCCACCTCCACCTCTAAGGATCAGGTTTCAGACTTTGCACTTGAATTACATATTATTTATATAATTTTACCTTATAATGCACTGTTGTATTTTCTACAGTGTGTTGCTGTTATTAATCTGGTATATTGCATATGCATCAGTATTTATTATATATATTTATCAATAGACCCAGACCATGCACTCTCTAATGGTTAGCTCTATAGTGTCTGGCCACACCCCGTCTGGGAACTGGCCACTCAGTGCATAGTTACCTACCCCAGGGCCGGCCTTAGGCATAGGCACACTAGGCAATTGCCTAGGGCATTTGGAATTCCTAGGGGCATCAGCAGCTTCTGCTGATTAAAATGATATGCAGCATGCCTATATTCTGTGTGAGTGAGGCTGTATCTGCATATGAAATAGTGTATTCATGGAAATCACTGTAACATAGCATTCCGTATGCAGGTACAGCCACAGTCGCACACAGAATATAGGCATGCCGCATATCATTTTAATCATCGGAAGCTCCTTGTGTGTGCTGGTCATAACAATGCAAATAAGACAAATTTTCAGCAAAAAAGGCACCCAACGTTAGCAGAACTGGCCAGGAGCTGCATGGCCTATTGAGTCAAGATGTATGAGGAAACATCTGAATCCAAGCAGAGGCAGAGGTCACAGTGTTAGCGGCTGTGCGAGTGCTATCTAAAGGGTGGGTTGGTTGTGCAATAGTGTTCAGCATATGTGTAAGGGGCATTATGTGTGTCATGTATAAATGCATTAATAATGTGCGACATATGTGTAACAAGCATTATGTGATTCATGTGTATAAGGGCATTAATAATGTGCGACATGTGTAATGGGCATTTTGTGTGTCATGTGTATAAGGGCATTAATAATGTGAAACATATGTGTAAGGGGCATTATGTGTGTCATATGTATGAAGGGCATTAATAAAGGTTGGCATAATGTGTAAGGGGCATTATGGTTATAAGGACATAAATAATGTGTGTCATGTGTAAGGGGCATTACTGTGGTATTATCAGGGGTGCCGAGAGAAAGGGGTAGGGGGTACAAATTACCCAGGCCAAAGCCTGATGGGAGGGCCCAGTGGGGGCCCTGGGCCCCCTCCCCTTAAGTGACAGCAGCAGCTGCAGCTCTTCTCCTCTACCCAGCACACACTGCTTTGTGCTGGGTTGCAGTGTGGCCATGGAGGTGGTTAAAATACAATATTTTCTCAGGATTTTTTTCTAAGGGTGATGAGTAATGTATATAAGGTAAAGTGGTACTACAATGTGATGTAACATGAATAAGGGACACTATCACATGATATAATGTGAATAAAGTTGCACTACTGTGTGGCATAATTTGAATTTGGGGTAAAATTGTGTGGCCATGCCCCTTCCCAGCAAGAACACACCCCTGTTTGGGCTGCGCACCAAATGTGTGCACTGTTTCTATTTAAAATATTGCAGGTAGGAGCACCAAAATGATGACTGCTATGATGAGGGTTGATGGTGCTGGGAAAGGGCAGTGTCAGAGGCGGAACTAGTGGCGGTGCTAGGGGGCACCAGCCAAAATCTTGCCTAGGGCATCATTTAGGCTAGGGCCGGCTCTGACCTACCCTCCTGCATTCTGCAGGAGACTCCCTGAAATAACAGCAATATCCCTCTCTCCCTCATTAGTCTACCAATCTCCCTCATATCTCCTAGCCCACATTATATAGCTGTTACATTTTGGGGGAATAAAATAATGAGAGACAGATACATTTACATTGAATCATCAGTGCCATTTCCCAGCACTTTACCAAGAATAGTATCTCTTACTAACTGCTTTGGGGCTCATCTACATTTGGATATAAGTCATTTTAAAAGATTCCTCTCAGATGTAGCAGTACACACCCACGCTTCTAGGTGCCACATTCACAATTTCACATTCTCTCCATATATGGAACTAGACACGCCCTTTGGGTGGAGCATGACACGCTGTCTCAATGGGGCGCTGTGCAAATTTCTATCACCAACTATAATCTCCCTGAAACTAGTTTACAAAAGTAGGCAAGTATGACTCAGTGGGCCCTTCATGTCTGACACTAACTTTAATCCACTATTACCGCTATTGCAGAGCCCTGCACCACTACAAGAGATGTGTCACTATGACCCTTATTCAGATCTGATCACAGTACAAATTTGTTCTCAAAATGGGCAAAACCATATGCACTGCAGGTGGGGCAGATGTAACATGTGAAGAGATAGTTAAATTTGGGTGGGGTGTGTTGAAACTGAAATCTAAATTGCAGTGTAAAAATAATGCAGCCAGTATCTACCCTGCTCAGAAACAAAATACAGTAACTCACACAAATGTAACTCTTTCTGCACATGTTACATCTGCCCCACCTGCAGTGCACATGGTTTAAGCCATTTTGAGAACAAATTTGTACTGCTATCAGATCTGAATAAAATCCACTCTACACCCCCTGCTCCTCTACAAGCTCCACTCTATGGCCCTTATTCTAGTTCGTGCGGTACGGCCCGCGTGCGGCCGTACCGCCGATGTTTTTACACTGCACATGCGCAGAGGTGAATCTGCGCATGTGCAGCCCCCTTCGCCGCAGACGTATTTCGTCCGCCGCAAAGGGGGCGTATAGGGGCGTGAGAGGCATCATGCCCTCATTTCCCTATGTGTACGCCCCGCGTTTCATGGGCGTTCCCATGCAAACGCGGGGCGTATGCATGGTAATGAGGCCATGACGCAACTCATGGGGGCGGAAAGCTGACGTCGCCGGATGTCAGCTTTCAGCCCCCATACAAGCTACCACACGGACGATTGTCCGTGTGGTCTCAGCTTGCGGGAGCTGCCGCGGCGTGCGGACCTGCCTTCGATGGTCGACGACCATCGAATGCAGGGGGCAGCTCCCACCATGGTGGAGGCGTTGCCTCCACCATTTGTATGCGGATCGCCAGCCGTCCGTGTACGGACGGCCGTGGCGATCCGTAGGGTGGGCGGGGATTGGTTTGTGCGGCCGGAGCCCCGTGTGCGGCTCTGGCCGCACCAACCAGAATAAGGGCCTATCTGATAACTCAGAAGTGTAACAGTGAATGTCAGTGACGTGCGATGAGGTCATTGCCTGGGGAGGCACTGATCTCCCCGCACGGGACCACAGGCACGGGACCCCCCCCCTCGCCCGCCCGCCCGCATACCATGCTATATGGTATATGCAGCGGCCAGGCACAGGAAGCAGGGCGTATATGCGCCCCCATCCCCCGGCGGACTCACCTCTCCTCGGCGGTGACAGCGGCGCCGGACTCCACGCTGTCGCGCTGCTGCATCCTATCCAGGTGGGCCCTGCATGTGTGTGATTGGACAGCGGATCCATCACTGGATCCGCTGACCCAATCACATCTGGGGGCGTGCATTCATACTGGTGCCCCTGTCATTGCGGCACCAGTATGAGTGCCACTTCCCCATTCATTTTCAATGGGCTTTTACAGCCCATTGCTGCACCCTGCCCCCTGCCCTCCCCTACCCGCCCCCCGCTGCCCGTTTTTTTAATGTTAACAGCGGGAGGCACCGCCTCCCCTGCCTCCCCGGACTGCACGTCCCTAGTGAATGTGGATGTACCAAACTACATTGCCTGGTTAAGCCATTGGACTGGTCATTGCCTGAATTTCAACCAATGGTGTGTAAAGTTTTATGCTTAACACCTAAACTGCGCAATCATTCCCAATAACAATAATAATAACCACATATGGGAGGGGGGGCGTGACTTGGTGTAGCATTGAGTAGCAGCACACACGCTGCAGCTCCCTCCTCAAGATCCTGGAAACCCAGCCGGCAATTCCCTGGTGGAATCCCCGAAAGGAAACAGCATGAAGTGGCGATAATAGCAGGTTTCCCCCCCACACACACATTTCTCTACTCTGCTACTCACCCTGAAGGCACAAAGGTGCGGTGGGCGCACTAAGGGAACGTTGCGGTTGGTTGCTGATTGTGCGGGGACTGAATAACGGGAGTACGCTCCGGATGTCCGGCCAGAACGGGGGCGCTAAATCGAGGCGCACACACACGCGACAGCAAGTAGCCAGCGTGGTAATCACTGCGGCAGCCACAGCAAACTAACTGAACGGCCGGCACGGCAGCAGGCTTGGTGGAGGCGAAGAGGACAGTAAGAGACCGCACCATAAGGGCTCTCCCTCTCCCGGCAGCAGCACAAAAGCACGGAGCAGCAGCAGCAGCAGCACAGGACAAAGGGACCGTGTACCGACGGTGGACTGGGTTCCATCCTGAGAGACACAGGACATTCGGCTGTGGAGCGGTGGCCGTGAGTAAAAATATCTTTGAAGTCAGAGATGTGCCAAGAGTCAATACTACGGCCCTGCAAATAAAATGCTGTTGCTCATAGCTAAGTTACCAGAGGTTTCCTGACTTCCCTTTTTTTTTTGGGTAGTAGCAAATCTAGTATCCCTTAATTGCATCATTAACGGGAAAACAAAGAATGTTGCTAAAACCAATCCAATAGCATACTGTTCAAAAGCCACTTGTTGGGATTGAGGAACATTGTGTGTTTGGGGTATTGTAATTACCTCTCCTCCATTTGACTGTTTGCTGTACGAGACTGTCTAAGAGGCTAACAAGTTTAGTGGCCCGTAAATTGGGCACCTGCAAAATTGTACAATGGTAAAAGGTGCTGCAGCAGCTGCAGCGGCTGCTGCAAAATTAGAAAAATTCTCACGCAACTCGCAATCCACAAGATCCATAGTACAAAGTGTTCCTAACTCTCCATCGCAGCATGCCGAACTGGAAACTTCTATCAGTGAGTCCGCTCAATCTACACAACAAATACTATCAGCAATATCCAGCTCTGAGCAAAAAGTAATGGAGAAGATTGGACAAGTCCAAATTGATGTTTCACTGCTGAGGCAGGATTTACAAAAAATGAGGGAAAGAGTAACTGAGACAGAAAATCGTATATCTCAGCTGGAAGACATCACTACTCCTTTAAAAAATAAAGTTACAGATCTTTCTACGCAAGTAGCATCCATTCAGACCAAGCTCTCAGATATGGAAGGAAGATTGAGGCGAAATAATATCCGCATAGTAGGCCTCCCAGAACGGGTTGAAGGGATGGACTCAGGAAAATTTACAGAAGAATGGCTGATACAAATATTCACTAAAGAAGTGTTCTCCCAACAGTTTGCGGTGGAATGAGCGCATAGAATACCAGGAGGAATGCCTAAGCCTGGCGCTCCCTCAAGAACACTAATAGTTCGCCTTCTTCACTTTAAAGATAGGGACACTGTGTTACGCCTGGCGCGGATAAAAGGCGAGATACTATATGACAATCATTCAATATCCATCTACCCCGACTTTGCCATTGAAGTACGGAAGAATCGGGCCACCTTTACCCAGGTTAAAAGCAAATTGCGGGACAAAAATATACAATATTCAATGATATTTCCAGCAAAACTGAGGATTGTTTATGAGAATTCAACGTATTTTTTCTTAAGTGCTACAGAAGCCGAAAAATGGGTGGAGACTAGACTTTCTACAAAATGATGAAGGAAAGTGGCCATAAGGGATGAGGAATGCCACAGATTGCTGTTCCTTTTTTTATTTTTTATTTTTTTCTCCTTAACGGGAGGTTTCTACAATTACTCCTTTTATACTACTTTCTAGAAGAACTTTTCTGTGTATATACTGATGGTTACAGTGATGGGACAATAACAACAATAACTATAAAAAATGCATAAGTTGGAATGAACTAACATGGTCTGCACACTGATTGACCTAAACAATCTATATCTTGGGCAAGCTGCTAATAAGACATTGGATGAATCAACATTGACGTTCCAACCAGACATACGGCCTAAAACAGGCCAATCATAGTGTGCTTAAATTTCTTCTCTGTCTTTCTCACTATCCTTTTTTCTTCCTAAATTTTGAGTGTAATAATATGTGTGTTAATGTTAAGTACAGAAACTAAAAGATAAAGGCCCTTATTCTGATCGGTGCGGAAATTCCCGCATGCGGACGGACCGCCGATGTTGATCGTCTGCGCATGTGCAGAGGTCACTCTGCGCATGTGCAGGCGATTTCGCCGCACGGATTCTTTATTCGCCGCACAGGGGGCGTAGAGGGGCGTGAGGGGCTACTTAGCCTCATTACCCTATGCATACGCCCCGCGTTTCATGGGCGTTCCCATGCAAACGCGGGGCGTATGCATGGTAATGAGGCCGTGATGCGTGGGTACGGGGCGGGCATCTGACATCGCCGGATGTCAGCTGCCCGCCCCCATACAAGATTTCACACGGACAAGTGTCCGTGTGGTCTTGTGTTGCGGGACCTGGTGGAGCGTGCGGCCCTGCATTCGATGTTCGGCGACCATCGAATGCAGGGGCTGCTCCCACCATGGAGGAGGCGTATCCCCGTCCAATTTCATGCGGATCGCCACATATCCGCGTACGGACGGCAGGTGGCGATCCGTATGGAAGGCGGGGATTCGCCTGCACGGTCGCGGCCGCATATTCTGATCGGGCCGCACCGATCAGAATAAGGGCCAAAATGTAGTTTAAACTAAAAATGAGATTAATATACACAGGGGGAGACACTTTTTGGTGTCAATATCTACAGGCCTGAGTAGGCCAATCATAGTGTGCTTTATTTCTTCTCTGTCTATCTTACTATCCTTTCTATTTCATATTTGAGTGTAAAATTATAACTGTTAAACGAAGACTGTGAAGGTTAAATTAATAATAATATTGAAATATATATTTGGGACACTAAAGTTTGTATGGTTAAACTATTAAAGGGGAAGAGAGGGGGGGAGGGGAGGGAGGAAAGGGGGAAAAAGAGATTTGGGGGGATTTAAGGTTAAAAGATCTATTTAGATAGAGGGCCTGAGAAGGCCAATCATGGTGTGCTTTGTTTCTTTTCTGTCTTTCTCACTATCCTTTCTATTCATATTACGAGTGTTAAATTAATATGTTAAATAGTGGACTAGGTAGGACAAAGGAGAAAAACTGAAACAATATCTGCCTAAAGCAGGCGGTATTAACGTTTCTACCTAGACAAATAGTCAGTGAGCGATTTAGATATACTACCCAAGAGAGGTCGGGGGGATCTAATATTGAGAACTCCTCCAGATAGAGGGCCTAAGAAGGCCAATCGTGGTGTGCTTTATTTCTTCTCCATCTTTCTTACTATCCTTGTTATTCATATTTGAGTGTTATATAAATATGTTAACTATAGACTAGGAAAATCGAATTGATATCTGTCTAAAACTGGGTGACACTAATGCCCCTTTTTAGATTAACAGTCAATGTATGAACTAGTTAAACTACCTCAGAGAGATCGGGGGGATTTAATACTAAGAATTCATTTAGATGAAGGGCCTGAGAAGGCCAATCGTAGTGTGCTGTATTTTCCTCTCCGTCTTTCTTATTATTCTGTTTATTCATAATTTGAGTGTTATATAAATGTGCTAATGGGAGATTGGGCAGGTCAGAACTAAAGGTAAAATTGGAGTTATATTTGCCTAAATTGCGTCACACCAATGTTTTGTTTAGATAATCTGTCTATAGCATATAGGGCAAAGAAAGAAGGAAAAACATAGATTAGACCAAAAGGAGGTATTATATATGATCAGAAAAATCCTCCCCCCCCCCCCCTTTTTTTTTTTACTCTCTCCTTTTTTTTCTTTCCATCAGGGGGAGGAGTGTAGTATATTTGTAAAATAAAGGAGGGAGTACTAGTATGATAATTAGAGGTGGGAGTTTTTTTTCCCAAAGTCCCCGTAAGGGATAGTAAGTGTAGCTATCACGGGCAGGGAGTTAGGTATTCCTCTGGGTCGAGGTTATACAGGGCGGGATAGGGTGGGCACCAGGGGGTTTATGTTTGTAGAAAGAATGAAAAAATTAGTAAACCAAGTCATAAGGTGTATACTTAAAAGTTATCAAGAACTATATAATAATTGTTTGTTTCTTATGGGGTGTCGCATTGATGTACTATTCATTAAAAATACAGGATGTAGACATTTATATGAATTGATATATGGCTAAACGATCACAAGAGTTAACTATTATGTGCTGGAATGTTAGGGGTCTTAACAACAAGATCAAAAGATCACTGGTTATGTCCCAAATACGTAAATGCGCGGCAAATGTTATCTGCCTGTCTGAAACACACTTACAAGGGGATTGTAAGGATTCTGGGAGTGTCCCCGCCAATCTAACTCCGTTGCCTCTGGCTGGAATCGACGGACGTGTGCTAGGCTTCACCTGGGCCCGTCTCGGCTGAAGGGCGAATTAGGTCCGCCCCACTCCGCTACAGGCAGGTCTTAGGTATGGACAACACGTCCGCCGAGGCCAGGAGAGAGCAAGGGGACAACCTAGCTAAATACCAGAACGGGGGACTCCCAGAAATCCCAGGGAAGCAGCTAGGCTCAGCAGATGACAAAAATGGCAACAATGCTTGAAAGATGTTATATAAAGAAATAGCAACAATGCTCAAAAGAAGATATAATAATGGCAACAATGCTTGAGAGATGTTATATAAAGAAATAGCAACAATGCTCAGAAGAAGATATCAAAAAATGGCAACAATGCTTGAAAGATGTAATATAAGGAAATGGCAATACTGCTGACTGAGATGTACAATAAAGAAGAATGCCAAACAGCATGAGAGAAACACAGGATGACCCCTGACTTATCTGGAGAGATGACGGTGTCACAGACAAGCTCCTGGAGACTTCTGAGGATGATAACTCTCGCAGTAGGGCACACTAAAGGACTCTCAGACACGGCAGGACAAAACCAGGCAAGGCAGACCAGACGGGGAACAACAGGGATGCTTCCGACAGGAACCAGGACCAGGAACACGATCTTAGCAAACAGCTGAAAAAACGCTATAACCGGCGTCTGTGAGAGAAAGATGCCGGCTTATATTTGAATTAGCCGCCCCCTGTGGCGACATCACTTCCTGTCCGCCCTGCAGAGTCTTCCCCCTGGCGAGACGGCCGTAACGGAAGTTCGGGGCGTTGCCTAGCAACGTCCCCAAAGCTTCCTGATGACGCGCGTCGGAAGATGGCCGCCGTCCTAGCAGCGCAGACGCTGCTGAGGGACCTGGACGGCGGCGACGCCAGGTACGGCGCCTAACAGTACCCCCCCCCTTGCGGATGGGTCAAGGGACCCCCAAGCCTGGGTTTATGGGGAAATTCTTCAAAAAAAAAATTCTTAAGGGAAGGAGCGTGGAGCTCGTTGTCCGGAATCCAGGATCTCTCCTCCGGGCCATATCCTTTCCAGTGCACTAGAAATCTGAGCTGATTGCGAGTCACTTTGGAATCAAGAATCCTCTCAATCACAAACTCCCTGCGACCTTGAACCAGGACAGGTGCGGGTCTCTGGCGCCTGGGCTGAGAAGCCTGCTTAAAAAGGGAGCAATGAAAGGTATTGTGAATCTTCATGGTTCGGGGCAGTTGGAGCCTGAAAGCCACTGGGTTGATTTGACTGATAATTTTAAAAGGACCAATAAAGCGGGGACCAAGCTTCTGAGAGACCTGGCGAATCTTAATGTTCCGGGTTGAGAGCAAAACCCAGTCTCCTACTCTAAATGAGCAGGGGGTACTTGTGGAGTATCACGGCTCCCACGACCTGCATCGTATGCAGATCGTATGCTAAAAATCGCATCGCATCGCATGCGATCAAATCGCATGCGATGCGATGCGATCGCACACGATTTTGCACTGAAATGCAGCACCACCCCCCACTATCAACGTCAACCCGAAGCGTGGCGAGCGCAGCGAGCCCGCGAGGGGCGGCGGTACGCGTCCTACAACCTTTTCATACCCCCACTATCCACGTCGGCGTGGAGTTGAGAATAGAATAGTGTGGCGAGCGCAGCGAGCCACCGAGCCCGAAGCGTGGCGAGCGCAGCGAGCCCCGCGAGGGGACGCGGATACCATCACAGCTATACGCGTCCCCTCGCGGGCTTCACAGGTATCCGCGTCCCCTCGCGGGGCTCGCTGCGCTCGCCACGCTTCGGGCTCGGTGGCTCGCTGCGCTCGCCACACTATTCTATTCTCAACTCCACGCCGACGTGGATAGTGGGGGTATGAAAAGGTCGTAGGACGCGTACCGCCGCCCCTCGCGGGCTCGCTGTGCTCGCCACGCTTCGGGTTGACGTTGATAGTGGGGGTGGTGCACTATGAAAAATGGCATTTGGGGGCATTTCACTACTTTAATACACATTTCAATGCATTCTGATGCATTTCTGTGCAAAATCGGGTGCCATCGCATCGCATCGTATGGCATCCGATGCGATTGCATACGATTTTTGAGCTAAAATGCTCAAAAATCGGTAAAACATCGTATCGCATCGTATGCCACTACATATGGCATACGATGCCATGCGATGGCATACGATTTTTGAGCAAAAATGCTCAAAAATCGGTAAAACATCGCATCGCATCGTATGCCATCATATGCCACTACATATGGCATACGATGGCATACGATGGGAGCCGTGATACTCCACAAGTACCGAGCAGGGCCTCCTGTGTCGATCGGAGAACCGTTTGGCAGATGCCGATGAAGCAAGAAGAGCTTTATGAACTTTGCTCCAAATGGCCCTTTTCTGTGACAACCAAGAACCACCCCCAGAAGATCCGGGATCAAAAGAATTGGCTCTGGGGTGTTGACCAGAGTTACAGAAAAATGGAGACATCTTTGAAGCTGAATGCCATGCATTATTATATGCAAACTCCGCGAAAGGCAGATGCTCCGACCAATTATTCTGGCACTTGGAAGCGTAACATCTTAAAAATTGCTCGAGGGACTGATTGACTCTCTCAGTCTGTCCATTTGACTGGGGATGATACCCAGAAGATGGACTGAGGTTGATGCCTAAAGCAGTACAGAGGAACTTCCAAAACTTGGCGACAAACTGTACCCCCCTATCCGAGACAATATCCCTGGGGAGAACATGGAGACGAAAGACATGCAACACAAATAATGCAGCCAATTTTTGGGCGGAGGGAAGACCGACCAGGGGAACAAAATGCGCCATTTTGCTGAAGCGGTCCACTACTACCCAGATGGTATCATGACCGGAGGAAGAGGGCAAATCCACAATAAAATCCATGGAGATATGGGTCCATGGTTTTACCGGACAAGATAAAGGAAGAAGTTGAAGGGGTGCGGAGGGACTTGTTTCTGGCACAGACCTCGCAGGACTTGACAAAAGATTCTACATCCCCCCTCATTGATGGCCACCATACTGAACGAGAGACTAAATCCAATGTCTTAGCATAACCAGGATGACCTGCAGTCTTGGCTGCATGAAACTCAGCAAGAACTCTCCCTCGGAGTCTGGAGGGAACAAACAATCTCCCCGAGGGGGTGAGGTCAGGTGCCTCCGTTTGTGCCCGTAAGACTTTAACCAAGAGTGTTTGAGCGATACCAACATGAATCCGAGAAGATGGAATAATGGTCTCAAGCGCTGATTCCCTGTCCTGAAGACCCAAAAAACTCCTAGACAAGGCGTCTGCCTTGACGTTTCTGGATCCTGGTCTAAAGGTAATCCAAAAATTGAATCGAGCAAAGAATAACGCCCACCTCGCCTGACGGGCATTAAGCCTCTTGGCATCCTGTAGATAAGAGAGGTTTTTATGATCCGTAAAAATGGTCACCTGAAATTTGGCTCCCTCCAACCAGTGCCTCCACTCCTCCAGAGCACACTTTATGGCCAGGAGTTCCCTGTTCCCCACATCGTAATTGCACTCCGCGGGAGAAAATTTACGAGAATGGAAGGAACAAGGATGTAAAAGACCATCCTTGGGATCTACCTGCGACAGTACAGCCCCAATGCCAATCTCAGAGGCATCTACCTCTAAAATAAACGGGCGGTCAGGATCAGGATAACGTAAGATACGAGCTGAAATAAATGCCTCTTTGAGAAGACGAAAAGAATTATGGACCTCTGTAGACCAGAGAGCGGGATCTGCACCCTTCTTAGTGAGTGCAACGATGGGCGCAACAATATCTGAGAACGCAGGAATGAACCTGCGATAGTAGTTCGCGAAACCCAGAAACCTCTGGACTGCTTTCAGAGTAGTGGGCTGCACCCAATCCATGATAGCCTGAACCTTGGCAGGATCCATACAGAAGCCCTCCGGGGAAATAACATAAATAAAGTTACAGACTTATCCGGCGCTTAGTAGCGTATTCCTCTGCCGAAAATTCCTTCAGCATATATTCCACATGTAAGGGATATAAACAATATCTCTCATGGTGTAGTACCACATGTAACAGGTTTATAACATAAGAGACAATACAGACAATAGAAACAATTTAGAACAAATTGTAACAAATCAACATTAAAATGAATCCTCCGTTTGCCAGCATGTAAAAGGGGGTAATTACCAGATCAATGGGAACTGTAGACGTACAGTTCAAATGGGCATGCTGTAATGATTCCCTGGAGTTAGGATACCGGCTTTCCTTCTCTCCTCTGCAACGCCGTCCTGCTCACCAAGGTCTCTGGAAACCTCCTTCTATGCTGCTGCACAAACTGGGTATTTTAGGTGCGGGCTTACACCACCGACGCGTTTCCTCCCCGCCTGGGGACTTTATCAAGGTGTAGATTCCGCCCGCTGCACCTGACTTTTAAAAGGCTGTTAACCAATCCTACTGAAGCTCCGGCAGCGCGGTCGGATTCCTAGACATCTGAATACTACGAGTCCCATAATCCTCTCCGCGGCTGCCGGCTTCCTGTTACTGGCATTGTAGCGTGATGTCCAGCGTCCAGGGTTACCATGGCGCCGCAGACGTCTGAATGCAATCTAGACGCTGTGCGCTTCTAAATACCAGCAAAGTCCGTCACTTTTGTCCAGTATATGTGTTGAAGGCTTTTGATAAAAAGATAAAAACAATATGTCAATTTCTCACTTATCAGAATGATAAAGGAACAATTTAACAACGAATATGGCAACTGCAGTACTTCAATTGCGAGTGCTAATATAGAAAGTGCTGGGAGAGATAAAGTGCTAAAGTGACAGAATACATAAAAGAATAGTGTAAAAAGTGTAAAAATACCCTTCTCTCTATTATAACCAGACTAATTAAGCAGTAGCTAAAAAAAGTTTTAAAATTTTATTAGCAATAAAATAAACAGTAAAATTTAATTTAATAGCAGCAAATTTTACTAGCAGCAGAATTTAATAGCAGCATAATGGGTTTCTTTAAGATTATTACAGGAACCACTTTATTTTGAAATCTGAGTTGAGACCCCCAGGCATGAGGGGTTGGGATCGTTTGGTCGAATGCATTATGGTCGAATGTCATTACATCGAATCCATTAGGTCGAATTGCTAAAAGGTCGACATGATTCTAGGTCGACATGGGAAAAGGTCGAAATGATTCTAGGTCGAAAGGTCATTAGTTCGACAGGTCATTAGGTCGACAAGGTCATTAGTTCGACATTGTCTAGGTCGACATTCACAAAGTCGACATGGGGTTTTTCACTGTTTTTTTACCTGAATGTCAACACAGTCGACATGGACACAGTTTAAAGTGCACTGCATCCCCTCGCATCGCTCGCTGCGCTCGCTATGCGTCGGGCACGGTGCCTCGCTACGCTCGGCACACTATTTTATTCTCCCACCACGCCCTAGTGGATGGTAGGGCATGAAATACCGCCTGTCAGCACATGTCGGCTCAAAAAACAGTGAAAAACCCCATGTCGACTTTGTGAATGTCGACCTAGACAATGTCGACCTAATGACCTTGTCGACCTAATGACCTGTCGAACTAATGACCTTTCGACCTAGAATCATTTCGACCTTTTCCCATGTCGACCTAGAATCATGTCGACCTTTTAGCAATTCGACCTAATGGATTCGATGTAATGACATTCGACCATAATGCATTCGACCAAATGACCGCATCCCGGCATGAGGGTCCCCAACTCATAAATAGTTTTCATTTCGGCTTTCGCCAATGCTGATTTCAGGTCCCTTTGTCTAATATTTTTCTTTATATGTTTAATCCCACAGAAAGATTTAATTCCAGAAGTGCAGCTTATGATGAACCCTGAAATGTTCAGAAAGAGCGTGTGTTTTAACGCCCTTCTTGATATTTCGCAGGTGTTCACCGAGTCTCGTTTTAAATGGCCTAGATGTTCTTCCGATGTACCATAAATTACATGTACATTCAATAGCGTACACGATACTGCTGCTATTGCAAGTCATAAAATCCTGAATCTTTAATAGAGTGGTGTTTATTTTTACTTCATTTATTTTATTGATACTGCCTTTTACATGTCTGCAGGCTATACATAGCCCACAGCGGAAAAACCCTTTTGATTTGACCGTTGTCATTTGTTTGTTAGTTACCGTCAGAGCACTCTTTACTAATGTACTTTTGATAGTGGGTGCTCTGCGGTAAATACATTTTGGGACCTCCGGCAGTAACCCACCAATTACTGGGTCCTTCCTCAGGATTCCCCAATGTTTCTTGAGGCTTTGCTCAAGATTTTTATATTGGCTGCTAAAAGTCGTAACAAAGGCCCATTTAAATGCCTCTGAATCATTCTTTTGATTTTTTTCTTTTGGTTTCAGTAGAGCTTCTCTGTTTAGCTCTGCAACCTTATTGCTAGTGGAAGATAATGAATCTTTTTTATATCCTGAGGCTTCAAATTTGTGTTCCATCTCTTTTGATTGAGAATCATATATTTCCTTTTTTGTGCAGTTTCTTCTCAACCTTCTAAATTGGCCTTCGGGGATCGACTTGAGCCAATTAGGATGATGGCAACTGTTGGCATTAATATATGCACCAGAATCCGTAGGTTTACTAAAAATTTTTGTGCATATTTTTTGGTCCTCAACATAAATAGTAATATCTAAAAAATTGATTCTTTCTCTACTGCTTTCGAATGTGAATTCAATATTAAAAGGGTTATTATTGAGGTAAGTGTAAAAATTCTTTAAAATCTCCTCTCCTCCCCTCCAAATAAAAAACACGTCATCTATGTATCTTTTCCAGTAGGATTGGTTAACAGCCTTTTAAAAGTCAGGTGCAGCGGGCGGAATCTACACCTTGATAAAGTCCCCAGGCGGGGAGGAAACACGTCGGTGGTGTAAGCCCGCACCTAAAATACCCAGTTTGTGCAGCAGCATAGAAGGAGGTTTCCAGAGACCTTGGTGAGCAGGACGGCGTTGCAGAGGAGAGAAGGAGAGCCGGTATCCTAACTCCAGGGAATCATTACAGCATGCCCATTTGAACTGTACGTCTACAGTTCCCATTGATCTGGTAATTACCCCCTTTTACATGCTGGCAAACGGAGGATTCATTTTAATGTTGATTTGTTACAATTTGTTCTAAATTGTTTCTATTGTCTGTATTGTCTCTTATGTAATAAACCTGTTACATGGGGAAATAACATAGCCAAGGAAGGAAATCCTATGGACCTCAAACTCACACTTTTCGAGTTTAGCATAGAGACAGTTCTCTCTGAGTCTCTGTAAAACCCTTTTTACATGTACTCTATGTTGTTCTAAAGAAGAAGAAAAAATCAGGATGTCGTCCAGATAAACGACCACAAAAATCCCCCAAAAATCCCTGAGGACGTCATTAATGAAGTCTTGAAAAACCACAGGGGCATTGGCCAACCCAAAGGGCATCACGAGATATTCATAATGGCCAGTGTGAGTGTTAAAAGCGGTCTTCCACTCATCCCCTGCTTTGATTCTAATCAAATTATACGCACCTAGGAGATCTATCTTTGAAAAAACAGTAGCAGAGCGCAATTGATCAAACAAGACGGAGATCAAAGGCAACGGGTAAGAGTTTTTAACAAAAATCAAGTTAAGCTGTCTGTAATCAATACATGGGCGGAAGGTCCTATCTTTTTTGCCAACAAAAAACCCCCCCGCCCCTACAGGAGAATTTGAGGGACGAATAAAGCCTTTCTTTAAGTTGTCGGCAATATACTCCTCCATTGCCTTTGCTTTGGGTAAGGACAAGGAGTACAAACGACCCTTGGGCAGCTTAGCCTGAGGGAGTAGACTGATGGCACAGTCGTAAGGCCGATGGGGTGGTAAAGTCTCTGCCTCCTTCTTGGAAAATACATCAGAAAAAGAAACATAAGGAGCAGGAAGCAGAGGATTGGCAAAACTTGAGATCCTGACCGGAAGGTGTAGACATGAGTCAGCGCATGACCCACCCCACCGCAGCAGTTCCCCAGTCTGCCAATCAAAATGAGGGTTATGTAATTTTAACCAAGGCAAGCCAAGCACCACAGGAGCTAAGGGACTATGAATAACAAGAAATTCTAATTTCTCAGAATGGGTGGAACCTATGCTTAGGTCTAAGGGCACGGTACGATGGGAGATCAGTCCCTTGGGAAGAAGACTACCATCCAAGCCGAAAACAGATAACTCGGAAGGAAGTGGGACTAACGGAATGGCAAGATCCTGAACCAACCGAGAGTCAATGAAATTCCCGGCTGCTCCACTTTCCACAAAAGCTTGGGATTCCCACCGTTGAACCCCTAGACCTAAACATACCAATAACAAAAGAGAATTATTGGGAGACAAGCGGGACTGGCCTAAGAGGATTCCTCCCCTAACCCCTAGGCCCTGGCGTTTCCCGGACGCTCTGGGCATGTGCCCACAAGGTGCCCCTTCCCCCCACAATACAAACACAAGCCTAAGGAACGTCGACGTGCCTTCTCCTGGTTCGATAAGCGAGATGCACCAATCTGCATTGGTTCTTCAGACCCGCCCACCATCTCTCCTCCTGTATCGGCAAGAGGATAGGAAGGCAACTCTCGCTCCGAACGCCTCTCTCTGATGCGTCTGTCGATGCGTACCACCAACTGCATCAAGTCATCTAGAGAAACTGCCGCCGGATACTGAACCAGGAAATCTTTGACCTGATCTGCTAGGCCAAGACAGAATTGACTCCGCAGAGCAGGATCATTCCAAGTGGTATCCCCAGCGTAGCGACGGAATTCAGAGCAATAGGCCTCTGCAGTACGGCGACCTTGTTTTAAGGCCCTGATGTGAGCCTCCGCGGAGGCTGCCTTATCGGGATCATCATACAGCACCCCCATAGCTGTAAAAAATGCATCCACAGTACTGAGCTCCGGACTATCTGCCCCTAAACCAAAGGCCCATGTCTGTGGATCCCCTTGGAGTATGGAGACTACCAACCGACCTTCTGAGTCTCAGAGCCTGAAGAAGCGGGCCGGTGACGGAAATATAATTTACAACTCTCCCTAAAATTGAAAAATAACTTCCGGTCGCCAGAAAAGCGGTCGGGTAGATTCATCTTAGGCTCCTTTATAGATTGGGGAATAACAGGGACTACTCTTCTAACCTCCTCCTGTGTCTCCACTCGCAGGGACAATTCTACCATCTGCTGTGTGAGGAGACGGACCTGGTCCGAGAGTACTTGAGCTGGGCTCCCTGCCGTGGGATCCATGATGGGTACAAAGACAAAAACCCCAGCACGACAACTGAGTACAAGGAGATCCTCCAGAACAGCTGGGGATCCTAATATGGCCGGTTATAATGTAAGGATTCTGGGAGTGTCCCCGCCAATCTAACTCCGTTGCCTCTGGCTGGAATCGATGGACGTGTGCTAGGCTAGGCTTCACCTGGGCCCGTCTCGGCTGAAGGGCGAATTAGGTCCGCCCCACTCCGCTACAGGCAGGTCTTAGGTATGGACAACACGTCCGCCGAGGCCAGGAGAGAGCAAGGGGACAACCTAACTACAGTAGGAGCAAGTTTCATCTTTGCTCCTTTGGCCATGGCTAGCCATGACTAGCCATGGTTATTCTATTGTTCTCAGCTGCAATACAATACGTATTGCAGCTGAGAACAATAGAATAGCCATGGTTAGCCATGGCTAGTCATGGGCAAAGGAGCAAAGATGAAACTTGCTCCTACTGTAAATACCAGAACGGGGAACTCCCAGAAATCCCAGGGAAGCAGCTAGGCTCAGCAGATGACAAAAAATGGCAACAATGCTTAAAAGATGTTATATAAAGAAATAGCAACAATGCTCAGAAGAAGATTTAATAATGGCAACAATGCTTGAGAGATGTTATATAAAGAAATAGCAACAATGCTCAGAAGAAGATATCAAAAAATGGCAACAATGCTTGAAAGATGTAATATAAGAAAATGGCAATACTGCTGACTGAGATGTACAATAAAGAAGAATGCCAAACAGCATGAGAGAAACGCAGGGTGACCCCTGACTTATCTGGAGAGATGACGGTGTCACAGACAAGATCCTGCAGACTTCTGAGGATGATAACTCTCGCAGTAGGGCACACTAAAGGACTCTCAGACACGGCAGGACAAAACCAGGCAAGGCAGACCAGACGGGGAACAACAGGGATGCTTCCGACAGGAACCAGGACCAGGAACACGATCTTAGCAAACAGCTGAAAGAACGCTATAACCGGCGTCTGTGAGAGAAAGACGCAGGCTTATATTTGAATTAGCCGCCCCCTGTGGCGACATCACTTCCTGTCCGCCCTGCAGAGTCTTCCCCCTGCCGAGACGGCCGGAACGGAAGTTCGGGGCGTTGCCTAGCAACGTCCCCAAAGCTTCCTGATGACGCGCGTCGGAAGATGGCCGCCGTCCTAGCAGCGCAGATGCTGCTGAGGGACCTGGACGGCGGCGACGCCAGGTACGGCGCCTAACAGGGATAAGGTTAAGGCGCTAAAAAAGCCATGGATAGGGCCAATGTATCACTCAACTTTTACTCAAAATGCTAGAGGGGTGGCAGTTCTAGTTAAAAAATCAGTAAACTTTCGGGTGGAAAAGAGTAAGATAGGTCCTAGGGGTAGATATGTGTTTCTCAAAGCCATACTAAATTACAAGCCTATATATATTCTTGCGATATATATACCACCCCCTTATAGCAATGAGGTTCTGTGTGATCTTTTGGACTTTACATCAGATCACCCAGAAATCCCATTGATATGTATGGGAGATTATAATAACGTTATGTGTAAAACAATCGATAGATGGAAAGAGACTGGGGTAAGATTGTCTATAGTAGATAATGCTCTTCCCACGGCCTTTTCAAAACTAGTGGGAGAAATGGGATTGGTGGATATATGGCGGATAAGGAACCCCGGGGTAAGGCAGTTTTCATGCTACTCAGCAACGCATAACACCTTCTCAAGAATAGATGTGGCTTTGATATCCCCTATATTGGCTTCAGCGGTCACCGAGATAAAATATCTACCACAGGGAATCTCAGACCATTCCCTATTATTTTAAAAATAAACTTAAATCTGGAGATGTGGCCTGGAAGCTGAATCCCTTTTGGATAGAACTAATGGGATCAGACACTAAATTAGTAACCGAATGGGAAAGATATGTAGAGGATAATGGATCATATTATGATACCAATATCAAACACGATGCTCTAAAAGCAGTGATGCGTGGAACATTTATTAAAAAGATTACAGAAATCAAAAGAAAGGGTAAAAAAGAGGAAATCCAACTAGAAAGTAAATATCAGCAGTTGGAAGCAGAATACATAAACACCGCCACAATTAGCGCCAGATTCCAACTGTTAGACGCTAAACGTGAATGGTTGGAATATCTTTACAACAAATCTAATAGACAGCTCCAATTTTCAAAACATCGGTACTACTATCAGACAGATATAGGGGGCAGTCAGTTGGCATTCCTGGCTAAAAAAGAGAGTAGTAACAACACAATAGCCAGTATTAAGAATCATCAGGGTAAAATATGTTACTCGGCAGCAGAGATGGTAGAAGTATTTCAGAAATACTTTGCGGCACTGTATGACTCTGGAAGCACGATGAATAGTAACCAGTTAGAGACATATTTAAGTCAAATATCTATGCCACCTCTCTCAGAAATATATGCCCAGATGCTGGAAGCTGAATTTACAACTGAGGAGGTGAGACAGGCTATATCCTCTCTCCCAGCGTCAAAAGCTCCAGGTAGAGATGGAATTCCATCAGAAGTCTATAAGAAATTTGGAGATTTTTTTGTCCCATATTTCACCGAACTTTTTAATGCACTTCTGACATGGGGCTCACTACCAACCACCATGACAGAGGCATTAATAATTTTGATAGCAAAAAAGGATAAGGATCCTCTACTTCCAGAGTCATACAGGCCCATTTCCTTATTAAATGTAGATGTAAAAATATTGGCTAAAATGATAGCCACACGGCTGAATAAAGTGATAGAGACAATAATTCACCCAGATCAGTCAGGGTTTATGCCGGAGTAAACCACGACCCATAACTTGCATCGCCTTTATTATCATCTCCAGAGGGAACAGAACCAGAAGTCGGGGGCCTTGGTTGTGTCTTTGGACGCGGCCAAGGCCTTTGACACAGTGGAGTGGAATTATATGTGGGCCGTCCTCCGGAAACTAGAATTTGGACCCCATTTTATTAAGTGGATACAAATGCTCTATGCAACGCCAGTAGCAAGGGTCTCGGTAAATGGACATATTTCTAACCTCTTTAAGTTAAAGAGAGGTACGCGTCAAGGATGCCCCCTTTCCCCGGCTCTGTTCTCAATGGCAGTTGAACCTTTGGCATGCTTAATACGCTCAGATCCAGAAGTTAGAGGTATACAAATAGGAGGGATAGAGGATACCATAGCCCTATATGCAGACGATATGCTGCTGTTTTTGCGGGATGCCGAGAACTCACTGAGACAAATGCTTAAAGTAGTGAATGGATTCGGTGACTTCTCGGGGTTACGCATAAACTGGGATAAATCTAGCATACTACCAATATCAGGTCATATTCCAGAGGACCACCAGGATACATATCCGCTAAGGTGGACACCGCAAATTAAATATTTGGGTATATGGATAACCCCCTCCCCACAACGCTATGTAGAACTTAATGTGTACCCAGTGACAGCAGAATTTAAGGAGCGTATGCATGTCTGGAAAAAACTGCCGATAACTCTCACTGGGCGCCTAAATATATTTAAAATGATAATTCAGACAAAGTATTTATATGTGTGGCAAAATGCACCTATATACATTCCTAAAACAGTATTTGTAGCGATAGAAAAGCTGATAAATTCCTTTCTATGGAAAGAAAAATCCCCGCGTATAGCAATAAAAACATTATATTGCCCCAAGGAGCAGGGGGGCCTGGCACTCCCAAACTTAAGAAACTACTATCTAGCATCACAGTTATCACATCTGGCAGGTTGGATTACCAACTTAAGTGATCATTTGTTAATAGCTTATATCAGGGAACAGGTGGGACACTGGGATTCTCCAATTCTGTTGTTGTTATCAGGTATCTCTACGTATAAACTGCCTCCTATTCTTCGGCAAGCAATACTGATATGGAGACAACTTCAGTCGGCCATGGATTGGTCTGGGCTGGAGATTGAATCCCCACTATGGTTTAACAAAAAATACCCAGAATTGGAGAAACTGTCCAGGGATAATATATGGTCTCAAAAAGGAATTGTGGGACTAGGACAGCTATATAGCGATGGGTGGCTGAAGTCCTTTCAACACCTGCAAACTGAATATGATATACCAAATGAGCACTTTTTTAGGTACCTACAATTACGTCATGCAATCCAAAGCCAATTCGGGGGGCTCACTATAGAAATTTCTCCGTCACCGGTGAAGTCAATGCTTCAGAGGTTAGGCAAAGCAGGTCGGGTGTCTAGGCTATATAAAACTATAAATAACACACAGCATCAACCCGCACTTGAGCGATTGAAACTGAAATGGGAGGCAGATGTGGGCCCTTTGACAATGGAGGAGTGGGAAGATATAATGGGATCTGTCAAGCACGCGACAGCATCTATTAGATACCAGCAAATCCACTTCTATATAGTACATAGGATATATCGCACCCCAATGGGAATGTATAGAGCTGGTTTGAGAGTAGATGACAAATGTCCAAGATGCGCTACACCAGAAGCAGGATTTCAACATATGGTATGGGACTGCCCAAAGGTATTACATTTCTGGGATCAGGTATGGGAAGATCTTAGAATGACAGTCCCTGCAATCACACAAGCGAACCCTAAAACTTGTTTATTGGGGCTGGAAATAGGGGGAGACAACTCACCAATGCTTTATCCATATGTCATAAGCCTAATTACGTTGGCGAAGGTAGTAATAGCCCGGGTATGGTTTTCGACAAAGTACCCAGTTCTGGCAAAATGGAGAGCGCTGGTTAACGAGGTAATGAAACATGAAAAATATATGTTCTACTCTAGAAACTCATCCAAAAAATTTCACGATAAGTGGGACAGATGGCGAAATTCACGTATAACAAGCATAGGAGCTAGACGATTTACTGTTGGCCTAAAAACCTAAAAATGTAATATAGAAAGGGGGCAAGAGTCATCAATGCGACAATAAAATAATAAATAAAATAAAAAAAAAATACTAAAAACTAACAAACAAATACAATGAGAAATGTGACTTGATAACTAGAAAAACAGGGGTACACTAGAGTGACTTGGTAAAATTAATATGTCCAATATATTTGTAAGATATTTATTTATGTATGTAAGTATTAAGTATGTCATGATGAATGTATTAATGTGGGGTATTTGTTAATTTTATAAAAAAAAAAAAGATGAAATAAAGAGTATTGAATTTAAAAAAATAATAATAACCACATATACTGTATCAATGCGGCCGGTGAGGGGGGGGGTAAACGGCAGGGATGGCCATAACAAGCGACCCTCGCTGTTTAACCCTGCACCGGACACTCACCCTATAATACATTCCTGAGGAATCCTCACTGTCAGAGGACAGCGAGGATTCCCCCAAACAGCGAGGCTTGTGGCTAATGCAGGGAGCCTGCTGCATTTAGCCACGAGCCTCACTGTTTTAGCAGCCACACATGCCATTTCCCTATCGCTGCAAAACCTAGCGACGTGGAAACGGCGTGTTGGCGGTGTGGACACCTGTGTGTCTCGGCGGCTTTCTCAAATATCAATATCAACTTGATCTTTGAGAAAGCCGCCGAGACACGCAGGCAGGGAAAAGCATCAGATCATTATTCTCTCCTGCCCACTGATAGCATTGTAATACCTGATACCCCCCACGCAGGGCAATTGGACGTCAACACAGGCATTAGTGGAAATTGGAGGAAATATCCAGTCTATTTAGAATACAAGAGGCACTCCAGTCTGTGACCTATTGGAGAAGACCATGTACTTCCGGGAGTTGTAAGTATACCTCCCCTGTGCTACATGAGTAGTAATAAACCAGTAGCGCACGCAGGGGGGGTTTCCGAGTACCCAGAAACCCCCACAGGAGTCTAAGGGCCCTAGTCTGAAAGCTGAGGGTCCCCTCTTTCCATGAGTACAAGAATTTTTAAAATCGGACCTTGGGAACCGGAGATATCTGACTTCAAAGAAGTGGTCCCCATCCAAGCCTGTTAATTGCTCTTCCCAGTCAGATATTTCAGGTTCTGTCTGAATTAGAGTTTATCTGAGGGTATATTACAAAAGCTGGGACTCTCCCCCTTTGATGGACACTAGAAGCTTGTTTCTCCTTTCCCCAGAACCAGAGATATCCAGCAGCTGGTTACTGCTCCAGCTCCATACACCTGGTATGTAGTCTTATATACTCGTTGGCAGATTGCTCTGCCTACTGAAGATCTCCTAGTCCCCAATACCATTTGGTAGGTGGGATTCTCTAGTTTTTAATTACATTAAAATCTAAGAAATCTATTTCCGGGAACTGGAGATATCTGCAGTCAAGCAAGTTGTCCTCCCACCAGAAAATTATGATTAATAAGCCCACTCCACTATACACCCTTCCTCTGTGTATTAAACATCTTCTACCACCCCGGAAGTTATGTATCAGGGCCCCTTCATTCAGCCCAATGCCCCCTTCTCCCACCTCATCTCCCACCATCTGTGCAGTAAAGTATAATTAGTGGAAATTTCTGATCCAGGCCCTACATGCTGAGCGGTTGATATAATACCCCCTACCACCCGCGGGACATCAAAGCATATACTGGGTCACCTAAGTGTCCATCTCCGTGCTTTCCCCTGCCCCTCTGGAAACCCCCTTCTGAAAATCCTGCGTTTGCCCCTGTAAACTAATACTATTTTAAATGCTGGACTTTGCCACTAACCTATTGCCAATTTACACCATCAATGCTGGTTGCTCCTACTAGTGATCAGTATCAGGTCTGATTGAACTAATCCATTTAACCAGTTAAGGTCTGCAGCACTAAAGGCCCCCATACATTAGTCCAACTTGTCCTGGGACAAGTCGGACCTGATTTTCCACGCAGCTCCCAGGGAGGGGGACACACGATTAGGCACTTGATGTGTCAAGTTTTGCATATGATAAATCGCATGGAGAGAGGTCTCAGCCAATCAATGGCTTCCTAGTACTCTCTCTGCACAAGTAATATTTGCAGGGCACATGGTTTTGTCAGAAGGAGTGAATTGGGTTGTTTTTTTCCCCAAGTGCTCTGCTTCTCCCGGCTCCCGCCGCTGCCCAGCAGCCAGCGTCTTCTCCCTGCCTGGGGCCCTGCTCCCGCGGCGCTGGCACCGCAAAAGCTTCCTCCTGCCCGGCTCCCTACGCAGCCTCCCACTGTTCCCTCTGTGTGGCTTTCAATTAGCCGGCATACCCCGCCCACTGCCGTCCCCCGCACAGCTACGGGAGGGTTTTACTTCAAAGTGAGATCTATATTGCAGTGTAAAAATAAAGCCGTGCACAGAAACAAAATAACTCACCCAAATCTAATTCTCTCTGCACATTTTACCTCTGCCCCCCTGCAGTGCACATGGTTTTGTCCATCTAAGAATGAATTTGTCAGAAGGAGTCAACCAAAATAACCCCCTAATAATATCTGCATAATAATCCTAAAGAGCAACTAACTTTTGCTATGGACAGCTTCAAAATTTTAATACCTGAAATTATTATATTTTATCTACAGTTTTATCTACAGTCTGTATGTATGTGTAATTTTAATTTAAATTGCATGTTTTGTTTTTTCTTGTCTAATATACCGGCCGGTAATTATGTGTCCTATGGATATTCTTCCCTATTTATGGATTCACATTTTTTGGGCTATTATTGGCATATTATATGCAACACGTCTAGCGCTGTCTAAACATTTGTGCTAGTTCTTCTCTTTTCCCCTTGGAATCAAGTAAATCCCATTTAGACTGTAAATTCTAACAAGCAGGCCCTCTCTCATCATGTGCTTTTCTTAGAATATATATCTGCCACTGTTATAATTGCATCAGTGTCCACTGTTGCATTTACCATGTATTTGTCCTAATTTGCATTTGTATTGTAAATCACAATCTTTCCTGTATCGTTCTTTGCTCATCTATGTATTGTCAGGCGCTGCAAAACCCTTGTGGTGCCATATAACTAAACGATAATCTCCTATATAATAGCCCAGAACTGTCACTCAGTGAGTGTGTGTATAAGGGCGGAGTTATGTGCTGGAGTTATGTGCTAGTGTTAGGGCAACACTCACTGAGTGACAGTTCTCTCCCTCACTCCCCCTCCCCCTTAGTATAAGGCGGCAAGCAGCAGGAAGGTGATGCACTTCCTGGCCTTTGCACGCTCCCTCCCTCCGTGCTTTCCCGCAGCCACCAGGGCCCTTGCACCTTCCTCCTCACATGCTGCTGCCCTGTGCCGGCCGGTCTGAGTACTGAAGATAGACCACGGAGGCGTTGTAGGGGTGTATGTGCGGAGGAACGGTTGCTAGCTGGGGGCAGCGGCGGATCAACGGGCGTGTGTGTCACAGCTTCCTGACTCCTGGAGAAGACCACCTCCTCCACTAGCTTATCCCTGCGCGGTGTGTCCTGCCGCTGGTGCCGGCAGCATTTCCCTCACTCCCACTCCCCCTTAGTGTAGGCCAGCAGCAGGAAGGTGATGCGCTACACTGCAGCTGCAGCACCTGCTTTAGTGCACTTCCTGACCTTTACATGTTCCCACCGAGAGATGCCCATCGTTGCCTTTGCCATTGATGGTTGCCATCAATGGAAAAAGGTGCAACTGCCCATAGAAATATTCTATGAAAACCATCTGGTTCTCCCCAACGATGGCAAAACTATAAACCATCGATGAGTTCTAATCATCAATGAGTTCTAATCATCGATGAGTTCTAATCATCGATGAGTTCTAATCATCAATGGTCGATGGCCATCCCTACTCTTTCCCTGTCTGTGGGGGTGGGGTGTGCCGCTGTTACTGTTACATGACAGGCACAGAGCTGAGGCTCTCCTGTATTTCTCTGTGCCTGTGTGTATATTCAAATGTACCGTAGTAACCGACTTCTTGAGCAACTGCTGTGACGTCATATACTTGTAGCTAGCGTGGAATAGCTAAGGGGGGGGGCAGTAAGCAGCCCCTCTTTCTCCTTGCCCATTAGGTTCCTATATATATATATATATATATATATATATATATATATATATATATATATAACATTGTATAGATCGGCACTGCTGCTGAAAGTTGTAATGGTCCGTGGTGCCTTCCAGAGAAATTACAATATGCACAATGTCCTATTGTGGCTGGCGAATCAGCTCCAATAAGCAGGCGGCACTCCGACGGCAGAAGGTTACAAAAGTGCAATTTTTTATTTTCAAAAAGCCATTGCCTACGTTTCAAGACCGAAGTCTTTTCATCAGGGCGTGTAGCTGGAAACACAAAAAGTGCAGTGCAGAAGACCCACATATCATACAATCTTACCTTAAATACCAAATGACAGACCTGTGTGGCGTGGGATCATCTATCACACACAGGAACCCCGAGCAAGTCAGTGGAGCGCATATATCTTTGGTTGCTGAGCAACGGTCATGCCAGAAGGGGGGCGGAGTGACAGCGGCAGGAAGCAGCGCTCGCAGACGCCGGGGAGTCCAGGGCACACAGGAAACCTGGAGCTCAATGAAGCGCAAGCCTCTACAGTTGCTGAGCAACGGCCTGGCCGGAAGGAGGGCGGAGTAACAGTGGCCGGAAGCAGCGCTCACAGACGCCGGGGATCCCACGCCACACAGGTCTGTCACTAGGTATTTAAGGTAAGATTGTATGATATGTAGGTCTTCTGCACTGCACTTTTTGTGTTTCCAGCTACACGCCCTGATGAAAAGACTTCGGTCTTGAAACGTAGGCAATGGCTATTTGAAAATAAATAGGAGTGCTGCCTGCTTATTGGAGCTGATCCGCCAGCCACAATAGGACATTGTGTATATATATATGGAGAAGAAAGGTGTAGAGGTGCGCTCAGGGGGTGGTTTCACCAGTCCACAATTTGTAAAAATACAGAATATTTATTCTTTACAATAAAACAGTTTAAAAATGTACAAGTTTTGAAATCGTTTACAGTAATTTTCGTGGTTCAGTACAAGACTACAATCACAGGTGCAACATGATCAAACGAAAAACCCTACGCGTTTCATCCACTAGGGACTTCTTCAGGGGTAGTACACCAAGATCAATAGGCCTTTTAAACCTTGATTAAGTGTGTAAATAAAGGAATACACTCTTGGGTGAGTGCTTTAAATGGTGATATGGTCTCCGTTGTTGGTCTACCAATCCTGTGTTGGTCCACTCAATGGGAGACAGCGATTTCAGAACTTAGGGCGCAATATAACGCCTCTCCAGCTGATGTCCTTTTCGACGTTACCGTCAGTTCAGAGTCTACCTGCCAGGTACACAGTCAGCGTGGAGAGAGAACTATATATATCTCTATCCTGTATAATAGCCAAAATCGGTCGCTCTGCACTCACACCTGCCCCTCCCCCACTTAAGGCACACCAGCCTCTCCCCTATCCACAGCAGGCCAAGACCTAGGGATGGCCATCGGTGCAGTCACCATTCTGCTACCAGCCATCGATAGTCATAAACTATGTTATGGATAACCATCTATAGTTTTACCTATCAATGGTTATCCATTCTCTTTCACTGACTGGCCCATGGCCCAATCACAATGTAGGGACGGGGCTTCCGGGTGTCAGGGGTGGAGCTATGCTCCGTTTCCCAACGCATTGAAAAAAAAAATCCAGAACATTGGTTCTTCTTTGCCATCGATGTAGGGAAACCATCTGGTTCTCCCATATCGATGGCAAAAGTATTCAACATCTGTCATAAACCACCAATGATTTCAATTCATCTATGGTTGATGGCCATCCCTACCCAGACCCCATCCCTCACCCACGGGAGGAAACTGAAGTACCTGGAGAAAACCCACACAAGCATGGGGAGAATATTGTATGGCATTGTATGCCATTGTATCGCATATACAATGGTATGCGATTTAAAATTGTATAAGCACCCTAATGGGTTTTTTAATGTTAAAAGTGCCCCCTATAAGATAATTAAACGTCATGGGTGCTTACTATGTTAAAAGCACCCCCAACGGCACCCCCACTATCAACGCCAACCCGAAGCGCGGCGAGGGCAGCGAGCCCGCGAGGGGCGGCGGTACGCGTCCTCCGACCTTTTCATATCCCCACTATCCACATTGGCGTGAAGTTCATTCTATATAGTGTGGCGAGCGCAGCGAGCCACCAAGCCCGAAGCGTGGCGAGGGGACGCGGAATACATGTAAAGTAATACGCGTCCCCTCACGGATGCTCGCTGCGCTCACCACGCTTTGCGCTCGCCACACTTTATAAAATCAACTCCTCGCCGACGTGGATAGTGGGGGTATAAAAAGGTCGGAGGGCGCGTACCACGACCCCTCGCGGGCTCGCTGCACTCGCCACACTTCGGGTTGGCGTTTATAGTGGGGGTGGCGTGGGGGTGCATTTAACATTGTAAGCACCCATTAGGGTGCTTATACAATTAAAAATCGTATAGGGGGCTTATACAATTTAAAATCGCATCACATCGCTGTGCATCAGGTGTATGGCATGCGATGGCATGCGTTGCGATGCGATTATAAGTTTTTTGTATATGCCATATTTGAATAATTGATATACTTTTTTATTTGCATTAGCTAATTATTGTACAGTATTTTCAGCAACATATTACACCATTTATTAATAGCATAATATTATTGATTTTAGTTAAAAATATATATAATCGAGGCAACTTAGTCCTATGTGTAAAACATTTCTAAACATAGGCTTTGGTTTTAATCCCAAATTAAGAATGTTTAATGATTTGGATTAAATAACCGTTCTCATCACTATCATGCTGAAACAATCCATTAATATTGTAAAACATGGCTAGACTATTATCATTGTTTTGTATCTGTTACTGATTGGCAGAAACACTAACTAAATATTGCAGTCATGCAACTATGTCCTGGTTAATAAGTAATGAAATATAAATAGATCAGATTCCTATTTAATTTATAAATGCTGCTAATTCAGGTTGCTGTAGTAGACTGTAAATGTGCGCAGTAACAAAGAGAACGCAGGCTTTTAGATGATTCCTTGAATAGTGTTGGATAGGAGAGAGCAAACATGACACTTAGTAATTCCTGTACTGTCATGTAGTAATGTATATACCTCTCAGTGGACCATCATGTGTTATATAGGTCACTAGACAAAAGGGCATTGGAACGGTCTATGGGGGAAATTTACTAAGATGGGAGTTCTATTTCACATGAGATGTTGATATGGGCAACAAATCAGAATACACTTCTTATTTATTTATCACCTTCTAGAAGATAGTATCTGATTGGTTGCCCCTAGCACCATCCCATGTGACATAGGGCCTTATTCTAGTTCACTCTTTCTGACAAAATCCTTCTTAGATGGACAAAACCATGTGCACTGCAGGGGGGCAGATGTAAAATGTGCAGAGAGAATTAGATTTGGGTGGGGTTTTACTTCAAAGTGAGATCTATATTGCAGTGATATAAAGGTTTTATTTTAGAAAAAAGGTATGTGCGTTCCACTGTGCATTCCACCTGTATCTGTTTCCGTTTCCGGTACTTCCGGTTCGGGATTTAGTATATTCTACTCTATTCAATATAATTGTGTGGCATAAGGTATTCAAAAAAATAATAATATATATATATATATATATATATATATATATATATATATATATATATATATAGGGATTCTGGGCATCTGTGCACACTCCTATTGTAGAAAGCAGGTGCTTAAACCATATAAATGGTTCATATTGTGGACAATTAGAGGCAAGCACACCAGATTGATGAAAAAGTGCAAAAAGTCTTTATAAAGATAAAGGCATAGATCCAACTTGCAGTACAGTCATGATTACAAGGTATAACCAATGCAGAAAGACGAAGTCCACACTTTGCAAAAATACAGGAGACTGCAGGGATGCCATATTCATGCTCTACAGAGCAACCCATGCAATTTCCACAACGGTAAAAGCCTTTAGAGGTTATTGCAGATTTTTTGGGCGAAATTGGACACATGCTTTGTACAAGTTTGGTTTTAAGGCTAGGTGCCCTTCTGAAATTCAGATTTGGTGTGGCAGGTATTTCATAACCTATTATAGGGTCCTTTTTAAGCAGGTTCTAATGTTTCTTAAAAAAAAATTCTGACTTCATGATGTTGGGAACAAAAGTTGGTTGTGAAGGACCACTTAAAACAGTCCGAATCGTCTATCTTTTTAACTTTTTGTACCAATAAATCTTTTCTTTCCAAATTTTTTACTTTTTATACTGTCTAATTAGTCCTTACATGTTGTATGTTTAGATTTTATTTTTAAAAAAATTGCTGAAATTTTTAAAATAATGTAATAATAAAGGTTATATTTTATACGCTCATTTCTTGTGCACCGCACAACAGACATTCTTTTGTTTCCCCTGTAATTAAGCATATTTAATGTCTTGCGGTAGCACACCTCAACCTAATAGAGGGCCTTATTCTGATCTGAGCTCAGTACAATTTTGTTCTTAAAATGGGCAAAACCATGTGCACTGCAGGTGGAGCAGATGTAACCTGTGCAAAGAGAATTAAATTTGGGTGGGGTGTGTTGAAACTGAAATCTAAATTGCAGTGTAAAAATAATGCAGCCAGTATTTACCCTGCACAGAAACAAAATAACTCACACAAACCTAACTCTCTCTATACATGTTACATCTGCCCCACCTGTAATGCACATCGTTTTGCCCATTTTAAAAACAAATTTGTACTGAGCTCAGATCAGAATAAGGCCCAGAGACCAAGTCTACTGAAATTATTGATAATGAGGTTACCCCGGTTACTTAAAAAATTTCCAGTGCTATCTAACACCCCCCTTTTTGTCTGTACCCTCCCAAATCTAATTCTCTCTGCACATATTATATCTGCCCCCCCCCCCTGCAGTGCACATCGCTTTGAGAAGGACTTTGCGGTACTGCTTACCTAGCACGGCGCCCACGATCTAGATTGTATGTGTGGAGCTGATATCTCAAGCATCTCATGCATCTTATGTGTTTGTGCGGCATAAGATGCATGAGATGATGCAATCGACGAGATTAACGAGATTTTTACATTGCAAGCATCTCATGCATCTTATGTGTTTGTGCGGCATAAGATGCATGAGATGATGCAATCGATGAGATTTTTTACATTGGAATCAATGTAAAAAGGCCCAAAAACCCCAATTTTAATTGCTAACCCCCCCTCATGGGTGAAATGGCTCCCCCATTGTTAACACCACCCCACTATTGACGCCAACCCGAAGCGTGGCGAGCGCAGCGGTACGCGTCCTCCGACCTTTTCATACCCCCACTGTCCACGTCGGCGTGGAGTGGATCTTATATAGTGTGGCGAGCGCAGCGAGCCACCGAGCCCGAAGCGTGGCGAGGGGACGCAGAATACATGTAAAGTAGTCCGCGTTCCCTCGCGGGGCTCACTGCGCTCGTCACGCTTCGGGCTATATATAAAATCAACTCCGCGCCGACGTGGATAGTGGGGGTATGAAAAGGTCGGAGGACGCGTACCGCCGCCCCTCGCGGGCTCGCTACGCTCGCCACGCTTCGGGTTGGCATTGCTAGTGCTGGTGGTGTTAACAATGGTTATTGGGGGCTCACGATTTTTTATCTCATGGATCTCATGGATCTCATGCATCTTATGGATGCATAAGATCCATGAGATTAAAAAATCGGGTCCATCGCGTTGATTGTATGCCTTAAGTACCTTAAACTTAAGGCATACAATCAATGAGACGGGCGCCATGCTAGGAAAGCAGTACCAACTTTGCCCTTGCAAGTGAACCAGAATAAGGGTCTATGTATGGTCTCCTGTGTGAGTGGCTGAGCATCTGTGTATTTAACCACTTTCACCAACAAACCTGCAACACTCCCATAGCACGCCAACTCCCAGTAAATGTCCATCATTTTTCTAAGACCCTTCTGATATCGATTGGCTCAATCACAACAGCACCTTTATGCGTACACACTATTGGTTATTGTAATTCAATCAGACCCCTGCGCGTTCACACTGGGGACTGATTGTTCACGATTGCCATGCGGTCCGAGCCAAAATTCACATCATGCCACGCAGTCTGAGACAAAATTCACATTATGCCACGCGGTCCAAGACAAAATTCACATTATGCCACGCGGCGCGGACCAAAATTCACATTAAGCCACACAGTACACCCAAAGAATAAGAGCAATAGCCAAACACAAATGCTGTGCCCATCCATCTTGCTACCTGACCAAAACTGCCATTCACTGGGACAGTGTTCATCAGGACTGCTGCCCCCCCCTCCCCCCGAAAAAATTGTAAACATTATGGGTGCCACAATGCCCCATCTCATTCAACTGGGATGAACAGACCATGACCCCATTTCTCCACCCTGTCCTTAACAACCTCATTTAAAAAAATAAAAAGCCAAGCATGACTTAAAGTTTATTATTTTGACCCTGGCTGCAACTGTATTCTGCCCAATGCCGCCGCTCAGCCTTCCAGCCTTCCAGCCTTTGCTACAAATTTTGCCCGCCAGATACCGGCTAGCGAGGCTTCCCAGTCCTTACTGTGCGCAGATGCACCATAACGTCCCCCGTGCAGTCGCGCACCCGTGCAATGCATTACTGGGAACGCTGAAGCCAGAAGAAGCTTCAGTAGGTATGTAATGTGAATAGGCCTTAATTCTTCACAAACCTATTGTGATCTACCTTCAGAAGCTCTGCGATTGACCGGTGGATCGCGATCGACCGGTAGATCGCGATTGACATAATGGCCACCTCTGCTCTAAGGTCTATGGCCAATCCACCCCTGGTCCTACCTCTGTTCATACCAATCTGTCACTCCAGGTAAGTATACAGTTAATAACTGTCAGTTATACTCTAGTAACTATACTTATACACTTACCGATCGGAGGCTCGATGCGTCAGTCCCCTTATGAAACTAGGCAGGTATATGCAACAAGGCCAGTGACATCAGCATCTGCAGAAAGTGTATAGGTAGTCAGGAGACTGCTCATACACACAGCCAGATACACCAATATATCTATAGAAATGGAAGCCATCAGCTGTGAAGCACAGTCACTGTAATATGTCTAAGCGATGCCAATTACAGTCATATTGTCTGTACACATCCTCTGACAGGTTTTCAATATATCAGCCATTTGCTCAAAATTCCGATATGCCGCCTGGTGTGTACCCAGCTTTACATGTCTGGTAAATAAATTGCACCAACAAACGGTCCAGTAAATTTCCAGAATCTGGACATTTCACAATAGTGTAGTATGGTTATTAGCACACAGCTACACTTGTGTAATGATTAGAGAAGCCGCTGAAGAGCCAAAATAGAGTTCAGGGGAACATTGAACCTGAAGCCCAATGTACTGTCTATTTATTTGTAACATTGACTTTGAGATTTTTATGGCACATGTGTTCTCTAAATATTTATATAGTTTATTCATACAGTATGTAATGTTTAATCTCAACTTGATCTATCAAGTTACTAAGAATGGTAAAACAATTGTTTCAGTAGAAAGCCAATGAACAGTGTTATATGTTATGATGGTACTGAAGGATACCTCCAATCTCTTACCATCCTACCTCTTTGTCCTTAACTTTATTTAAAATACCTGCAAAGGCATCCCCTTTCCAAATGTCCTCTATCCCTCTACTCCCTGCCCAACTCTCAGAGCCAATAGCCATGCCCTCAACCCCTCTGTCTCTGGGAATAGAGCAGCGCTGGGCAAGGGGGACTCCCAACTGTAACCCCCCACTTTGGGACACTGCTGGCCAGACCACCCCCAAAAAAGGGACAATCCTGCGAAAATCAGGACAGTTGGGAGGTATGGTTTAGTGTATTGCTCTCTGTAACTGAGATTAACTGTGGAGATATGCATGAGTTAAATTACTACTATATAAAAATAATAGATAACAATTACAGCGCTATACCCAATTAAAATTTAATAAACTGGATTGGAATGATTTCACAAGAAACTTTTATATTATTTCACATAAAAACAACATTCATACGACCCATGTTGTCTGCATTTCATAAATTGGCATAGATTGGGGTCGGGAGTGCAATGAGAATTCTCATTTCAAATGTGATTGTGATAATATTGATTGATAGCTCATTGTGATACTTAGATAATTCATTCATCCTGCCCTGTAGGCAGTGCAAAGTGTGCATACAGGGTGTAAAGCCTGTTTCAGACTGGCAACAGGCTGCAGGTATTAAGAATTAGATATTTATCATAGGAAATACATTACAGCTTACAGTACCTGCACCCAGTGATCTCTGATTGGTGAACTGCTTCTGTAACCTGGTCAGCTGAGCATACAATATTAAAGTTCTAGGCAGGTGTTCACAATCCTCTGCCTGCCACTTCTTCTGCCTTTGCTTCACTCCTATTTTCTGATGTGAGCAACTCTGGTTTCTGTGAAAGTGTGGAATGTAATGCGGCCTACACAGGGATCTCACTAGATCGCTTGGAAAATTCCCCATACATTGCTCCGTGTGTAGGGGCACTAGCTATAGAGATGTGCAGCGCTACACGTCGCTATCACTCAGTGATAGTGGAAAAATCTAGTTACCACCGGTCAGGGCCAGTGTTCTCATCAAAGAACACTGGCCCTGACAGATCGCTCAGCACACAGCTCTGAAACATCGTTGTGCAGCGTTGTGTGCTGAGCGATCTTGCTGAGCGACCTACATTGCTCAGAACGTTCATCAGTGCCGTCCCGTGTGTAGGCCCCTTAACTTTCATTGCTGATTGGATAGGCAGGGTAAATCATTTAGTTACATAGTTACATAGTAGGTAAGGCTGAAAAAAGACTTGCGTCCATCTAGTTCAACCTGGTATAGATATCCATTGCTGATTTGGTAGGTTCTGGTATTTTACAGACAAATTATATTTCTTATTTGTACCCATGGATGTTTTTCTCCAGTAAATGTTTGTCCAACTTTGCCTTGAACGCATTTAATGAGCCAGCCGTTACCACCTCTCTGGGAAGAGAGTTCCAGAGTTTGACTGTTCTGACTGTAAAGAAATTCTTTCTACTAGCTGAATGAAATCTTTTTTCTTCTAATCTATACTCATGCCCTCGCGTCCTAGATTCCTTTCTAGTAGAAAAGAGGGTGCGTGACAGTTCCTTATATTGGCCCTTGATATACTTGTACATGTTGAGCATGTCCCCCCTTAAACGTCTCTTTTCTAATGTAAATAGTCCCAAATTGCTCAATCTCTCCCCGTAGCTCAAATTCTCCATTCCCCTAATAAGCTTTGTTGCTCGCCTTTGGACTTTTTCTAATTTTATGATGTCCTTTTTATAGTGTGGGGCCTAGAACTGTACTCCGTACTCTAGGTGAGGTCTCACCAATGCTTTATATAGTGGCATAATTACCCTCGAGTCCCTAGTTTCCATTCCCCTCTTAATACATGCCAGAATTTTGTTGGCCTTTTTTGTAGCTACATTACAATGGGCACTACATCCTAGTTTGCTGTCTATTTGGACTCCTAGATCCTTTTCAAGTATGGAATTACCCAGTTCCTCTCCGCTAAGGTTGTAACTTGCACACTGGTTGTGTCTCCCAAGGTGCATAACCTTACATTTATCTACATTGAACCTCATCTTCCATTTTTTTGCCCACTCATCTAGAATTGCAAGATAATTTTGAAGCATGGTGACATCTTCTGATGATTTGATGACTTTGCTAAGTTTTGTATCGTCCGCAAAGATGGATACATTGCTGAGTAACCCTATCCTAATATCGTTAATAAAAATGTTAAACAAAATGGGCCCCAAAACCGAACCCTGGGGCACTCCACTTAGTACCGGTATCATATCTGATACGGCACCATTCACAACCACTCTTTGTTCTCTATTACATAGCCAATTCCCTACCCATCTGCAGATATTTTCACCCAATCCTAGGTTCTCCATTTTATTAATCAATCTCTTGTGTGGGACAGTATCAAATGCTTTAGCGAAATCTAGGAAAATCACATCTACAGCATTTCCATTATCGAGGTTTTTGCTAACCTCTTTATAGAACCCTAGTAGATTAGTTTGGCATGAACGATTTTTCACGAACCCATGTTGGTTAGCACTGAGTAGACTGTGATGATCTAAATATTTCTGGATACCATCCCTTAAAAATCCTTCAAATAGTTTACCCACAATTGATGTTAAACTAACGGGTCTGTAATTAGCGGGATCTTCCTTTTTTCCTTTTTTTAATATTGGCACTACCTCTGCTATTCTCCAATCTTTTGGTACTATACCTGACGATAGTGACTTGCTAAAGATATAATGTAGGGGTGTAGCTAGTTCATCCCTTAATTCCATTAATACCCTCGGATGAATCCCATCTGGCCCTGGTGATTTATTTGTTTTGAGTTTGCTTAGCCTCAGTATTATTTCCTTCGGCGTGAAATCCACAATGAGATCTGGCTTTTTTGTCCCGTTTGTGGTAAATGTTCGTTCCACAGTCTGCTCTCCCTTAGTAAATACTGATAAGAAGAATTCATTTAACAGTTTTGCTTTTCCCTTGTCCTCAGTAACACTTTTTCCACTAGTATCAGTTAGTGGGCCTATGTTTTCCTTAATTAAACGTTTACTATTTATGTATTTAAAAAACTTCTTTGGGTTGGTTTTGCTTTCAGTGGCTATGCACTCTTCATATAATATTTTAGCTGCTTTGATTACCCCTTTACAAGTTTCGTTTGATTCTTTGTATTTTGCGAACGCCTCCTCATTCAAGTTATTTTTATAGAATTTAAAGTCTCTGGTTTTATTGTTGATAGCTGACCTTACTTCTTTGTCCAACCATGGTGGCTTTTTTTTGTTGAATTTACCTTTAGTTACTTTAGGAATGTATTCAATAGTTAGTGAATCAAGCACCTTTTTTAGAGTATCCCACATTTCCTCTGCATTTTTTCCCTCCATAACCGTTTCCCACCCAATTCCTGTTAGGGCTTCCCTGAATAATTCAAAGTTCGCTTTTCTGAAGTTTAGTATTTTTGCAGATCCTTTTTGATGTAATTTACTGAAGTTGATTTCCAGTGAAACCATATTGTGATCACTGTTCCCTAATTGTTCAATTACTTTTGTGTTTGAAACTAAGTCTGTGTTATTTGTTAAAACTAAGTCCAAGAGTGCCTCATCACGAGTTGGAGTTTCCACCATTTGTGTAATAAACTGGTCTTTAATTAAGCTTAAAATGGTATGGGCAATATGATAAATTGAATAGTTGTATTCTCTATCTACTTTTTAGTAGCTTGATGTTAGAGCTACTACTGTGCGAGTTCTAAGGGTCCGTTTCTGCAACAATTATTACATGGATGGACAATTGGGTGCAGAATCGAAAAGAGTAGGGAAGGGAAAGTGATAGCATTCGGCTGGGGAAGAAGGGGCAAGGTTTCGATACCAGATCCTGCCTTGTGAATGGTGGTTTGCCGGCCCACCATTCGCAGGGCACATATGTTTGCACAGTATGCGAATGGATGTTTCACATAAACATCCATTCTCATGTCAGTGGGAACCTCCCACATCTTTCAATGGTTGCCAACCATCAAAAGATGTGGAAGGTGCACACATATGTAAGGTTGCTCTGAGGAACCTTACATATGTGTGCAAGTTCAGGAGAAAGTGGACGGGCAGCTGACATCAGGTGATGAGAATTAGATTTGGGTGAGTTATTTTGTTTCTGTGCAGGGAAAATACTGACTGCTTTATTTTTACACTGCAATATAGATCTCACTTTGAAGTAAAACCCCACCCAAATCTAACTCTCTCTGCACAAGTAACATCTGCCCCACCTGCAGTGCACATGGTTTTGTCTATCTAAGAAGGAATTTGTCAGAAAGAGTGAACCAAAATAACCCCCATAGGGCCCTTGATTCATAATACATCACATAGTAGTGCCCCTTATTCACATTACACTACACAGTAGTGCCACTTACACGTAATGCATACAGTGGTAGCGCCACTTACACACATAATGGCCACAGTGGTAGCGCCACTTATACTTGTAGGGCCTATTTCAGCTTCATTTGTAGTTATGGGAGAGGGCAGCCAGCTTGGCAAAGCAGGAATTGGAGCCGGTGGACATGACCTGAAAGGGGATGGGGCGATGGCGAGACTCATTGGAGAAGGCTGTGCAGGGGGCGAGACACTTGTGATTGCGTCATTGTGTGTATTTCTCTGCTGCACAATGCTGCTATTACAGGCAGTGTATAGTGGGGGAGGGGCACGATTATTCAGCATGAATCGTGCCATCTGGTCCCCAAAGACCCACCAGAGGGGGTTTGTGGGGGACTGCAGGGACTATGGGCTACCTCCACGCCTTTTTGGGGGGCTTGGGCATTCATTTTCATGTGCCTCCCAGCCATTCATGAGGGTAGGCAAGTATAAAGTAAATGGCGTAATCTTGTTATGGTTTAAGGAGGGTATTCAATCATGGGTCATGACTGTCGGTCCGTCCTGACAGCAGTGAACCTGGCCCATTTTCGTTTTGCTCGACTGCAGATCACCAGGCGGGATTCAATGTCCCACCTGCCGATCAGTCAAAAGAGGGCATGGCCTTGTAAACGGGTGTGGATTGTCGATATCCAGCCATGATCGCAACAATCCATGGCCGCTCTCGGCAAAACAAGACATCATTGAATAGGCAACCGCAGCTATTTATCCCATCGAAAATAGCGTTGGGGATTGAATATCCCCCTAGACCTGCAAACCAAAATTGCACTTGTCTAAAAATAAATATTTCCCTTTTTTCCTAGTTTGATTTTCCTGATATACGATTACACGTGAAGTTAGGGGTTCCGAGGTAAATCAAGTCCCAGTTTGGAATTGCTTTGGGGTTCTGAGTGGAATGAGTTCCGGCTTGGTCTGTTAATACTTATGCTGGGTACACCATGGGCGATACCTGGCACTGCCACAATTGTTAACTATATCAGTAGTGCCGCAGGTAAGCAAAAAAGTGCATACACATTGACTGATATCAGTCAGTGACATCACCCTCCTATGTACATGTATCTTTGAATAGGTTCCCCCCCCTTCGTACATGCATTGTTCACTAATGATGCGCAAGAGCGTGCATTGCTAATGAAATTTAACATACACTAGATAATTTTTACTATATATATTGTTAGTGATATCATCCAAATGATTAACAATATATCGCCTAGTATGTACCCAACATTATTACATTTAATAACTGAACTTTGGTTTTGGGTGGAATGTAAACAGGACCAAATTACATAATTTTAGCTGCTTTTAAAGGAATCCAAAACTGAATATGGACCAGAAACAGTTGAGGGTGGTTTTGGCAAAACACTATAGTAAATTACACCCTAAACTAAAATCAAAACACGGGGGTCAATACACATCGAAACTTTAGTCCAAACTTATTTTTCAAATGTCTTCCCTTTGTATACATGCATAGTCAACAGCTTTTCCCCCCCATAGTTTTACCATATTTAAAAGTATGATCAATGCTTCAAACATGTGTAACAGCAGCTGCCTGACACAGCTCTGAGGGATGATGAAATATTGCAGTAGGGGTCTCGGATACCCGGTCTCGTAGTCACCTTACATTTCACTCTCATTCCGCAGAGGTTACTGGAATTGCTTTAAGATATTTTTATACTTTTGTGCTAGAAGTTTAATAGATTACACAATTACAAATATCAGCAAACCCATTTAACATATCAATATGAGGGGTGACATTTAATAGGATGCGATTTTTAGTAAGGTTCTGAAATCGCACCATATCGCATGTTTTCAAATTGCTAATTGTTTTAACAAATCGACTATTTAATGGAATGCGAATTGAGGCATGAAAAATGCGATGTGATGCGATAAACTGCAAATTTTGGTCATGAAAATGTGCGAATTAATGCACATGTGTAAAAAAAAAACAAAAAAAAGTGGTCTTGGTTCACCCTTCCTGAGCATAACCAGCCCCGGGCTCAAAGAACCAGGATTTCTAAAACCAGCACCAGTCTTAAATGTGGCTTAAATGTGCAATTTTCGGAAAATGTGCCATTTTGCTCCACAGGAGGTTTCTATCCTCCCTGAGCTCACCTTAGGGCACCTGCGTTATGGTTTGACAGGTGTACCGCCTAATGCAGTCAAATTTGACTATTATTCCGTAGCCTAAAAAAAAAAAAAAAAATCGCAATGGCAAATGCATTTTTGTACACCTTTCCCTACCAGTCATCAAAAATTGATGAAGTTGTTCCTAGTATTCAGATGTTCCATTAACTTGTCTTCATTCTCTTGGTCCTTTTAATTTTCTAGTGTCCAGCATCACTTTAATGTCCTACTGCTTTCTGATTGAAGTTTCCGTGTAACACATGATCCACAGGTCTTCCAATTCTCGATATTGTACATTTTTATCCTGTTGGTCTATTAGAGAAAGAATGCTCCATGACCTCTTTCAGGCTAGGAGGCTTTCACTGATTGACCGTGTAACCGTCGGGTAAAGATAACATGCAGAACTTAGCTCTATTCTCTTAGCTATGTTTTATGGTATTCACAATACTAACTGTACAGCTGCTTATCTGACTTTCATTTAGGAATCCTCAGGAGCTTTGGGAGCACTTGGATGTCTGCCTGCAGAGAGTTGGTCTCAGATAAGTAAGCACATTCTTTCCTTCATAGGCCAATGTTGAAAAGTGTCATGTCATAAACTTGATGGACATCAAGAAAAATATCAAGAATGGGAGCACTTGAATAGACAGCTCAGTGGATGTCACACTAGCTTAAATAAGCTGCATAGTTTCTGTACCTAAAAATAACATTTTCCTATGTGTATAGGCAGTGGCTCTGACTGATTCCTCTCTATGGAGTACGTGTCTCACGTATGCCACGTAAAACACATGCACTTGTTATTGATTTAAGATTCTTATTGGGGCAATGCTAAGCAAACCCATTTGGCCCCGTTCTGATGGTGGGGGGTTCTGCGTATGTGCATGTGCGAATTTGCGTATGTGCACACCCCGGGAGCCATTCACTCCAGAGGGGACTGGCTGGGGCAGACATCGGGCGGAAGGGGAACCCTATGAAAGTGTTGGGCGTACCCCTGGGAACGCAGGCGGGCCAATGCCTGCCGGGGGTGGGCAGCTAACATAACATGGCATGACGTCAGTGCCAACCCCGTCTTTGGCAGATTATGATGGAAATATAAGTCAGTTTAGACTGACATTTTTTTCCGAAAAGGAGAAAAATCTGATGATTTCTCCCCCCTTTGGCCGCATGCAAGGGGATGTGTTCGCGTACATCCCCTCACATGGTACTTTGCATCCCCTTAGCGAGTGGTCCTGAATCACCCTCTTAGTACAAAGTAACATCAAAATATTTTGAACACTTTTTAAGAATTAATCTCAAATGTAAAAAAATCAGACAAAGAAGCGTAGAATTTGAAGGCAGATAACAACCACGTGGCCTATCTAGTCCTCATAGGTAATAACCTAAAACTCTAATTGAGCCTTAGCTTTTTGCAAGGATTTCCTTCTATCCTTCTGTCTTTCCCAAGCATATTTGCCTACTCTACCGGAACAGCCAGGAAGCTCCTGAAAGTCGGATGGCGCTTCTGGGTGCCCAGAAGAATGGTCTGTAAGCACCACTTGGTAAGTGGGCAGACTGGATGAATGATGATGCTGATTGCCTAATCATATCCAGGTCCCCTGCTTTACTATGGTGGTAATCTCAGCATTGTATAGTGGGGTTGTGGCCGTGATGCCAGGATAGGACAGCCATGCCCTATGCCAACACTCTTGTGTTGATGCCATGATGCATATCCATTGCAGCTTACAATTTGCAGTATAACGAGGCAAGGGCATAACTACCATAGGTGCAGGGGGTGCAGCTGCTATGGGGCCCAGAGCTGAGAGGGGCCCACTTTGCCTGTCAAAGTATCATGTGCTGTATACATTTTTCAGCATTAGGTGATAAATAGGGGCCCTTACAAACTTTTGCTATGGGGCCCACATGTATCTAGTTACGCCACTGTAACGAGGCATACGTTACTTCTATGCTCTCACTATGCATTTACCAGAATGGGAGCTGGTGGGCCCATTCATTCTAATGGGAGCAGCTAGTTACGCAGACTTGTACACATATGCAGCAACAATGTAGTGGGACTCATCTGTATGAATCCAAGCACGCTTAAATTGCTTCTACTACCTCTGATGCAAGGCTATTTCACTTGTCCACTACTTTTTCTGTGAAGTCATTTTAACTCCCATTGGCTAGTATCACAGGGATTTTTGGGCCAGCAAATATATTACATACATAAGTACATGTATTTTATATGTGTTAAGCCATGGGTGCCTAAAGAGAAGAGGAGACTTGTGTGCAGCCTCCGGCCGGGCCCCTTCCTCTCTGCCGGGAGCAGTAGGGTCTGAGCACTAGAGCCAGTGGCAGAACTCTGGGAGGCAATGGATGCTCCCGCCACCGGGGCACTAAGAACTGAAGGGGCACTTCTGCTCCTTCACAATGCTGGCTCAGGGAGCAAATATCCCCAGGGCCCCTCACTATTGTTTTTACACTTCCACTGTTGGTCCAGGCTGAGGGAAGCGGGTGCCCAAACCAAGGCAGAAACCACCCGAATAGCAGCAGCGTGGTGTCTGCCGACGGCACTATAGCACTGGCCACAGTGACATACTCCCCCTTGGCTGGCAGCAGTTTGGTGTCTTCCAACTGCACTGTTCCGCTGACGGCAGTGTGGTGCCTACCAGCAGCAGTGACAGGAGAGGAGACACAGCCCCTGCCCAGCAGCAGCACCATGAGAATGGCAGCATTGACATGGCTTCCCGAATGGCAGCAGTTCCAACCACCCGGCCAACAGCATCGGGAGCCCGGAGCTGTCAGCAGCACCAGCACTGTCAGCTTTTATTTGTTAGTTGTAGTGCTGTGAGTAGTGGTTCTCTGGCATCACTCTCCATAGAGGAAGAGGGGGGGACCAACTTTTATCTTGCATTGGGCAATACTGACAAACTTACGCCACAGACTAGAGCACTCAGACCCCACTGGGCATGTGCCGATCCCCATAAAGATGGCTGCCGCACCAGTTTTCCAGGTTCTCGTTAGCACTCCTGCCACTGCTGGACTCCAGAGTAAAGTATTGGAAAAATGGGTGCCGTGTGCGCGGTGTGGGCCCCCCTGGGACTCAGGGTCCCGTGTGCAAAGTATTCACCAGTTGTGAGGCACAAAGGAAGAAGCAAGCACTTTATAAATGTTAATAAAATTAAATTAATTATTTACTTTTGTAGGAATTTCTTCTTTAATATTGAGTTTATCAAAATAGAAGTCACTACAAAGTACATTTGCAAAGCAAGGTTTATCTATGTTTGTGTCTGTAGCAGAATCTGACCTGATACTTACCAAAACCTCTGAAGTCACAGTTGCATCAGCATGTTAGTCTGAATGTCGGATGGGAGTACAAATGAGGACATTTAGCCTGAATTTACTCCATGGGGGTTATTCTGGTTGGAAGCAAATTCCTTCTTTAATGGACAAAACCATGTGCATTGCAGGTGTGCTGATGCAATATGTGCAGAGAGGGTTACATTTGGGTGAGTTATTTTTTTTCTATGCAGAGTAAATACTGGCTGCTTTATTTTTACACTGCAATTTAGATTTCAGTCTGAAGACACCTCAACAAAATGTAACTCTCTCTGCACATGCTACATCTGCCCCACCTGGAGTGCAGAATGGTTTAAAGAAGGAAATTGCTTTTGCAAACCAACCAGAATAACCCCCCAAGTGTATATTGCCAGCTTTTCCCACATATGCTTTACAAGTGTTTTTTTTATCCTCCAATACCTTTGTACATGTTTTAATATTACATTTGTTTTTATTTGAACTTTTGGTACTTGTGTAATTGCATGGCGCCCGGCTACGCTACATTTTCAGCATACACACTACATACGGCTGCCTAGCGTAGTTAGAGTACTTAGCGTAGTGACTCCACGGCAGCCCAGCTCTGCTCCCGGCATCCATGGCTCTGTCCCTGTCATCCATGGCTCTGTCCCTGGTGTCCATGGCTCTGTCCCTGGCGTCCATGGCAAGCTTAGTGAGCGCCTCTCAGATATCTCTGGTAACCGCCAGATCCCCTGCGCTGGAGGATGCCAGCGGGGAGGGGATCATACGGGCATCGGCGAAGGGGCGCTCCAGCTGTCTGAGACGCAGGTGCGTCTCAGACGCTCCTGCATCTCAGTAATTATTGCGGCAGGGTACGGCAATCCTGACCCTGTCCGCTTCAGGGAGACGGGGTTAGGGGGTTCGGTAGCACGTGCGTCTCGTGCACAAAGGGGGTATGCGGGTGCAAGTGCGTCTTATGCACAATAAAGGAGGCATTTGCCAGTGCTTCATGTTACATACTGGTGCAAACGCCTTCTTTTCAAACCCCCACTATCCACGACAGCCCAAACCGTGGCGAGCACAGCGAGCCCCTCGACCTGTTCATACCCCCACTATCCACATCAGTGTGGAGTTGATTTTATAAAATGTTGCAGGCACAGTGAGCCACCATGCCCGAAGCGTGGAGAGCGGACGCTGAATACATGTAAAGTAATTTGCGGCCTCTTGCGGCACTTGCTGCGCTCTCCACGCTTCGGGCACGGTGGTTCACTGCGCTCGCCACAAAGTCAACTCCACGCCGACGTGGATAGTGGGGGTATGAACAGGTCGGGGGGACATGTAATGCGTCCCCATGCGGGGCTCGCTGCGCTGGCCACGCTTTGGGCTGGCGTGGATAGTGGGGGTACGCTGGCCGCGGGAACACTACGCTGAATCTGACAGGGATGCTGACTTCGCTAACTACTACAGCTGGCTGCTGCTGCTGGGGAGAGGTGCTAGAGGCTGGTTTATTGGAGGGTGCTGCAGAAGTGAACTCTGCTGTGAGGGGGGTCTGGAGAAGCAGTCCACTGTTGCAAGTGGAAGGAGGGGTGGGCTGCAGAAGCTGACTGCTGCACATGTAGGTGAGAAACTAGCCACTGCTGCTGCGGGGGAGGTCGGGAGAAGCTGATCGCTGCAGTGAGAAGTGGGCTTCAGAATCTGGCCGATGTGCATGGGGGGGAAGCTGGCAACTACTTTTGCAGGGGAGGCCAGGAGTACAGTAGCTGTCCGCAGCCGCTGAGGGGGGAGGCTGGTAGAAACTGATTGCTTCGGTAAACTGGAGGCTTCAGAGTTTACCAATGCACAGTGGGGGAGAATATGATCATTGCTGCTGCTTGTAGAGGTTTTTTTTGTCACCTGGGGTAAGGCAGTAATTTAAAGCCCCCCCCCCCCCCCCCCACACACACACACACACAAAAAAGCAGATTAACAATTATATAGAGAAAAGGGCACATTATTGGATAATATTGCCCCAGTGTGCCGCAAATGCCCTAAGCTTCTCAGTCACATGGCCCTACATCCCCTTACACACTACATTATATCATCCTACCCCCCTAGCTGTGACCAAGTCAAGTTTAGCAGCTGTGTAGTCAGCCCAAGAGTTTAAAATAAGGGAGGAATCTGAGACCATTTAGGCTTGTTGCCAGGGGTTTCTTGCTTTATGCCAGGGGTTACATGCTTGTTGCCAGGGGTTAGATCTTCTTGCCTGGGGTTACATGATCCTTGCCAGGGATTTTTTGCTCATTGCCAAGGTAGGGGGGGATTAAATGTTCACTAACAAGGGGAGTTACGTGTTTGTTGCCATGGGGGAATACATACTCAGTGCCCAGGGGGAGTTTCTTGCTCATTGCCATGGGGGAGTTACATGCTTGTTGCTATGGTGGAGTTACATGGGGTAGTTGCCATGGGGTCGTTACATGGTCATTGCCATGGGGTAATACATGCTCATTATCTGGGGGTGTTACTTGCTTCTTGCCAAGGGTGTGCACTGCACTCCAGCACTCCCGGAATCTGCACTTCTGGGTAGCGCTGGGTGCTCTGTGCTCCCCTCCCCTGTCAAGCTCTGTGTCATGTCCGGACTCCTGCAACCGCATGTGTGTGGACCGTGGCAGGCGGGATCAGTGACAAGTGGGATCAGTGGCCAGTGGACTAGGCTGCAGAGCAGCATCTCCCACCCAGCTCCTCGATCTCTGACTGCAGTGCTGCTTGTCTCCGCTTGTGCATATGTAATGATCAGGTCTCCGCTTGTGCATATGTAATGATCGGGTCTCCACTTGTGCATATGTAATAAGCGGGTCTCTGCTCGTGCATATGTAATGAGTGGGGATCCATCGCAGGGAATATTGAATGAGCTGCATATATCCCCGCTCATTACATATTCACGGGACCTGCTCATTCAATATACACTGCACTGAGTCCCCGCTCATTACATATGCACAAGCGGAGACCCAGGCAGCAGTGATCGCTGCATACAACAGTGAGAGGCCCGCCACTGGACTAGTGGCCAGGCCGGGAGAGTAGACCAGGCCCTCCTCTCTCTTCAGAGTGGCAGGGCCTGGGACACTTGTCCCTATGCCCCCCCCCCCCCTGATGGCGGCCCTGTCAAGGATGGAACTACCGCTGGTGCAGTCGGGGGATTGCATTGAGGCCCTGGTTTAATAAATTTCCTTTGCATGAAAACTATGAGTGACAGTGAAATTTATATAATAATTTTCAGCTTCAAAAGCTATCCTAACTTTGGAGCTGGAAAATAAAGAACAATACGACAGTCCAAATATCGCCTTTGGAGCTTATTCATCAGGAAGGAATCTATCTACTATGAATCCAAATTGTAGGCTTGAAGCTTGGTACTCTGATCGGATGCAGAAAAGAACACCAACACACCCTGATAGAGGAGAAAGCTGACTAGATTAGAACTGACTGGCTAGTGCTGGAGGTGAGCAGCCAGAATAATTGGTGGCAGAAGACGCAGGCCGGAGGAATGGATCAGCACGGAGGTGGACCAAAGATTTTCAGGTGACTGAGCCAGTGAATAGCTGGGTGAAGCAGGCCGGCAGCATGGAGAAGGACCAGCGATTGACCAGAAGAGTGTGGAGTAAGGAGATGCCTTGCTGTGGAAGACTTTTGCACTGACAACCACTGCGGACTTTTTCACTGACAACCAGGGGTGGATCCAGGAAAAAATTACAGGGCAGGCACCATGATAGGGGAGGGGGGGAGGGGGGTGATAGTGGTGCCAATGTGCCCTGTCAGAGAGTGGAGAGTGAGATAGAGGAGGAGAGCAGAGAGATGGTGGGAATGGGATTATAAATAGCCCTGGCCTTTTAAGTACACAGGCCCACCTTGGCATGAAACATGAAGGGAGCAGTTGTGCGCACGCGGTTTGAAAAAGGGAGCGTTGCTTCGTGAAAAGGGGGGTGTCCTCAAGTGTAGTGTATTACACCATAGACCACTTCTACACATTATGCAACAAAATAGCATACGCAATTATAGGAAATGAGCCCAAGGAAATGAGCCCAAATTGGTGTAATGTACCATACCATATACCACTTCAACACATTATTCTACACAAAATTCACATAATGCCACATGATTGAGCCAAAATTCACATAATGCCACATGGATTGAGCCAAAATTCACATAATGCCACACAGATTACATGAAAATTCCTAACATGCGCAACAAAGAAGGACAATGCACCAAAAATTTGCACCATGATTCCCATTACACGTTAAGCCACGGACCATTATATTATACCCATTGTCAGCACTGTACAGTTGCCTCTATATTATACTGTACAGTTGCCTCTATATCAGTGTCTACTTAGCATTTAAATTCATATTCTGACACAGAGAATAAGCCGAAATTCACATTCTGACAGAGGCAATGAGTAAAAATTCACATTCTGACCCACGGTATCAGATAACACACATGCCCCCACGGTACCAGATAACACACATGCCCCACAGTGCCAGATAACACACATGCCCTACAGTGCCAGATAACACACATGCCCCACGGTGCCAGATAACACACATGCCCCCACGGTGCCAGATAACACACTTAAAAGCGAAAAAAAAAGTATCAGAAATGACAGGGGGGGGGGGGGGGGGGGGGGGCACGTGCCCGGGTGCCCCCCCCCCCTAAATCCGCCAGTGCTGACAACCAATGGCGGTGCCCAGCACCAGGCGCCATCAGATGACATGCGCAACCGCACTTACTGCCCTCTCAGAGTGGCCACCAAAGCAGAGACCCATCTAAGCGTGTAGTGGACCCGCCATGTGCTGCATTAGGAATCCATAACAGCAAGATTTTTGCTGGTGCACTCTAGCACCGTCAGTAGTTCTGCCTCTGACCCAGAACCCCTCTCCCTGAAGCCAGCAGCGCAGACCACAAAATTAACCAGCAACATCCATTACCCCTCACCCATAGCAATCCTAATGCCCTTATCAGAATGAGAAAAAAATACACAAAGGCCTCCTTGTGAACCCCCCTCCCCCACCCCCCCCCCCCAAAAAAAACATAGACATGCATGAATATATTAAAACACATGGGGGAAATTACTAAGAATACAAACTTTCGTATTCTGAATATGAATGCATACGACAGCTATTGCCGTGGTATGTCATTTACAAATTCGTATACCGAATTCAAAGTTACAAAACAGTCATATTTGACTGATTCGTATTTGCCGACGTCGTATGGATTCCTATTTAGCGGGCGTATATATGGCCGCTAAATATGAACTTGCATCGGCAGCTTGCACGGATCCTCAGTCTGCAGTGTTCAAAAAATAGAAAAATAAATAATAATAAAGGTACTTGTTTCCTAGCACGGCCACAACGATCATAATCGCGGTCATCGGGGGTAAAATCGGGGCCATCGCGGGCATCGCGGCCGCTAAAAAATCCGACCTTTTCATGCCCTACTATCCACTAGGGCGTGGAGTGAGAATAGAATAGTGTGGCGAGCGCAGCGAGCCACCGAGCCCGAAGCGTGGCGAGGGGACGCGGATACCTTCACAGTTATACGCGTCCCCTCGCGGGCTTCCCAGGTGTCCATGGCGACGCGGACACCTGGGAAGCCCGCGAAGGGACGCGTTTACCTGTGAAGGTATCCGCGTGCGCTCGCCACGCTTCGGGCTCGGTGGCTCGCTGTGCTCGCCACACTATTCTATTCTCACTCCACGCCCTAGTGGATAGTAGGGTATGAAAAGGTCGGAGGACGCGTACCGCCGCCCCTCGCGGGCTCGCTGCGCTCGCCACGCTTCGGGTTCACGTTGATGGCGGGGTGGCGTCAACTACTTTTGGGGGGACATTTCAATGTTCAGGGGTGTTTTTGGCCCATTTACTATTGTTCCTATGCTGATTTGGGTAAATTGATCCATTTAACATTGTTTCCTATGGGAAATCGTGGTCATCGCGGGTAAATTGAGGCATTTAACATTGTTCCCTATGGGGAAATCGGGGGCATCGCGTCTGGACCATTTAAGCATTTTTAGGTGCACACGACGCGACCGACCCGATTTTTCACTGTTTTCAATGCATTTCAATGGAAAAATCGGGGGCATCGCGTCGGTCGCGTCGCAGGCCACTCAAATTACCCCCGATGGCCAAGATTTGTGGCCGTGCTAGGAAACAAGTACCATAATAAAAAAAAAATGTCATGGGGTCCCCCGCCCCCACAGGCATAACCAGCCCCAGGCTCAAAAAGCCGGTCCTGGTTTAAAAAAAAAACATGTAGTGGTTTCCTGTATTTTTTAAAACCAATACCAGGCTCAAGAGCTGGTCCTGGTTCCCAAAATATGGGCGACAAAATGACAAGGGGTCCCCCATATTTTAAGAACCAGCACCAGGCCCAATCAGCCAGCAGGGTAATGCCACAGCTGGAGGACACTTATTATATTAGGTGCTGCAGCTAAAGCATTACCTCCTGACCAGTCAACCTGGGCAGGGATCCTGGGGAAGTGGGGACCCCACCAATGAAGGGGTTCCCCCCTCCAGAACTTTCTTGTCAAGACTGAAGCCTGGGGCTATCCCCAGTACCCCTGGTCTGTGGGTACCAGGCTGATAAATGTATAAAATATAGAAAACTATTGAGTTCTGTTGTGGAACTAGGAGTCCCAGCAAGCCTGGTCCGCCCACTGGGACTTGGAGAACCAATAGTCCCAGCATGAGTCGCTAGGCGGCCAATAGCAGTATTCGGGAGGAGGAGCCACAGGATGTAAACAAAGACATCTTGCGGGTTCTCCTCAGTCCGGTTTGGTGTCACCATTGTCAGTTTGTTTTTTTGCCAAGACCCGTGGATGCTACATGGAGAGAAGAGTACTTGATCTATGCAGGAGGACCCCCTTGAGTATGGTTTCCTTCCACAGGAAGCCTACATGGAACTGACTGATCCGTGCAGGCTAAAGCCAAATATGCCTGGAAAATGAAATGTATTTTCCAGGTGTATTTGGCCGACAATTAGCTGCCATATCCCACTAATTATTTTCAGTACGGCCGCTTAGTAAATTAGGAATCACCATTGTTTTGAATGGGGATTCCTATTCGTATTATATCGATGGTGTATACATTCGTATTTGTAAATACAAATGTGCCATGAATACGAATATCAACTGGTGTATTTTTGGCAAAAAATACGAATACGCCTAAAATATTCTTATTTACTAACTAGGTGATTCATCGCGTAATACGAATATTTTAGCTGTGTTTGGCACCCCCCATAGGCTTTGCATGAAAAGACACACGTCTTACACTGCCAGATGTTTGGCATGAGTAAGCTGGCACTTCCCATGCAACTTTACTAAAGTTGGGCTCCTTTTTGCAGAGTTCTGCCTCTGGACAAGACCGTCTTCTCTTAAAGGACAACTGGTCCTGAATATAATATAGTAATATCAATCAGCTGTCCCACTAATATCCACAAATATGGGCAATTCTGACTAAATGAGGGCACTCACCAGTAAATATGGGAAAGCAAATAATTTATGGAGACATCATTACCATTAGCTATTGTCAATGTTTCAACCCCATTGGGTCATTATCAAGACAGTCCCAAAGAGGCATCAGAATAACATGCAGGCAGGAGGTCCTGCAGATGCTCTTTGATCTCAGCGCAGCCTCAAACAGGCAGCACAATTATATAGTCTTCAATGGGTGCCCCACACACCATCACCAATGTAAAGCAGAGCCAGACCGTAGGCATTCCAGATGCCCTAGGCAATTGCCCAGTATGGGGCCAGCTCTGTCTGAAAATGCAGTTAGCTATCTGAATATACTAAGTAGTGTACCAATTTTAGTGGGAGGTTCAGTCCACTGCACAATATCAGACCAATAATATGCACTCTACTGTATTTGACCACTGTGTTAATTTTTTGATTGTTTGAAGCAAGACCTGTGACTGCTGCCCAGCCTATTTATATATATTTATATATATATATATAGTCGCTGCACACCCACAGGAGTTGGATGCTCACTATTTTCATTCGCATTTTTTTAACCGCACATACGTGGAAGTGACCCCTGTGGTCGAGCAGTTCACCTCAAGCTATTATCGGCAGAAATTGGGCTTTTTGAAGTCCTACACCTCTGCAGGACAGAGGTTTTACCTTAACTGACGTGCTCAGTAACCTTTTACATTCATTCTTTACTGTTGGAAGAAATCTATCTTCATGATACAATTCAGATTGGATCCTCATTTACCACTGATGAAGTCCTAAGGGACGAAACGCGTAGGGTTTCGTATCCTAAGAAGTCATACACATCTTGAAATTGGATCTGTTGTCATTCATTTGAACAAAACTGTCATCTGAATTTGTATTCTGCATCAAATATTGTACAAACTCATTTTTTATCATTGTAAAATTGGAATAAACACAAATTTTATACACCAATGTATAACTATTAATGTACTAAAGTTGAGAAATAGACAGAGCGCACATCTATCTCTTCTTCCTTCTATCTATCTTCTCCACCTGGTACCTATATTAACAGCTAGGTATGGTAGAAGTGCAGCTCACAAACCAGCGCAGAAAAAGGACCACACTCCCCCCACTTTCCATATATATATATATATATATATATATATATATATATATATATATATACTTGCAAGAAGAGTTTGGCACTCCAGATTAATCATTTATGCCGTGGTGCCTTCCAGAAATATATGCATGTATCCACTTGGTTCCCTCAGTAGGATCCTTGTATTAGAGGCGGCACTCATTGGACTTGTGTTCAAGTTAGTATTATATTATGGTACAACATCGGTACAAAAAAGTGCGACAACATTTCAAGACCAAGTGCCTTCTTTTCATCAGGTCTCTGTAATTGATTACATAGTGCTTGTTGTTGTTGTTTTTGCCCCCTGTGTTTGTATTTACTAGAGTGTGTGGTCACTGGCCACTGCACCCCATCCTGGGAAGTGGGTACTGTTTGCACCCCATTCTTAGGAATGACGAGTGTGTTGGTACTTCTGGATCTATATATATTGATTCCGTCAGTCAGCACTCACATATACCATATGCTTTGCTCCAGGTGCACTGTTAAACACATGTAGGACTGCAGAAGTAATGGGACTCAAGAGACTGACATTTGGCAAAAGTATCTATGGTTTCCTGATGCTGTAACACAGTGACACTTTGCTACTGTATATGACAATCTCTTCAGACTGTATACACAGTTCTATATAATATCCAATGAAAAAAAATACATTTCATATTATATTTTTTTATATACTTCTTACGTTTCATTTGCAAATACCAACACCAGTTACATTTAGCTAAAAAAAGGTAATACACACACAAAGTCACCTTTTGTGCTCTGTAATAATCTGTGGCACTCACATATGTCATAGGGTGTGGTATAGGGTTCCGACAGTCATTAGCCCGACGTCGGGATCCCGACTGGCCGGACTCAGACAGCATGGTGAGCGCAACAAAGCCCCTTGCGGGCACGGTGGCTCACTGCGCTCACCACCTATTCTATTCTCCCTCTATGGGGGTCGTGGACCTCCACGAGGGAGAATAGCCAGGGGCCGTCGGGAACCCGTCTGTGGGTGTTTTAACAGTCGGGATCCCGACGTTGGGTAAGTGACTGTCGGGATACCGACTGTCGGAACCCCGTCCGGCACCCATGCCATATGCTTTGCTCCAGGTGCACTGTTAAACACATGTAGGTCTGCAGAAATAATGGCCCTCAAGAGACTGACATTTGGCAAAAGTGTATTGGAGTATCTATTGGTTCCCTGATGCTATAACAGTGTCACTTTGCTACTGTATATTACAATCTCTTCAGACTGTATACACAGTTCTATCTAATATCCAATGGAAAAAATACATTTCATATTATATTTTTGTTTAATATACTTCTAAACTTTCATTTGCAAATACCAACGCCAGTTACATTTAGCTAAAAAATGTAACACACACAAAGTCACCTTTTGTGCTCTGTAATAATCTGACTGAGTTGCATCATAATGGCATTAAGCTAGATATTATTATACAACAGATCTCTGCATATGTACAACTAAGCATAGCCTGCAATGCCATCTACATTCTGTCACTAAACTTAGCATACTGTACATCAAACGTCCCATTCTCACATGGTTACATCTATCCACTCAGCTACAAGTGGAGAGAAACTGAGGGGTTGATTTAGGTTGGTTTGCAAAAGCAAACTCCTTCTTTAATGGCCACATAATAGTACTTATAACCATAGGCAAATCTAGAAATATGATAATGGGTGGTCGCAGATCCAACTAATCATGAAGCAGGGACCCTTGCGCGATGAAAAATGGGCGTGTGTGATGTTGTCAGACTGAGGTGTAACACGTGTCTGAACTCTGCAGGCAAAGGGACAAGGAACCCCAAAAGTGCAACACCCCCCACACACCAGGGCCATATTAAGAGCATTAGGGGCCCCCGGGCAAAGCAATGCAGTGGGGCCCCTAACATATATATATATATATATATATATCCACGTAACCCCGTCCTCAGGATATTAGCCTTAACAACAAATGTGCATTACAAGTACCCTATCCACACAGAAATATATATACATTTATTACCAGCAGGGATGTAACTAGAATGTCACAGGCAGACAGACAGTGTCAGTAAAAGAGATAGGGCAGTATTCAATGAGAAAAATTAGCTGTGTTTTATGGCGAGTTTGTGATTTTCTCGCGTTGGATGGAGACTTTTGCTCTCAAAAAGTGAGCAACCCTATTCAACGTGCACTTCTCGCCGACTTTCTGAGTGATTTTTGCCGTGTCTCTCCGTGTAGCAATTCTCCATCTTTTCATGGAGAAGTTGAATGTGAACTATTAAAATAAAAGTTTTTTTGTTTTAATTTTGCTGTAAAAAAATAAGGAATTTTATTCTGTGAAGGGGCATGCTATTTTTATTCATGTGCTTATAGCACATGAATATATATTTTAATTAAAAAATATATATATATTTTTTTTTACACAGAGCAGCCAGCAGGGGGCCGGGAGCCGAGCCGCTCATTAGATATTCATATATTCATTGCACCCGATCATTACATATGCATGATCGGGAGCAGTGAATATACCCGGTCCCCTGCTGGCTCTGGGGGGGGGGGGGGGCAGCTTGTGCTGCCTGGGTCACGGGGAGCCCACCTCCCCCCCACATACGTTCTGGGGCAGGCAGGGAGACTTCCATCTCCTTTTCACCGTCCCACGGCTCCCTGCAGCGGACGAGTCCGATGCAGGGGTTAAGATTCGCCGCGAGGGGCAACTCGCCCCTCCGACATTGGGCAGTATTCAATGAGAAAAATTCACCGTGTTTTATGGCGAGTTTGTGCTTTTCTCGCGTTGGATAGAGACTTTTGCTCTCAAAAAGCGAGCAACCCTATTCAATGTGCACTTCTCAACGTCTTTCTGAGTGATATTCGCCGTGTCTCTCCGTGTAGCAATTCTCCATCTTTTCATGGAGAAGTGGAATGTGAACTTTTTAAATAAAAGGTTTTTTGTTTTAATTTTGGTGTCAAAAAATCAGGAATTTTATTCTGTGAAAGGGCATGCTATTTTTATTCATGTGCTTATAGCACATGAATATATATTTTAATTTATAAATATATATTTTTTTACACAGAGCAGCCAGCAGGAGGCCGGGAGCCAAGCCGCTCATTAGTTATTCATATATTCACTGCACCCGATCATTACATATGCATGATCGGGAGCAGTGACTATACCCGGTCCCCTGCTGGCTCGGGGGGGTAGCTTGTACTGCCTGGGTCCCGGGGAGCCCCTCCACAAAAGTTCTGGGACAGGCAGGGAGACTTCAATCTCCCTGCCTGCCACCGTCCCACGGCTCCCTGCTCGTCCGCTGCAGGGGTTAAGATTTGCCGCGAGGGGCAACTCGCCCCTCCGACATTGAATACAGGGAGAGCGAGTGGCAGCCAGCCCTCTGGAACACAGCGAGTGTGCAGCGAATCCTAAACAGGATTCGCTGCACACAGCGATATTTTATATTGAATACTGCCCATTGAATACAGGGAGAGCGAATGGCAGCCAGCCCTCCGGAACACAGCGATTGTGCAGCAAATCCTAAAAAGGATTTGCTGCACACGGCGATATTTTATATTGAATACTGCCCATTGTCATAAGATGCCCATTTTCCTCAATACATCTGCTCCACATAATTACAGCACCCCCCTACCCCCAGACTGTCGCTCGCTGTTAACATCACCAAAACTCTCCACACACACGCACTTCACGTTCAGACAGAAAGCCACCACTACCAATCACACAACCATCTCTCCCTTACCCTCTTTCTTACCTGTCCCAAACCAGCTTACCTGGGCAGCACCGCATCTTATGTTGATGGCTCCTCTCTCCAAATGTGGCACGTCAAGTGCAGTACACTGTGACAGTATACATGGGGCATGAGTTGGGGTGGGGAGATCCATACAGCACCAGCACAGGTAATACTGAGGATATATGCAGCAGAGCAACTGTAGCAGAAACCATGAGCCTGGCACCGCTGACAGGGTTATTATTTAATAGAGCCTGTCAGCGGTGCCGGGCTCATGGTGTCCACTACAGTTGCTCTGCCGCAAATACGCTTCTGCACGTCTGTGCTATCAGGGGGATCTGAGGCCATTGCAGGCAGACTAACGAGGGTGCAGGGGGACTGGTGCTAAGGTTCACCAGTCCGGTTCCCCACCCATGCTGGGCGCCAGAGCCTGCCCCTGATCACTGAAAGTCCGGCATCCGAACTTCCGGTTTTCAGTAGCGCGCAAGGCAGGGAGCGCTTATCTGCGTTCCACCTGCCCTGCTTCTGTGTGTCACCAGTAAAGACAGGGGAAGATGGGAGATTCCTGGAATCAAGGGTCCGGACTTAGACATTGGGCCCCTAGGGTTATGGGGCCCTTGGGCAACTGCCCATCAAGCCCATGCGCTAAGATGGCCCTGCCACACACACACACACACACAATAATGGGTTCACCACACGTGAGGACGGTGATCAAAGGTTTTATTCAACAGCACTGGATCACGGGTCACCGCTATAAGGAATTAGGCAAGAACCATTGCACTGAAAGGCAACAATAATGGAAGTAATACGATAAAAGAATATCGTGCGCGATGGGATCCTGTGCCCGCGGGCCGCAATTAGCACGGTATACTATACAGCAAATAAGATGAATTAATTACGAATCAATACAATCAATTGAAATCACAGGGCAGAAATATATTCAGCGAATCATACAGTGTAATACAATCAATAAAAGGAAACTGTGCGCGGTGGGGCCCACAGTAGACCATGGGCCACAATTCGCACAATATGCTGCTAAAACATTAACATAAAACATAAACAGTATGAGCATATAGGTAAGGCAATTCCTGATTTAAAATGTAACAATTTACACTGAGTAATAATGAAACCCCAACAGGGCGTACTAATTCCCTAAACTGCGCAGTTTTCCCCCTACAGTTAGGTACCTTTGGCCTAGGTGCACCAAATTCACCGCCAGATGCAGTGTAGCAATATAACATGGGAGAAACAGGCTTGGGCCTGTACAGTCTCCAACTGATCCCGGTAAAGCACTGGGTAAATGAGCGGTGTGGCAGTTCTTGCGGCCTTGCCGGTAAGGGAATGTTTGGTGAGACCTATGTCAAAAATGGCCAAGTGTCCTGGACGGGGCCTATGGCTGAGGGCCTGAGGAAGTGGCCAAGAAAGATGGCGTCCAGGGATACAGCTCCGGGTTTGGAGGTAGTAAGGGCAGCGGGTCACTGGGTACGCTGAAGCTAATGGGGTTGATGGCTATGGGGCAATTTGGCACCCAGGATGGGCAATTCGAAGATACCTGGTGCCGTTGCCAGCTCCTGCCGGTCACTGCTGAATCAGTAGCACACTGCTGGAAGCCACTGCTGGGCACTTGGGACCTCTGCTGGGCACTTGAACCTCTGCTGGGCACTTGAACCTCTGCTGGGCACTTGAACCTCTGCTGGGCACTTGAAAACTGCTGGGCACTTGAAAACTGCTGCAGGGATGCCACTCACTAGGGTACACTGCTGAGCTGTGAACTGCATCTCTCTCTCTCTCTGGTGACTGCCGCTCTCCCCGCTCCTCTTCCGCTGGCTGGACCGCCAGCTGGCAATCACCGCCGGAGGCTGTGTGGTGTCCGGCTGACTCGTCTGCGCTGCGCAGCTCCTAGGTCTATGCTGCTGGGCGACACGGCCTTCCCTCTCTGCTGCCGCCTGGGATGTCCGACTGACAGCGGCTCTGTCCCCCAGTGCGTTGTGTGCCTCCCAGGTCAGTCTTCCACTGGGACTGAGCTGCAGCATGTCTCTCTTCTTCACGCCCTGTGCCCACACTGCTTACTCCTTACTTTGGTGCCCTCTCGCCACACAACTCTTGGGCCTCACTCGACACACTCTGTTCTGGCCAGTAACAGGCTAGGACGCCCCTTCAGCTTGGCAACCACTGAGCCACCAATGAAAATAGCCCTTCAGCTGCAGGGAGTCCAGATGGGCACTGGGTCCCTCAGCTATTCATATATGAAGTCTAGCTGCTGGGCGGTTGCCTGGCAACCCCCCGAATACACCCCAGCCCACCAAATTTTTTATGGGCAAACAGATAGGCAAAAGGAGAAAAGAGAAGGAGGGGTATACCCAGTACTGGGGTGCCACACGTGGCCTCACAAAAAGGGGCGTGACATTACACATTATACCACACACTATAATGGGCATTATGGCAATTGCCGTAATTCCCGTTCCACAAAATATTATACTTCATAATGCCCTTTAAACATTATTCCACATGCCGTAATGCCCGAAACACATTATAGTAAATGTCGTAATACCCGTTACACATTATATTGCACTTCATAAGATCCATTACATATTATTCTGCAAGCAGTAATGCCTACTACATATTATGTCACGCACCTTAATGCTCATTACACATAAGGCCATACACTGAAATGCCCATTACACATAAGGCCACACACCATGATGCACATTGTGCCTCACACCATGATCCCCATGGTGACCGCTTATCTATAAAGCGCTGACAGCCAGGCAGAGATCTGTGTGCTGCCTGGCTGTCAGATTCAGAGCAGGACAGTCCGAGGTCGACGCCGTGGCTAGGAGCCTCCTTTGCCACTCCTGATAGCTGCTAGATCTATTGGCTCGCGAAGCAGCGCAAAATGTAAAAATAGCAGCAATGCGGCTCCTCCGCACTGGAAGTTGTAGGCCTCCTCTCCAGCTGTCATTTTCCCATCCCTGGATTAGAAGTTGTCCCCGAATTTAGAAACTTCACTGTTCTCTCCACCGGCACTGACCCAGCTGCACTCTCATCCACTGCTGTAACAAGGTGCATGCTATCAGTGCCTCGCCCTCAGTGGATCTGCACTGTAAGTGCACTGCAGGCACACACCTAGTCCCCTGACTCTCCTGGCAACAGCCAGTGACAGCATGTCCCCTCCACACTGCACTGGGCTCCCCAGCCGGCAAGTCCCCAGTAAGTCACAGCACTGCCTGCTGAGCAGAGCACCAAGTCTAGGAGGGGGAGCACTGCACTGATACTGGTGCTCCGTCTATGTGTCCTAGACTCATTGAAAATAGGGGAAGGGGGACAGGCTGACACTGTGGAGAAGGAAAACAGGCTGACATTGGGGGAGGAGGAAGGGGACATGGCTGACACTATGAAGTAGCGGGGCCGGATGACACATTGTATGCTAAGCGGTGCTAGTCCTGTCGGCATTATGTTTGTAAGGGGCACTACTCATGCTGGCATTATTGGTACTATTATGTGACCATGCTTCTCCTCTTGAAGCCACAACCCTACATTTTGGGCCCGTTTCCTCAGCGCACACTGTTCCTATTTTAAATATGGGAAGGTGATGCCTTCCCTTTCTGCCACAAAGAACCAAAATACAGTATATTGTTACGGCATATATTGCTCTCATCTGGGCTACTTTTTAAAGGACTGAAGACTCCCATCACCTGCAGCATGTGAAGGGAGGAGAAGGGGCCCTAACTGCCCAAGAAGAAACTGCCCTCACACTACAGACTTCCTGCCAGACAAGAATGGAACAATCAGCCTACTTCAGGCTCTCCCAGCCAATCAGATAAGCACAGCAGTGGCTCCAAATATCTTAAAATGGATTGCTCCCCTTCGCGCACCCAGCCACTGGTAGTGAATGACAGCTGTGAATTGTCAGTGGCTGCTGCTGCAGGGAAGGCTGCTGTGGGTTATATAAGTACTAAAGATCTGTTTCACGGCGGGAGCCAGGGGTTTCTTTTAGAAAGGCTATGACCTGCGCTGCCCCATATATGTGTGTGCCAGCGGATGTGCCTACAATGCCAATGCGCTTGGGTTTTTAATGTTAAAGGTATAGGGTTTACATTTTAAGTATATGTTTTTAATAATGTTTATTTTACTACTATAACTTCCTCATATAGCGATTTTCTAAAAATGAAAATGTTGATGTTTGTGGGTGACGCTGTTAAAGGTAAAATCACTACAGAATTCACATGTAACTGGCGTGATCCCACAATAACAATTTTATTCCAATAACATTTTATTATTTAAGATTTTCTCAAAAAGATTAAATATTTTACTAAAAAAAATAATTCTTTAAAAACCTTATTCAATGTAGTCATCTTGCTATGACCCTGTCCCAATGCCATTGAAATACTGTAGGCAAGATAATGGTCTCAGACCATTTTGGCAATGTTTGTAGCCCCATGTGCAGATCTTGTTGATTCCAAATTTGTCCAAGGGCTATTGTCCACATTAGACTCAATTGGGTCCAGGTCAAGTGAGGATCTTGAAGACCTTGTTTGTGTAGTCTTGCATCTCAGGGAATTATGTAGCGCACAGCAGGCCAACACATCAGTCTATTTTCACTACCTTTACATCTATAGTTATGTAAAAAAAAAATCTACAATGGCTGCACAAAATTCGAATAGTGTTTTCAACTACACGACGGGCTCTGGAATGTTCGTAATTGTGTTTTTTTTTTATTTGGAGCCTGTGAAAATGATTTTAAAATATGCCCCTCTAAAGCAAAGGCCTCATCCTCAATGAAAACAAAGTTCATGGCATTATTACAATCCTCAGTGTTAGGCATATGCAGCCTACCATCCTTTAGCCTGCCACAGAGGAGTGGCCATTTTGACTTATGTGCACATAAATAAATTCATAATTTGCATTAGTAATGGCCATCATTACCACACTGAAAAAAAGGTTATAGTATAAAACATTAATTCACTGTTGGCAGGGGGATTGATACGGATATGTTTTCCATCAATTGCCCCACCCCCAATTTGGGAAATTCCACAGAAAATGAAATAGTTGAGCAATCATCAACCAATCTTCTGGTTATAGAAACTAGAGAGGAATAATTAAAAAAAAAAAAGTTTTTTATGCAATTATAAATGAAAAAAGATAACCATAAAATTCAAAGAGACAATGGTACAGATTCAGGCCTGTACACAGGATGTGAAGCCATACCTGATTTTTGTTTTAACACGCATTTTTACGGTACACTGTGCGAATGTGAGGGGTCACCTTGCAAATGAAGCCAGCGAGCAGTGGCTGTTTGTAAGGTGATTGACAGCCAGGGAGTGTGTATAGGCAGCACCCCAGTGTTTTCTGGGTTTGCCCCGGAAAATGCACGCATTTCCTGGTCGTTGGGAGGGCAGATGATGTCCTTGCCGGCCTCTTTCTTCGCATGGTGTTCGCAGCAGTCTTGGCTCACTCACTGTTGCAAACACAGGGGGAATCCATTCGATGGTGAGTGATTGCGAATGGATTTCTCCTCCTGTGCATAGCTGAAAACGCATTTGCAGCATATACAGTACCTAATTGCTAGTCTGTGAAGATTTGCAGTCCTTCAAAAAGACCTGAATTGGGCACAATATATAGATATCTACAAAAGTGATTACAATTACAAATTAAGAGGACAGGTAAGCATTACATAAATTGCTAAATATCAAGCAATAAATAAAAAAATCATATCAAGCTAATGATGGGAATGTTATACTGCCTACATGTTGTTTAGCTTAGATGGCTGGATTACAGGATGGGGAGAAGAGTACCTCCGAGTCCACTGCTTTGAGAGAGGGTGGCAACTCCCCCGCACTGCTTCCAGTACCCACCCTTCAGGATTGTAATGACGACACTAAGAACATTAAAGTACATGAAATAGTGCATAAATAATACATTAAACAATTCAACATCCTAATAGATCAAATGCCAACAACCCAGCTAAATAACTACCATGTGAAATGTAATAATATCAGTAATTATAGAATATTTCCAAATTTACTTCAGTTCAGTTTACGTTAAAATACTTGCAGGGTGGAGAATTTCAAGTCTTCAAACGATCTCCCAGTGGCCAGATATAGCAGGGTGGCCACCAGCCTGTCCTGCGCAGAAATGGCTCTACTCGTGTCCGTGTCCTGTTTCTCAATGAGGGGTATCACCATTTGCAGCAATTCAAAACACCAAAAGTAACCTGCTTTCAGCTCAAACTCACCCAGTGTGTATGGGCCTTTTAGTTTAATTTTCAATCTTTCTCAGCACATGTTGCTTTCAGCTGTTAGCTTCTGGGTCCTAAAGTCCTTCCGCTTACACAGCTCAGTAACTCAATGGGTTATCACAATAACAGCAATGCACTGGAGAAAATATATCACAGTCATGTGCAGTACAATGTAACATATGTGTAATGTATAATTACAGTACACAGTCTGGAACCTGATCCTTGGAAAATCAGGGTGTGCTCTTAGGGAGCAGGGCCCACTAGGGTATAACCCTGTGGGCCAATATGGCCCTGGAAGATGCTGTAGTTCCTCTTCATTTGCTGGATGAAATATAGAGACTGTGCCCAAATGTGACAGAAAGGTATTCAGCCTTTTTTAGTTAGAGGTATAATCCTATCCTTGGAGGCAAGTTGAAGTCCGTTGCCCCCCCCCCCCTTTAAACAAATAGAAAAACAAATACAGTGTATGTGTGTGTGTGTGTGTGTGTATGAATGTATGTATGTATGTATATGTATGTATGTATGTATGTATGTGCAGTGGTCGAAGTAGAATTTTTGAAGTGGGGGTATGAAAGAATGATCTTAGGAAAAGGGGGTGCATTCACACAAAAGGAGGCATGACCACACAAAAGGGGGATTGGCCTTAAGTGTAATGTAGCACGCCATATACATGATGCATAATTCCCACGGAATTAGCCAAAATTTACATTATGCCACACAGTATGAGCCAAAATTCAGGGACAGAGATTGAAAGCAGGGACATAGGGACAGAGAGAGGAACAGCAGGGACATATTGATAGATAGAGGGACAGCAGGGACAGAGACAGGGAGAGTGACATCAGGAACAGCGAGACAGGGAGAGTGACAGAGAGATGGGGGGAGTGACAGAGACAGCAGGGATGAGAAAAATGAGGGACGGCAGGGAGAGTTAGGGACAGCAGAGAAAGGCAAATTGAGAGACAGCAGGGAAAGGGAGACAGGGAGAGTGAGGGAGGGCATGGACAGGGAGAGTGAAGGAAGGCAGGGACAGGGAAAGTGATGGGCACTGGGACAGGGAGATTGAGGGACATCAGGGACAAGGAGAGTGAGGGACATCACGGACAGGGAGAAAGAGGTGCGGAAGTACAGTAAACGGAAATAACAGTGAATTGTCAGAGCTCCAGCGACAATGTATGACAATGGCATGACATTTAGCCACCTGCACCATGCAGAATCCGTGGTTCCCCATGGTCCACTCTCACAGTCCAGCAGCAGCATGTGCACTGTCGCTTATTGTAGCACAGGCTGGGAAGTCCCAAGTGAAAGCCTTCCTTTCCCCTATTGTATCCGCATTATTTATGCAGCAGCAGTGTCCCCTATTGTATCTGCATTATTTATGCAGCAGCAGTGTCCCCTATTGTATCTGCATTATTTATGTAGCAGCAGTGTCTCCTATTGTATCTGCATTATTTATGCAGCAGCAGTGTTCCCTATTGTATCCGCATTATTTATGCAGCAGCAGTGTCCCCTATGGTACTTGTTTCCTATCTGGGCGCCCACGATCAAAATCGCGGTCATCGGGGGTAAAAATCGCGGTGATCGCGGTCATCGCGGGCATCGCGGGTAAAATTGGATGGTCGCGATGCCCGCGATGACCGCGATCACCGCGATTTTCCCATAGGGAACAATGTTAAAAAGGCTGATTGACCGCGATTTCACTGTTAAATGGCTCAATTGACCCGATTTGGCCATATTAACCCTGAATTAGGCCCAATTAACCCTTAAATGTCCCCCCCAATTTTTGACGCCACCCCACGATCCACGCCAACCCGAAGCGTGGCGAGCGCAGCGAGCCCGCGAGGGGCGGCGGTACGCGTCCTCCGACCTTTTCATGCCCTACTATCCACTAGGGCGTGGTGTGAGAATATAATAGTGTGGCGAGCGCAGCGAGCCACCGAGCCCGAAGCGTGGCGAGCGCAGCGAGCCCCGCGAGGGGACGCGGATACCTTCACTGTGAAGGCTGCGAGGGGACGCGCACAATTGTGAAGGTATCCGCGTCCCCTCGCGGGGCTCGCTGCGCTCGCCACGCTTCGGGCTCGGTGGCTCGCTGCGCTCGCCACACTATTATATTCTCACACCACGCCCTAGTGGATAGTAGGGCATGAAAAGGTCGGAGGACGCGTACCGCCGCCCCTCGCGGGCTCGCTGCGCTCGCCACGCTTCGGGTTGGCGTCGATCGTGGGGTGGCGTCAAAAATTTGGGGGGACATTTAAGGGTTAATGGGCTCTGTGGCCCATTTAACATTGATTCCTATGGCCAAATCGGGTGGATTGAGGCATTTAACAGTAAAATCGGGTCCATCGCGGCTTTTAACATTGATTCCTATGGGAAATCGTGAGCATCGCGTCGCGGGCATCGCGGGTACATTTATGGCCGGCCGCGACGCGACCGACGCGATTTTTCAGGTTTAACATGGTTTTCAATGGGAAAATCGCGGGCATCGCGTCGGTCGCGTCGCGGGCAGGCATAAATGTACCCGCGATGCCCGCGACGGGCGCCCAGATAGGAAACAAGTACCTCCCCGATTGTATCTGCATTATTTATGCAGCAGCAGTGTCCCCTATTGTATCTGCATTATTTATGTAGCAGCAGTGTCTCCTATTGTATCTGCATTATTTATGCAGCAGCAGTGTCCCCTATTTTATCTGCATTATTTATGCAGCAGCAGTGTCTCCTATTGTATCCGCATTATTTATGCAGCAGCAGTGTCCCCTATTGTATCTGCATTATTTATGAAGCAGCAGTGTCCCCTATTGTATCGGCATTATTTATGCAGCAGCAGTGTCCCCTGTTGTATCCGCATTATTTATGCAGCAGCAGTGTGCAGCAGTGTGCACTGCATAGCTCAGTTGGAAGAACAGGGGTCAAACTTGGATCCCGCTATGAATAACATAGGTGCTGCTGTACATGTAGGTGCCCCTTCAGAGCTTGAAGCCCAGAGGCAGGAAACGCCATTGCCTCTGGGCATAGACCCCTGTATAGAGGTGTTGGTAGAGTGGAGAGGAGAGCTAAAACAAGAACGCAAGATAAAGATATTTTCGGTACTCTTTACCTAGCACGGCGCCCATCGCGGGCATCGCGGCCATCAAATGCACTAAAAACCGGGTGCGACACGATGCCCGCGATGCCCGCGATTTCCCTTAGGGATCAATGTTAAAAGTGTGATTGGATGCGATTTTACTGTTGCTGAAGCCTGGAGCTGTCCCCGGTGGCCCTGTGCGGTGGCCACCGGGCTGATACTGGTGTAAAAAAATAGATGAGTAAACTATTGTTTTAAACTGTGGAACTATGAGTCCCAGCAAGCCTCCCCCGCAAGCTGGGACTTGGAGAACCACAAGTCTCAGCCTGCGGGGCATAAAAGGGCCCGCTGGGTCTTGTAGTTCCACAGTAAAAAAAATAGTTCAATAAATACACACTGACACAAGAACGTCGGCTCCTGATTGGCCAGAATTCATTCTGAGTAGAGGCGCAGAGGAGGAAGGATCTCTGCGCCTCTGACAGTCCGCAGCGGGGAGCTTGCCGGAGTCGCCGGCAGCTTGAAGAAGATGCAAGAAAACCTGGACCACATCGGATCAAGCCTGAAGAACTTCCATGGAGGACCTGGGTGAGTTGGATTTCCTTCCACAGGTCCACCATGGATTTCTTCGGACCCCAAACCGGACGCCGACGCCGACATGGAAATCGAAATGCTAAAGAATGGCGACATGGATCCGGAACCAGGACAAGGCACCGGATCAAGACTCTGGGACCTACCTACGGGATCAAGATAGGTAAGTATCAGTATGTGTGTAATGTATGTATTAAACTTTTATTTTTCATGTGTCAGTGTGTATTTATTGAACTATTTTTTTACTGTGGAACTACAAGACCCAGCGGGCCCTTTAATGCCCCGCAGGCTGGGACTTGTGGTTCTCCAAGTCCCAGCTTGCGGGGGAGTTTTGCTGGGACTCATAGTTCCACAGTTTAAAACAATAGTTTATTCATCTATTTTTTTACACCAGTATCAGCCCGGTGGCCACCGCACAGGGCCACCGGGGACAGCACCAGGCTTCAGCCTGGTCAGGTAAGTCCTGGAGGGGGAGGACCCCTTTATTGGGGCGGGTCCCCACTCCCCCAGGGCCCCTGGCCAGGCTGACTGGTCAGAGGGTTAATGCTTTGGCCAAGCGGCGTGGCTTGGTGTAGCATGGAGTAGCAGCAGCAGATCCTGAGAAACCAGCCGTTTTTTTTCCCTGGTGGAATCCCCCCAAAAAAACAGCTAAGATGCGGGGACAATGGAAGCCGTGTATCCCTTTTACTCACCCTGATGCACAGAGGTAGTGAGTACACCGTGGATGGATGGCGGACTGGTGGGGACAGAATAGCAGAGCACACTCCGGAGCGGAGGCGCTAAAATCACGGAAGTAGCTGCGGGCAGCCAGTGCAGCAGCAGAAGCCGCAGGAGACTACCCAGTCTGCCGGCAGAACAGCGGATCGGGCAGTGGCGTGGCGGATAGCGAGGGAATTGTAGTATAACACCGCTACCTTTCCCATCACCAGTGCAAAAGAGCAGAGCAGTGGCAGCAGAGCAGACAAAGGACCGTGGACAGGCCTTCTCTCTAAGGGACACAGGATACACACAGCGGTGAAGTGTTTGGAGCGGTGACCGTGAGTAAAACACTTTCAAGATTACAGCTGTGGCAGGAGTTAATGTAGCAGACAAGAACTGTGGCACTGTATAAAGTATATCTCCTGCTACCTTGAACTGTGGGAGTAGAGAGTATATATATAACAGACTGTGGCCCTAGATGTATGTGCCGATACGGTTGGATTGAGTACCTAAAGTGAAAGGTGTTGCCATCTAAGCAGCATACAGATAAAGTAAGGCCTGAGCAAGGAACTGTGAGCTTGAGGTGCCTCTCTATAAAACCGCCCGCAGACGGTACCTCCTTATAAACCGCCCGCAGACCTAGAGTCTTGCACCTGTAATGCTGGTGGGAAATACAGAGTGCTGCTAGAACCATCTAACCACATTATCCGCATAGCTGCCTGCTGGGTTTAACAAATCTTGTCCGTTTGAGGTACAGCGGCCTCCACTCCTTCATTTGACTGCCTGCTGTGCAAGATCAATTGAGTGGCTAATAAATTCAGTGTCCTCAGATTGTGCGCCTGTAAAACAGAGTAATGGTAAAAGGAGTAATGTTTATATAGGCCAATTGTGGAATGTTTAAGATAACCTAAGGAAAAATAAATTGATATTTTCGCACTGTGTGACACAAATGTTTGCATAGTCGGTTGACTATGAGAGAAAGGGAGGATCTAATATTAAGGATCCAATCAGATACATGGCCGGAGAAGGCCAATCGTGGTGTGCTTTATTTCTTCTCTGTCTTCCTTACTATCCTATATATATATCATATTTTGAGTGTAAAATATTTATCTCAATTGCGGAATATATACGAAAATGTTAAGGTTAAACTAACAATGATATTTGGTAAATACGGGGTGGCATTAATGTTTGTTTAGCTAAATTACCCAAAAGAGATCTGGGAGATTTATTATCATGGACCTAACCAGAAAGAGGGCCTGAGAAGGCCAATCGTGTTGTGCTTTATCTTCTCTGTCTTTCTTACTATCCTCTATATTCAAATTTTGAGTGTTCTAGAAGTGATGCTATGTGTGTATATCGTAGGACAATGTTAAGGCTAAACTGAAATATATATTCCTTCATGTAAGGGGACAACAAAAGATCTCTTTGCCAACTATCTAAGAGAGATAGGCGAGATTCAAGATTTAAGATCCAAATAGACATAGGGCCTAACAAGGCCAATCGCAGTGTGCTTTATTTCTTCTCCGTCTTTCTCGCTATCCTTTCTATTCAAATATTGAGCGTAATATATATATATATATATATATAGTAGATTTGCGGTGGGGCACTCGTGGCTATTCTCCATAAACTAGACAAGCCAGCTAGTATGCAGCAACGTTTCAATTTATTTATCAAATTTTCGTCAGGTTACAAAGAATAGAGAAAAAAGACATACCTTTATAGCAGCATAGACCAAGGAAGTGAGGCTGAGACACAGAGAGACAAGGGAGCAGCCCACAGGGCGCAGCATGATGATGTCACATGCTGGACAAGTGTGCAGCATGTGGGGAGCTTGGTTGCCATGGATACCGCAATCCAGCTTTCTCAGACACTGTGAGGAAAATTGCACCAAAAATAATTAAAAAGTGACAAGAAAGAACTGCGACTAGAACCAAGAGGCAACAGTATTAAAAAATAGAAATAGAAAAAATGTATGCACCTGCGTCTCAATCTCACTTCATAGGTGATAAAAACAGCAATTAGCCTGAGACAAATAAATGACTAATCAATTAGAAATAGCATATTAAACAGGACAATACATGATACAATAAAAATACACACCAATAAAGCATAATTGCACATAATACAGCGCAATGTGGCAAAAGATATAGTAAAGACACAATCGCAATATTATGAGCTCAGCGGAATACAGCAAAGGAAATTTGCTCGTTTAGACCTTTAGGGGCAATAGTGCCCAAGCGGTGTATCCACCGGGCTTCACATTGTAATAGACGGGTACCACGGTCACCGCCGCGAATATTGGGGGGCACCCAATCAATCATCCGATATCTTAGGCTGTTAAGAGGATGATGATTGTCAACAAAATGTCTGGCGACAGGATGCTCACTACTGCCGGATGCCAATGCCTGACGGATGGTACTCCTGTGCATTGTCATCCTTTCCTTAAATTTCCTAATAGTTTTACCTATGTAGGATAAACTGCATGGACATATAAGTTGGTAAACAACGTATGAAGAGTTACAAGTAAGGTTGTGACGGATTTTAAATGTGTGGCCGGTATGGGGGTGACTAAAAGAATCACCTGATAAAAGGAATTGACAGGTGGTGCATGCGCACCTAAAACAACCTTTTTTCTTTTGGACACCCAACCATGTCACAGTGGGTGGTTCTGGATTGATGGATGTATTGGTTTTAACCAAAATATCCTTGAGACTACGTCCCTTGGAGTAGCACGGCATAACCCGGTGCTCACCGAGGGGTAAAGTCGTGTCGCTTTTAATTAGAGACCAGTTATTTTTAACCAAAGCAGTGGTTTCATTAGAGACAACATTATATCTGTTAACCCACGGCATAATCTTGGCCATGCTGGTATCTTTACTTTTGTGTCTGAGGAGTGACTCGCGGTCTAATTGTAACACCTTACGTTTGCAGGCGACAAGCTCATGATGTTTAAAGCCACGTTTCAAAAATTTTTCAATGAGTGCATCAAGTTGCTGCTCACAATCAGCTCTATCGCTATTGATGCGGTAGTAGCGTAACATTTGGGAGTAAGGCAAAGATGAAACAAGACTGCGGGGATGACAACTGGATGGGGACAGCAGAGTGTTACGGTCCGTGCTTTTGGTATAAACACTGGTAGTGATGATACCCGCTTTGAGGGAAACTTTGACGTCCAGAAAGTGGACCTCACTACTGGATGTTTCAAATGTAAATTTGATGGCATTATTAGTGTCATTGTGTTTAACAATGACATCATGAAGCAGGTTAACATCACCGTGCCAGATGGCAAACAGGTCATCTATATATCTCTTAAAAATAATAAAATGATCAACAATGCATGGGTCAGAAAGAAAAATGTCAAACTCAACAGAAAACATGAAAATATTAGCATATGAAGGAGCCACAGAACTGCCCATAGCGCAGCCCCGTAGCTGTAAATAAAAAGTATTATTGTAAATAAAAAAATTATTATACAAAATCAAATCCATGAGCTCAATAAGAAAATCAATTTTAATGGAATCAAAATCACTGTGGGTATTGAGGAATCGTCTCAAAGCAGCCAGACCCAGGGCGTGGGGAATCATGGTGTAGAGATTTACCACATCGATGGTGGCCAAATGACAATTGTCTACTAGTCTGGGAAGCTGATGAAGATTTTGTAAAAAAGTGGTGGTGTCCAACAAGAAGGTAGGTTGAGATTTAATAAGCGGTTGTAGTAGATCATCCAAATAAGTTGCAGTAGGTTGCAGCAGCGACCCGCATGCCGACACAATAGGGCGACCCGGAGGAGGGGACAAGCCCTTGTGAATTTTCGGAAGTGTGTATAAACAAGGAGTGATTGGAAAATCTGGAACCAGGACAGCTTGAATATCTTGAGTAATAATTTTAGCATCTACTCCCATTTGTAAGATGTTGGTCAATTTCTGTCGACATTGAGCAGTGGGGTTGACTGTCAACTGGCGATAGGTGTCAACATCAGAAAGTTGTTTCATTATTTCGGCATGATAGTCAGAGAGATCTTGCAGGACTATCGCCCCGCCTTTATCGGCTTGTCGAATAACAAGATTTTTATTTTCACTCAGATTTTTTAAGGCCAAACGCTCCGCTGGCATAAGATTAGGGTGGACAGACGAGGAGTGCTCGACAATGGCAGGAAGTCCTGTATCGAGCATCCTAGCAAAGGATTTAATGCTGGCATTATTTGAATATGGCTCGAAAGAGGAGGCAGGAGCAAACTGTTTCAAAACTGTAGGTAGGGGTGGTTTGACAGTTTTATTGGACGGGGGTTGATTGGCAAAGAACTCTTGTAATTTGATTTTTCTAATGAGTTCATGTTTCTCAATTTGCCACTGTAAATCACTGAAAGGCACAGAGGGCACGAAGGAGAGTCCATGATTCAAGAGTTTCAACTCACTTTTAGATAAGTCATGGGACGACAGATTGAAGATTATATTCTCGTGTTCGTTGGTGGGCGACCCGGACGGCCACCCCCTCTTCCACTGTTGCCCTCTTCGAGTGTAGCGCCTCTTACGTGGGACTTGGGGCCGCCTCGACCCCTCTGGGGGAGTCCACCTAAAGGGCCTGCTTTGGCACCTCTGGGTTTGCGTTGGTCAGCCTCGCTGTTAGAGCTGGTATTATCGGCCGATGTTTCTGTATCGAATTGATCGATAGTTCTTTGTGGGCGCCGTTTATTGCGGCGAAAGAAAGGTTTTTTAGAATCTTCTCCCGAATTGCCTGCCAACCATCTGTAGACAGTGTGTCTGTCGTAGTCAGTTTGCACCTTTAATAATTTTTCTTTTTTAAAGAGGATAAGCTCTCTTTTGTATGATGACAATTGGCTCTTGAGCCGTTCCATCCAATCCGTCTCTTTTTCTGCCACTAAAGTGGCCAAGTGCACGGTTTCAAATTTGGAGATTTTATCTTTGATCACAGCAAGTTCCTTGGATGATTGCTCCACCACAAGGACCATAAGATCAAAGGAGCACTTGTTAAGGGTCCCAATCCAGCGCTTACAGAACTGGGGATCGTAGCGCCCGATGGTCGGGCAGTTCCTGACGCGGAAACCACGGGGGATCATTTTTGACTTATAATAGTCACTTAAAGAGAGGGCATGAAGATGGAAATCGATCTCCTTCTTTTTTAAACGTAAGAGGTCTCTGTAGATAATGTCAGTTGCCAGGGATTCCTCTTCATCATTAATGCCACCTTTGAGAATAATAGCTTGAATCTCAACCTCAGAGAGGGAGTGGATGTCACCAATGGGAAAATTAAATTGTCCAATACTATCTTCATCTGCCATATTGGATGGTCTGTATGGTACAATGAGCCAGATTGGTGCAATGTGTGACACAGCACACAGTTGTAAGTTGCAATATAGGTTCTGAGATAGACAGTCCTGGTGAACAAAAGCACCACAAAGGGAAAAGGGCAAAGCACAGGGGGATCCCAAACAAACGGTGTACAGGTACCTCGCTGATCCACAGCAGCAACAGATAAATGAAGGGTGCCTCAACTTGCAGACTCCTTGTGGCTGGGGAGAGATGCAAAGTATATCCAACTCGGGTTTGGCACTCACTATAACCAAATGCAGCAGCGCCGGTGCCAGCACATAGAAAAATATAGTAGATTTGCGGTGGGGCACTCGTGGCTATTCTCCATAAACTAGACAAGCCAGCTAGTATGCAGCAACGTTTCAATTTATTTATCAAATTTTCGTCAGGTTACAAAGAATAGAGAAAAAAGACATACCTTTATAGCAGCATAGACCAAGGAAGTGAGGCTGAGACACAGAGAGACAAGGGAGCAGCCCACAGGGCGCAGCATGATGATGTCACATGCTGGACAAGTGTGCAGCATGTGGGGAGCTTGGTTGCCATGGATACCGCAATCCAGCTTTCTCAGACACTGTGAGGAAAATTGCACCAAAAATAATTAAAAAGTGACAAGAAAGAACTGCGACTAGAACCAAGAGGCAACAGTATTAAAAAATAGAAATAGAAAAAATGTATGCACCTGCGTCTCAATCTCACTTCATAGGTGATAAAAACAGCAATTAGCCTGAGACAAATAAATGACTAATCAATTAGAAATAGCATATTAAACAGGACAATACATGATACAATAAAAATACACACCAATAAAGCATAATTGCACATAATACAGCGCAATGTGGCAAAAGATATAGTAAAGACACAATCGCAATATTATGAGCTCAGCGGAATACAGCAAAGGAAATTTGCTCGTTTAGACCTTGTCATCATACAAAAGAGAGCTTATCCTCTTTAAAAAAGAAAAATTATTAAAGGTGCAAACTGACTACGACAGACACACTGTCTACAGATGGTTGGCAGGCAATTCGGGAGAAGATTCTAAAAAACCTTTCTTTCGCCGCAATAAACGGCGCCCACAAAGAACTATCGATCAATTCGATACAGAAACATCGGCCGATAATACCAGCTCTAACAGCGAGGCTGACCAACGCAAACCCAGAGGTGCCAAAGCAGGCCCTTTAGGTGGACTCCCCCAGAGGGGTCGAGGCGGCCCCAAGTCCCACGTAAGAGGCGCTACACTCGAAGAGGGCAACAGTGGAAGAGGGGGTGGCCATCCGGGTCGCCCACCAACGAACACGAGAATATAATCTTCAATCTGTCGTCCCATGACTTATCTAAAAGTGAGTTGAAACTCTTGAATCATGGACTCTCCTTCGTGCCCTCTGTGCCTTTCAGTGATTTACAGTGGCAAATTGAGAAACATGAACTCATTAGAAAAATCAAATTACAAGAGTTCTTTGCCAATCAACCCCCGTCCAATAAAACTGTCAAACCACCCCTACCTACAGTTTTGAAACAGTTTGCTCCTGCCTCCTCTTTCGAGCCATATTCAAATAATGCCAGCATTAAATCCTTTGCTAGGATGCTCGATACAGGACTTCCTGCCATTGTCGAGCACTCCTCGTCTGTCCACCCTAATCTTATGCCAGCGGAGCGTTTGGCCTTAAAAAATCTGAGTGAAAATAAAAATCTTGTTATTCGACAAGCCGATAAAGGCGGGGCGATAGTCCTGCAAGATCTCTCTGACTATCATGCCGAAATAATGAAACAACTTTCTGATGTTGACACCTATCGCCAGTTGACAGTCAACCCCACTGCTCAATGTCGACAGAAATTGACCAACATCTTACAAATGGGAGTAGATGCTAAAATTATTACTCAAGATATTCAAGCTGTCCTGGTTCCAGATTTTCCAATCACTCCTTGTTTATACACACTTCCGAAAATTCACAAGGGCTTGTCCCCTCCTCCGGGTCGCCCTATTGTGTCGGCATGCGGGTCGCTGCTGCAACCTACTGCAACTTATTTGGATGATCTACTACAACCGCTTATTAAATCTCAACCTACCTTCTTGTTGGACACCACCACTTTTTTACAAAATCTTCATCAGCTTCCCAGACTAGTAGACAATTGTCATTTGGCCACCATCGATGTGGTAAATCTCTACACCATGATTCCCCACGCCCTGGGTCTGGCTGCTTTGAGACGATTCCTCAATACCCACAGTGATTTTGATTCCATTAAAATTGATTTTCTTATTGAGCTCATGGATTTGATTTTGTATAATAATTTTTTTATTTACAATAATACTTTTTATTTACAGCTACGGGGCTGCGCTATGGGCAGTTCTGTGGCTCCTTCATATGCTAATATTTTCATGTTTTCTGTTGAGTTTGACATTTTTCTTTCTGACCCATGCATTGTTGATCATTTTATTATTTTTAAGAGATATATAGATGACCTGTTTGCCATCTGGCACGGTGATGTTAACCTGCTTCATGATGTCATTGTTAAACACAATGACACTAATAATGCCATCAAATTTACATTTGAAACATCCAGTAGTGAGGTCCACTTTCTGGACGTCAAAGTTTCCCTCAAAGCGGGTATCATCACTACCAGTGTTTATACCAAAAGCACGGACCGTAACACTCTGCTGTCCCCATCCAGTTGTCATCCCCGCAGTCTTGTTTCATCTTTGCCTTACTCCCAAATGTTACGCTACTACCGCATCAATAGCGATAGAGCTGATTGTGAGCAGCAACTTGATGCACTCATTGAAAAATTTTTGAAACGTGGCTTTAAACATCATGAGCTTGTCGCCTGCAAACGTAAGGTGTTACAATTAGACCGCGAGTCACTCCTCAGACACAAAAGTAAAGATACCAGCATGGCCAAGATTATGCCGTGGGTTAACAGATATAATGTTGTCTCTAATGAAACCACTGCTTTGGTTAAAAATAACTGGTCTCTAATTAAAAGCGACACGACTTTACCCCTCGGTGAGCACCGGGTTATGCCGTGCTACTCCAAGGGACGTAGTCTCAAGGATATTTTGGTTAAAACCAATACATCCATCAATCCAGAACCACCCACTGTGACATGGTTGGGTGTCCAAAAGAAAAAAGGTTGTTTTAGGTGCGCATGCACCACCTGTCAATTCCTTTTATCAGGTGATTCTTTTAGTCACCCCCATACCGGCCACACATTTAAAATCCGTCACAACCTTACTTGTAACTCTTCATACGTTGTTTACCAACTTATATGTCCATGCAGTTTATCCTACATAGGTAAAACTATTAGGAAATTTAAGGAAAGGATGACAATGCACAGGAGTACCATCCGTCAGGCATTGGCATCCGGCAGTAGTGAGCATCCTGTCGCCAGACATTTTGTTGACAATCATCATCCTCTTAACAGCCTAAGATATCGGATGATTGATTGGGTGCCCCCCAATATTCGCGGCGGTGACCGTGGTACCCGTCTATTACAATGTGAAGCCCGGTGGATACACCGCTTGGGCACTATTGCCCCTAAAGGTCTAAACGAGCAAATTTCCTTTGCTGTATTCCGCTGAGCTCATAATATTGCGATTGTGTCTTTACTATATCTTTTGCCACATTGCGCTGTATTATGTGCAATTATGCTTTATTGGTGTGTATTTTTATTGTATCATGTATTGTCCTGTTTAATATGCTATTTCTAATTGATTAGTCATTTATTTGTCTCAGGCTAATTGCTGTTTTTATCACCTATGAAGTGAGATTGAGACGCAGGTGCATACATTTTTTCTATTTCTATTTTTTAATACTGTTGCCTCTTGGTTCTAGTCGCAGTTCTTTCTTGTCACTTTTTAATTATTTTTGGTGCAATTTTCCTCACAGTGTCTGAGAAAGCTGGATTGCGGTATCCATGGCAACCAAGCTCCCCACATGCTGCACACTTGTCCAGCATGTGACATCATCATGCTGCGCCCTGTGGGCTGCTCCCTTGTCTCTCTGTGTCTCAGCCTCACTTCCTTGGTCTATGCTGCTATAAAGGTATGTCTTTTTTCTCTATTCTTTGTAACCTGACGAAAATTTGATAAATAAATTGAAACGTTGCTGCATACTAGCTGGCTTGTCTAGTTTATGGAGAATAGCCACGAGTGCCCCACCGCAAATCTACTATATTTTTCTATGTGCTGGCACCGGCGCTGCTGCATTTGGTTATAGTGAGTGCCAAACCCGAGTTGGATATATATATATATATATATATATATATATATATATATATGTGTTAATGGTGGATCAGGCAGGATAAAGATAAAGATAAGATTAGAATCGAAGGATATAGGCCCAGACTGGGCGATATTAATGCCACCGCCCAGATAAACAGTTAATGGGGGTTCTAAAGATCTAGCACCAAATTGTCCAACTATATATATGGTCCAAGAAGGCTTACTAAGGACGGTGATCCATTAATAGCTCTGCCTTTCTCATTGCCCTTTATGTTATGATCTAAATGATTTAGTAGACATGGCAAATGTGGAATAACATTGATTGGATTGAAAGGGGGTATTTATATATGCTTGGATAAATGTTTTTTTTTTCTCTCTCTTCCCTCCACCAGGGAGAGGAGAGTAATGTATTTATAAAATGATGGAGGGAGTACTAGTATGCTAATGATAGAGGTGGGAGTTCGCTCTCATAGCCCCTGTACGGGATAGTAAGTGTAGCTATCACGGGTAGGGAGTTAGGTATTCCTCTGGGTCGAGGTTATACAGGGAGGGTTAGGGTGGGTATTGGGGGGGGTATATGTTTGTAGAAATGACGAAAGAAATTGTAAACCAAGTCACATGGTGCATATTCAAGGTTGCCAAGAATTATGTAATAATTGTTTGTTCTCTTAATTGGTATAAGAGATTATCACAAAGAGTTTCTAAAAAGAATGGAGGGTGTCGCATTGATGTTATACTCACTGAAGGTCCCATGTACAGGGGTATACCCCAGAGAATTGTTTATTGGACAGTAAGCGTAGTAAGTAAATACTCCTATGACTTGACACATGGCTAGGCGACCGCAGGGATTAAGCCTCATGAGTTGGAATGTTAGGGGCCTTAACAATAAAATCAAAAGATCACTAGTTATGTCCCAAATATGTAAATATGCGGTGGATATTATTTGTCTATCAGAAACGCATTTGCAAGGAGATAAGGTTAATGCGCTAAAAAAGCCATGGATAGGGCCAATGTACCACTCAACTTTTAACCAAAATGCTAGAGGGGTGGCAGTTTTAGTAAAGAAGTCAGTAAATTTCCGGGTGGATAAGAGTAAGATTGACCCCAGGGGCAGATACGTGTTTCTTAAAGCCATTCTAAACTACAAGCCTATATATATTTTAGCAGTATATATACCGCCCCCATATAATAATGAGGTTCTGTGTGACCTATTAGAATTTACATCGGACTACCCTGAAATCCCAGCGATATGCATGGGCGACTTTAACAACGTCATGTGCAAAACAAATGATAGATGGAAAGAGACCGATGCAAGAATGTCTATAGTGGATAATATCCTTCCCACTGCCTTTTCAATACTAGTGGGAGAAATGGGACTGGTGGATATATGGCGGATAAGGAACCCCGGGGTAATGCAGTTCTCATGTTACTCATCTACACATAATACCTTTTCAAGAATAGATATGGCTCTGATATCTCCCATATTGACTCCAGCGGTCACTGAGATCAAATACTTGCCACAGGGAATTTCAGATCACTCCCCTATTATATTAAAAATAAATTTAAATCTGGATCACGATGAGGTGGCCTGGAAGCTAAACCCCTTTTGGATAGAATTAATGGGAACAGATAGGGAACTAGTATCCGAATGGGAAAGATATGTAGAGGATAATAGATCATACCATGACATCAACATCAAACATGATGCTTTAAAAGCAGTCATGCGTGAAACATTTATTAAAAAGATCACAGAGACTAAAAAAAAAGGTAAAGAAGAGGAAAACTATCTAGAGAGTAAATACCAGCAGTCGGAAGCAGAATATATAAACACCGCTACAATCAGTGCTAGAACACAATTGCTGGCTGGATGCTCAATTGCAACGTGAATGGCTGGAATACTTATATAATAAATCAAATAGACAGCTTCAATTCTCTAAACATCGGCATTATTACCAGACAGATATAGGGGGCAGTCAGCTGGCATTTTTGTCCAAGAAGGAAAGTAGCAACAACATAATATCCAGTATTAAGAACCATCAGGGTAAAATATGTTACACGGCAATAGAGATGGTGGAAGTGTTTAAGAAATACTATACCGCGCTGTATGATTCTGAAAGTGCGATGGACACAAAACAGTTAGAGGAATATCTAAGTCAAGTAACTATGCCCCCTCTTTCAGAAGCAGATGCCCAGATGCTTGAGGCTACATTTACAACAGAGGAGGTGAGGCTGGCTATATCCTCTCTCCCGGCTTCTAAGGCCCCAGGTAGAGATGGTATTCCATCAGAAGTTTACAAAAAATTTGGTGACTTTTTTGTTCCATATCTTACCGAACTGTTTAATGCACTCTTAACATGGGGTTCAATACCAACTACTATGACAGAGGCATTAATTATTCTGATACTAAAAAAAGACAAGGACCATTTCTTTGTTAAATGTAGATGTAAAAATTTTGGCTAGAATGATAGCCACACGGCTAAATCGAGTGATAGAGACAATAGTACACCCAGACCAATCAGGGTTTATGCCAGGGAAAACCACGACCCATAACCTGCGACGCCTGTATTATCATCTTCAGAGGGAACAGAGCCGGAAGTCGGGCCCCTTGGTTGTGTCCTTGGACGCGGCCAAGGCCTTCGACACAGTGGAGTGGATTTATACAGTATGTGGGCAGTCCTTCGGAAATTGGAATTTGGACCCCACTTTATCAAATGGATTCAGATGTTGTATGCAACACCGGTAGCGAGGGTCTCGGTAAACGGGCATGTTTCAAACTTGTTTAATCTGAAGAGGGGCACACGTCAAGAATGCCCTCTCTCCGCGGCTCTGTTCTCACTGGCAGTTGAACCGCTGGCATGTTTAGTATGATCAGATCCGGAAGTGAGAGGTATACAAATGGGAGAGATAGAGGACACTATAGCCCTATACGCAGATGATATGCTGCTGTTTTTGCAAGACGCTGAGAGATCACTGAGACAAATGCTCAGAGTGGTGAATAGATTCGGAGATTTCTCAGGGTTACGCATAAACTGGGATAAGTCCAGTATATTACCCATCTCAGGACATATTCCGGAGGACCACCAGTATACACATCCACTAAGGTGGACTTCGCAAATTAAATATCTTGGTATATGGATAACCCCCTGCCCACAACGCTATGTGGAACTCAATGTTCATCCTGTGACAGCGGAATTTAAGGAGCGCATGCACATATGGAAAAAACTCCCGATAACTCTTATTGGGCGTCTAAACATATTTAAAATGGTAATTTAGCCAAAATACCTATATGTCTGGCAAAATGCACCCATATATATCCCCAAAACAGTATTCTCAGGGATAGAGAAGTTAATAACATCTTTCTTATGGAAAGAAAAAGCCCCGCATATAGCAATAAAAACATTATACAACTCTAAAGAGCAGGGGGGTCTGGCTCTGCCGAATCTAAGAAATTATTATCTGGCATCGCAGGCAGCACATTTGGCTGGCTGGATCAACAATTCAAATGATCCTCTGCTGCGGGCTTACCTCAGGGAACAACTGGGACAATGGGATACTCCAATTCTGTTTTTACTGTCGGGTATTTCTACGTATAAATTATCTCCCATTCTTCGACAAGCAATATTGATATGGAGACATTTTCAGTCGACCATGAATTGGTCAGGGCTGGAGATTGAGTCTCCATTATGGTTCAACAAAAAATACCCAGAATTGGAGAAACTGACCCTGGATATTATATGGTCTCAAAAAGGGATAGTGGGACTGGGGCAGCTATATAATGATGGCTGGCTCAAGCAGAGCCAGATTAAGGTCTAAATGGGCCTGGAGCTGAAAATGATCAAGGGCCTATTATGCGCAATAATAGGGGTTGCGGCCAGCACATAATAATGTGGGTGGCGTGACCAGTGTACTGTTTGGGTGGTCTGCTCATGGGTGTGTCTCTATTTGTGTAAATACTTTCAACTAATTATATATACCTGGAAAATGCAGGAGGCTGGCATAAGAAAAATGCAGGGAGATATATTGGCGGGTGCACTCCAAAGGTGCACCCGCAGGACGCCGATGTCCTAAGATACTTGCGGGGTGAGACGGCATTCCAGTTATAAAAAAATACTGAAAATCGAAACTTGGTAGACAGTATGTCAGCACCTTTTATGTGGTAACCTAAGTTTACCACACCATATACCCCTTATACAAATCATGCAACACAATAGTAACCCCCTTATACTGTACTTGCCTCTTACACATTATGCCACATGGAATGAGACAAAATTCACACCAATTCACACTATGGCAAACAGATGGAGTCAAAATTCACGTTGTGCCACACAGATTAAGGCAACAGTCACATTTTGCCACATGGATTGAGCCAAAATACACACTATACCAGGCATGTCCAAACAGTGGCCCTCCAGCTGTTGTGAAACTACACATCCCAGCATGCCTTGACATAGTTTTAGCATTGCCTAATTGCAAAACTGTGGCAATGCATGATGGGACTTGTAGTTTCACAGCTGGAGGGCCATAGTTTGGACATGCCTGCACTATACCAAACAGATTGAGCAATAATGCACAATATGCTTCATAAATAGGGGCATTGCGCGCCAAAGGCGCACATTAAAAATTTACACCATAATGTTCATTACATGTTAACCTTCACATCATAACAGAGACACAACATACTCTTTAAACCGAGGATCGAGCACAGTGGCCAGAATGTATTCCTCTAACAGACCACCCTCATATCCTGACAAAGCGTATGGAGGGCTTCATCCATAGGAGCTACATGCTTTGCAGAATTGCAATGCTTTAGCTCCTCCTTCACTTTCTCCAGCTGCTTCTGCAACAGCCTGATCAGGGGAATAACTTGACTAAAGCTGTCAGTGTTGGAGCTGACTTCATGTGTGGCAAGTTCAAACTGCTGGAGAACCTTACACAACACTGAAATCAGTCTCCACTGCACTTGAGTCAGGTGCATCCCTGCTCATCTGCCTATGTCGTAGGTGGCCGTGTAGGCTTGAATGGCCTTTTGCTGCTCCTCCATCCTCTGCAGCATATAGAGGGTGAAGTTCCAGCGCGTCACCACCTCTTGTTTGAGGTGATGGCAGGGCAGGTTGAGGAGTTTTTGTTGCTGCTCCAGCCTTCGGAAGGCAGTGGCAGAATGGCGAAAGTGTCCAGAAATTTTTCTGCAAAATGATACGCCATTAACCCCACTCCCAGAACACAATATACCCCCCTTGCCAGCACACATAATTATACACCATCCCCCCTCTCAGCGCACATAATTATAGGCCATTCCTTGCAGCACACATAATTATATGCCATCCCCCCAGCACAAATAATTATACACCATTCCCTCCCTTCTCAGTGCAAATAATTACAAACACCCACAGCCAATGCATATAATCATACACCACCCATCCCTTCCAGCACACATTACTCTGTGACCCCCAGCAAAATAAGCTGACACTCCCTTAGCACACTCTGTTAGTGTCGTCGTCTTCCCCCCACTACACTAATCTGTGGCACTCTCCGCAGAAATCACCACCAGGACCCCCCCAAAAAGTAGTTTTTACCAGAGTCTCTTTTGTGCATGCTATTCAGCTGCTCCACTCGTCGCATCAGCTGGGCTCCTCCAGTCCAGTCTCCAGTGACTGTGCACCATGTGAGTCAAGAGAGGGGAGGAAATGACGGAAAAGGAGACGTGGGAGAGGGGAGGGCCGGGCGATGGTCTTGCAGACAGGGTGATAAGTAGAGACCTCTGACAGTGCCGCTGCTGCCTGTGTGACAGGCGCCGCGGCAGCGCAGACTGGCAGCCAGTAGCGCACAGCAGGGTATTCTCATACCCCGTGCGCTACTGGCTGCCAGTCTGCGCTGCTGCGGCGCCTGTCACACGGGCAGCAGCAGTGCTGTCAGAGGATGCAAGGAGTGGCTCTCCAGGCCTGCGCGTCCCTGCACCAGCACCACATACCTTGCTGTGCGGGTAGCGACGGCCCTAGCCACCGTACACGAGACACATTTTAATGGAAATCCCCAGCGCTGTCTGCAGGGGATCTCAGAGGCAGACACGTAGCTGCGATCCCCACTCTGCGGCCCTCCAAGTAGGGTGAGCGGCCGTTTCTGCAGGGCATTAGGGCCAGCCCACCGGAATCTGACCCAGTGTCCCAGCATGCCAATCCGCCGCTGCCTATGGGCACCTTCACAGTCCATGTTTTAAGGATATCCTGGCTTGAGTCCAGTTGTTTATATTCAGTTGACTGATGTAATTCTGTTCTCTCACATGGACATCCTTAAACCCTGGACAGTAATTGCAGAATTTGGGAAATTCAGCCTACACTGTTTTTCTGAAGATCATGTGGTGTTAATTCCAAGATGTATCGCAAGACCCGTGACACTGACCCACAATATCATGTAATATTTTGGAGCTCTATAAATCATGATAAAAATATTATGTTATACTGAATCAGCTAATGTTAGCCCACATTTATACATATGTAAACAATAATAAGTGTAAAATAATGACTTGGAGACATATTGGCGATGAAAAGGGTCAGGTTTACTAATTAATAGCTGAAGTTTACCAGAGTTTAAATGTTCAAATTATTAAATTATCAATGAGTTGGATTTAATTGTCAACACTTTAAAAATAATTAGCAGCTTAGCAGCTCTTCCAACACACCCATGAGGTGGCTGCTCAATGTCGTTTTTTTTTTGGGGTGTCGCCAGTAGCCCTAATCCCCAGCTTGTTCACGTCAATTCCCTCCAGTTTCAAAACAGATAATTAAAAGAGAAAAACACTGTAAACATGTAACAACAATTGTTGGAACTGGAGGGATCAGTGACAAGTATTTAATTGTTTATAAAATTCAAAAACTGTAAATTGAAAATAAAAACACTCTAAAAGTGTAAAATATTTTGAACTTTAAAATTAAACAGGAACTTACCGCTTTAGACCATGATCTTATGTTTGGTTGTTCTGCTTTGCTGGGGAGCCGTCAGTAAAGGTGGGAGAAATGATTTGGGTTCAAGAGTCTCATGCGGCACAGAGGGCAGATGTTGTTGACCTGCAGCCATTCTGTCAGACAGGGAACATGGAAGGTGTGGTGACAGTACGATACAGCCATTTCTGTACCTACCCCAATGTCAGAGATACAGATGGAGCAGTACTCTGGTTCCTCTCCCTCTGCAATGGTGCGCCTGCTGTAGGTGGGGAGATGGGACAGGACGAGCCGCATAATGCTGTCCAGCAGGAGGTGATCTACTCTGTCTGCAACTGCCTGATGGTCTCTTCCTCTTCGTCCAGATCTTCCTCTTCCCGATGTTGGTCCAGATCTTCTTGCTGACTGACTCCCACGGGATGGTCTGCGGCGTCCTGACCTCAGCCATGTCCCTCTGATGTTCGGGCTGGGTCCATCTAAAACGATATTTCATATATTGTAGATATAACAAATAGCCATATGTAACATGTGAGAATCAGATATTGCTGGTGTACAATAAGACTTCCACCAGTAACATGATTTATGTATTATTTTACTATACAACTGAAAAACAGAGCTGTAACAGTATTAGTGTATGGATGCAGGCCCCAATGCTTAGCGGTTCCTGATCTGTAACTGACAGCATGGGAGGTGCCAGCCAGTAACACAGGGACACTGGCCAGCCACCACTACTATAATCCCTCCCACTACAATGGCCAACTGCTAGAGATGAGACATTGGTCTAAGATTTAATTTACTAAACAAACATTTTACTGACCTTCATTTCCAATCAGCTGGGATAACTCTCGGCGGCTCATTGTAGCCGGAGGCAGAAGGTGATCAAATAAAAAAAAAAAAGAAAAGGGGGGAAAAAGAGAAAGAAAAAGCACAGATGTAATTGTGCGCTGAGCTCCACTCACTGATAACTCACTAGGAGAATCACTGTCAGAAAATAATCGCCTGCAAATTGTTCTCACCTGAGAGGCCTTTTCTCCAGTGTCCACATCAGCTGCTGTCCAGGAAATGCCAGTGATATTGCTGTGCACTGAGGATTGCAATGTGGCATGCGGGCGGCAGTTGGTGATGGTCATGCGGCACATCACATCTACAGTATACCCCACATTATTCTCTTCCCTCTTATGTTACACAGGGGGACAGGTGGGAAACCACCAAGAACAGGGTGTTTTAAGGCATATACTCAAACTATCTCACATCTGCTGCCAGGACTACTGGATTGTACAGAGCCACATGGAAATGCACATACAGAGTATATACACACATTGGTCTGGGTTTGTCAATCGCACAGATACTAATCACCTATAAAGTACCCCTTTATTGGTGTCTATCTACACAGATCATGAGTCCTTTTTCTGGGGTGTGCTACCACTGGACAATAAGCAGGGGCTGGCTGGCAACTTTTAGCCTGGGGGGCAAGTCCAGAGCACTGGCCCATAAGTAACAACGCATCATTAAATGGCGGCTTTTCGGTAAAAAAATATGTATTAATAAAAAAAAAACATAATAACGACACCACAGGCTGCTCCCCCTGTATAATAACAGGACACCACAGGCTGCTCCCCCTGTATAATAACAGGACACCACAGACTGCTGCCCTGTATAATATCAGAACACCACAGGCTGCCCCCCAGTATTAAAATAACAGAATAGGACACCACAGGCTGCTCCCTCTGTATAATCATACCAGAACATCATAGGCTGCTCCCCCTGTATAATTATACCTTACACCACAGGCTGCTCCCCCGCATAATAACAAGAAGACACCACAGGCTGCTCCCCTATATTCAAAGATCAGGACACCACAGGCTGCTCCCTCTGTATAATTATACCAGGACACCACAGGCTGCTCCCCTTTATAATTATAGCAAGACTGTCCTGGTATAATTATACAGGGGGAGCAACCTGTGGTGTCCTGGCAAGACACCACAGGCTGCTCCCCCTGTATAATTATACCTTACACCACAGGCTGCTCCCCCTGTGTAATTATACCAAGACTGTCCTGGTATAATTATACAGGGGGAGCAGCCTGTGGTGTCCTGGCAGGACACCACAGGCTGCTCCCCCTGTATAATTATACCTTTCACCACAGGCTGCTCCCCCTGTATAATTATAGCAAGACTGTTCTGGAATAATTATACAGGGAGAGCAGCCTGTGGTGTCCTGGCAGGACACCACAGGCTGCTCCCCCTGTTTATTTATACCAGGACACTACATGCAGCTCCCCCTGTATAATTACATCAAGACTTTTCTGGTATAATTATACAGGGGGAGCAGCCTGTGGTGTCCTGGCTGAGACTGAACAAAGATAAAACAGAAGTTCTGATAATGAATCATAGGACAAGACGGCAACATAGCCAACTGACAGCCGTCTTACGCTGGGGGGGCACAGGACTAAAAAACTCTGATCATGTGCAGAATCTTGGTGTTGTCCTAGATAGTGGCCTGACACTTAAACATCAGGTGTCAGCCACAATCAAATCCTCTTTCTATCATCTAAGGAATATAGCCAGAATCAAGCACTCAATTCCCTCAGAAGACCTGCCTAAAGTCATACATGCATTTATATCATCACGCCTAGACTATTGCAATGCTCTCTACCTGGGTCTCCCATCAAAAGAATTGCACTGCTTGCAGCTGGTACAAAATGCAGCCGCCAGACTATTAACTAACCAGCCCCGCTCCTGCCACATAACTCCCATTCTCTACTCCCTTCACTGGCTAACTGTACAATGGCAAATCGTTTTCAAGATTGGCTTACTTAAGGTATCTGCAGCAGCTTCGGATTCCTTACTGTCCTACTCGATCACTATGATCCGTTGAAAAAGGACTACTAACAGTACCCTGAATTTCCCTGAATTCATCTGGGGGTCGAGCTTTCAACTTTGTAGCTCCAACTCTATGGAACTCTCTTCCTCGCACAGTGTGAGGAGTCCCCACTGTAGAATCCTTTAAAAATAGACTAAAGACATACCTATTTACTCAAGCCTTTCACTGATATCTACTTTTAAGCTTGTTTTGTATATTGAGCTGTAAAGACAATGGTAAAGCACTTTGAGTCCTATTGGGAGAAAAGTGCTATATAAATATTATTATTATTATTATTAATAAAAAGAGTAACCGCCTCAGCAGGTAAAACTTATGAAAAGGCCAGTCCTGTGCCTCACACCATGCGCCATAGGATCTCCAAATCTGATGATAATGGGCTGCCGACACCAGCTTTTGAGGGGTGTGGTACAGGGTTCCGACAGTCGAGATCCCGACAGTCATTAGCCCGAAGTCGGGATCCCGACTGGCCAGACTTAGACAGCATGGCAAGTGCAACAAAGCCCTATGGGGGCACGGTGGCTCGCTATGCTCGCCACCTATTCTATTTTCCCTCATGGGGGTCGTGGACCCCCACAAGGGAGAATAGCCAGTGGCAGTCGGAACCCGTGTGTCGGTATTTTAACAGTCAGGATCCCGACGTCGGGTAAATGACTGTCGGGATCCCGTCCGGCACCCCTTTTGAGCCCTTAACATCAGTAATCACAGAATCTGGAATTCCCTTGTGTCTTACGATGGTGGTATAAAAATGCAAGCCATCAAACGTAGCTGGGGAAAATGTGGATGTACAAAAGTACATTGTTAAAGCAGATTTGGAAGAAGGGTAAAGGCCACGGGTTGTCCACCACAAGTTGTTGTAGGTCTGAGAACCTACTTTGCCTTGGCCAATGTGGCGCCACTAGAATCACCTCTAGGAACTCTCTTTTGAGTCGTTCCACCATTAGACTAGCAGAGCAATTGGAGGAAACAGGTACACTCTTCTGTAGGTCCATGGTTTTGTGAGAGCGCCCACTGCTATTGCCGCAGGATCCCTGGTCCGAGACACATAGCGTGGGAGTTGATGATTGTGTCGGGATGCAATGAAATCCACCTCAGGCCGTTCCTACTGTCAGAAAGATTGTGAAATACATCTAGGTGCAGAGCCCATTCCCCCGGATGCAGATCCTTGTGACTCAGAAAGTGTGCCTCACAATTGTCTATTACTGAGATGAAGACAGCCAAGAGAATGATGTCCTGACATTCTGTCCACTGAAGAATTTGGAGACCTCACTCAGGGCTTGTCTTCTCCAAGTACCACCCTGTCTGTTTATGTAGGTGACTGCCGTCACATTGTCAGATTAAACCCGAATCTGGCAGCCTCTTACTCTGTCCCAAGCCACTCTTAGGGCATTGAAAATAACTCTTAGTTCCAACAAATTTATCAGAAAGCGACTTTCAGCAGGTGACCACTTGCCTTAAACTTTGTGGACAACTGCCCCCCATCCTCTCAGACTGGAGTCTGTGTTGAGGAAAATCCAATCCCACAATGTAAACCTCCAGCCAGCTCGTAAATTTCTGCCGTAAGTCCAGCACAGAAATGACAACTCAGTGGACAGGCATATAAGGTAATGAAGGTAAAGATGCGATCCCGTCCACTGACTGAGTAGATCCAGTTGAATAGGTCTGGAGTGGAAGCGGCCCACATGAAGTTCTGGAAAAGCTGCCACCATCTTTCCAAGCAAGAAAATGCAGAGATGAATCTGTACCAGCTTCAGAACCTTGCAGATCAATTGCTGAATGGCGGTGATTTTGTCGTTCAGAAGGAAAACCCTTTCCCAATTTGTGTCTTCGATTAGTCCAAGAAATTTGATGTTGGGCTGATATACAGTAAGTGAGGCTTTTTGAAAATTCACTATCCAGAAGTGGTTGATCAGTGTCTGATAGGTTAGAAATGCACAATTTTGTAGGATTGGGGCAGAAGGTGCCATGATGAGGAGCTTGTCTGAATAAAGTATTATTATGGTACCCCTTGGAGTCTCAGTAGAGCAATCAACACTGACAGGACCTTTGTGAATTGGAAATAATCCTTCCCCATGGCAAATCTCAGGAAAGCCTGGTGGGGTTCCCATTTATGAGCATGAAGATATGCATCTTTTTTTATCTAAGTACACCCAGTAATCATTCAGCTCTAAAGAAGCTATGATGGAGTGAATGGTTTCTATCTTGAAGTGCTGGTATGCTATGTACAGACTAGAGATGGGCGCCGGGGCCGAAGATTTGGATTTGGATTTATCGCTGGGATTTGGATTTTTCAAGTAGCGGTGTAAAGCTTTGGATTTGGATTTTTTTTAAATGGTCAAAAAACGCCCAAATAATGTAATGTTTTGCGGTTTTTTTTTGTCTCTAAAGTAATATTAACCTCAATAACATTAATTCCCAGACCTTTCCAGACAATTTTGACCACTTTACAGCTCACAATGTTGTTTTCATTCAATTTAGGCTAAGGTCTGCAGCAAGCTGGCTGGTTATTAACACACAGAACTTCTGACAGTATCAGTATGGTGTATTGGGTGCAGTACACACAAACAATAAAGAAGAGCAAAATTATTATTATTATTATTTTATGTGGCTTATTTAAGACTGTGTGGAGGCTGAACAATCACACATGTAACTTCTGACAGTATCAGTATGGTGACAGTCTGCCTGCATACTGTTCCCCACTACACTGGCTGACAGCCTCTGCCCTCTGCACACGGACACAGCCTGCCAGTACACAACCAGTATAATTACCCAGCACAAACCCCTCTGCACTGCACAACACCCCTCTGAACTGTACAACACCCCTCTGCACTGCACCGCTGCACAACACCCCTCTGCAGAGCTGTGCGCAGCTTCTGGAAGCATGTGAGAAATGGCACCGAATTCTCCGGACGCCGAGTCTTTAAAGGAGATTCTGACCAAGATTACCGCATTCGGATGCATGTTCATCGGCTTGATGGCCTATGTTTGGAGCGGTTCGGATTCTGAGCAATCCGAACCGCTCATCTCTAGAACAGAGTGAGAGACTTCAAGTTGAGGATGGGTCTGACTGATCTGTTCAGTTTGGGGTCCACAAAAAGATTTGGGTACTTATGTAGTATCTGGGCTGCCGATTTTCTGATTGTATGCCTTACCTTAAGGCATACAATCAGATGCGATTTGACGCGATTTTCGGCAAAATCGCATCGAATCGCATCCGATATCGCATGCGATACGATTTTGTATAGGATTCAATGATAACAAGGTCCTGTTCATTTCCCCACTATCCAAGTGGGCATAGAGTTGATTTTATAAAGCGTGGCGAGCGCAGCGAGCCACCGAGCCCGAAGCGTGGCGAACGAAGCGAGCCCCGCGAGGGGACGCAGATTTCTTAAAAAGTATTCTGTGTCCCCTCGTGGGGCTCTCTACGCTCGCCACGCTTCGGGCTCGGTGGCTCGCTACGCTCGCCACAGGTTTATATCCAACTCCATGCCCACTTGGATAGTAGGGAAAGGAAAAGCACCCCTTTTTCCCATTGAATTCTATGTTAAAATGGACTCAGACCATTTTAACATTGAATACTATGGAAAAATCGGGACCATCGCATCGCACACGATTTGGTCGCATGCGATGCGATGCTACCGATCCGACCTGATTTCAAAATCGGATGCCCAGATACTACATAAGTACCAAGATTTGAATAATAATCCATTCCCCTTTGTCGAGGTGGAATAAGGACCACATTCTGAGAGGCCAGCAGAGAATAAATGCCCCCCAGCAGCATGGTACGTTTGTCCTGGGACAAAGGAAGCCCTGTTGTGAAAAAAATAAACTGGGAGGATGGGTTGTATACTGGAGCGTACATCCTGAGGAAAACAATTGATGAATCCATGAGTCTGAAGCGGAAGTTTCTCATTATCGACTGAATTGTAGCAAATGGGCACTTACCAGTGGATTTCCCAGGTATGGTGGGAGACCGTCATGCCACAGGCTTCTGAGGTAGTTTGGGCTACTGACGGTGGGCAAAGGACTGCTGGCTAGGCCCCTTACTCGATAAATGGATTGCAAGCCATTGGTTGTAAGTCGACTTTTTTTACCATCCGTAGCTCCTCCAGCTCGACATCAGTACACATGCCCATCCTTTCCTTCCTTTCGGCCCCAGCAGTCCTTTTGGGAACCCAGAGGTGGTTGAACCCATATATCCCTGATGACGAGAGGTTGTTTCTCTCGAAACAATTTTGAAAATAAATTAACAGACAATGCGCCACCACCAGATAAATGAGCACTAGTAAGTCATAGTATAACAGTCAGCTGGAAAACATTTTTTAAACAAATTTAATAAAAAATACACGGGGTGACAGCATGCCGAGAGGGAGAGAGAGGGGAGTTTAGCCTGACTTGGGACTACTCACTCCGGATGGCGTGTGCAGGCTCTGTGTATGACAGCCCCTTTAGTAGAGGCACTACTAATAAACTGCTGTAGCAGATGCAAACTGGAGGCTGCTGGGTAGTAGAGGGGGATGACCCATTCATTTTTAAAACTTAGACGTGCCCAGCTCCCATATCCACACCTCTATACCCATTATAAAGATCTTCAGTGTCCCCTGCTGGATGAATACCCCCCTTTGAGTCCCATCAGTGTGAAAAGTTATTGAATCCTAATACTTCAGTGTAAGGTCAGTATAGATACTGTACTTGCTAGAAAATCATGACATGAATGACCTACTTCTGAAGATCCAGATAGTGAGAAGGAATATGGTAATAGTGCCAGAATAGTACTAGATAAATTTACATATGTGACAGCACTGGACTTTTAAAATCCCATTACAGTCTATGATTCCTGTTCAGTTAACTGGAAATCAGTATGACTACATGTACTGTAGGCCTGGTAACAGTAAAGGAGGTGGGGTTGAAACAGGGGTGGATTGGCCCTGGCGGGAAACCGGGCCATTTTTCAGTAGGCCGGCCAACAAGACACAGAACCGGGCCGGCGGCTCTCCCCTGGCTCGGCCGTGGACCTCGCAATCTCAGTGGTTAGCGACCGCATCGCTTGCCCAAATGTAAAACGGGCGCATACACAGCTGGGCCGTTTTGACAGTAGTCAAAATGGCTGCGGGAGGGCTGTTGCGCATGCAAAGCTGCACGCAGCTCCGCATTGGGCAGCCGCACGCAGCTCCTCCAGCGGAGCTTTGTGGTGTGTGTGCTGGTAAGTCCTGCCCCGCCCTCTGGCCCACTGTCATTTAGTTTATTTATTTTTAAGGCTAATTAATGTTGTGTTCGCAGCCCACACACCCAGCGCAAGATAAAGCTGCGCCCTCCTCCCCCCTTACACAACTGTATTTCTTGTTTTCCTGGCTGCCTCTTCCTGGTGCTGAAGAGCATGGAGAGAGGGCAGCGTGAGTGACCTGAAGACAGCAGAGGGATGATCCTGAGTGGAGGGGAACCTGTGGTGTGTCAGCACTGGCAGGATGTGCAGGGATCCAGCGACTGCACTGAGATCAGCATGCACCGATCAGAAATGCCTTCTCTCCAGGTTAGTTTCACTTTTAGAGCAGGGAAAGCAGACAGCATGGCTTCAGCAGGAGGATTTGTGCCATCCCCAGCATAGCAGTAGCAGCTAGAGGGATAGAAAATGACATTCTCCCTGGAGTTGTGTGAAGAGTCAAAACACTGGTCTATGCCCCTGGTCTGTTATTCTCTTTTTCCCTGGTCTGTCTATCCCTCTCTATCTTTCCCTGGTCTGTCTCTCCCTCTCTCTTTTTCACTGGTCTATCTCACCCTCTGTTTTTTCCCTGGTCTGTCTCTCCCTCTTTTCTCCTGGTCTGTCTTTCACTATCCTTGGCCCGTCTCTCGTGTTTCCCTTGTCTGTCTCTCCATCTCTCTTTGCCATGTCTGTCTCTTTTCCTAATCTCTCTCTCTCTCCCTGGTCTGTCTCTTCCTCCCATTCCCTGGTATGACTCTCCCTCTCTTTTCCCTGGCCTCTCCCTCTCTCTTTCCCTGATCTCTCACTCTCCTTCCTGCTCTCTCTCTCTCCCTGGTCTGTCTCTCTCTCTCTCTCTCTCTCTCTCTCTCTCTCTCTCTCTCTCTCTCTCTCTCTCTGTCCCTGGTCAGTCTATCCCTCTCTCTTTCCCTGGTCTGTCTCTCCCTCTGTCTTTCCCTGATCTCTTTCTTTTCCCTGGTCTCTGTCTCATTTTCCCTGGTCTCTGTCTCTTTCCCTGGACTCTCTCTCACATTCCCTGGTCTGCCCCTCTCTCTCTCTTTCCCTGGCCTTTTTCTCTTTTCCTGGCCTGTCTGTCTGTCTCTCTCTCTCAACAGGGGCACTGCACCTGTTGCCATAGTTGCCTACCCTCCTGCATTCTATAAATATCAGCAATCTCCCTCATTAGCCTAGCAATCTCCCTCATTTCACCTAGCCCTCATTACACTGTTACATTTTGGGGCGAAACAAGGAATGAGAGATAGGAACATTGAATCATTAACCAATTTCCCAGCACTTTACCAAGTATAATAGCTCATACTGGGGCAGATGTATGATCCGTCGTTATGGGGGAAAAAGGTATCAGCGCACGTTATGTGCACTGATACCGCTTCTCCCCCATGTATGAAGGAGCTGGGATGCGGTAATGGACAGGGGCGCTATGCTCCCCTGTCCATATCGGCGCTGCTATCAAAATGATAGCAGGCCGAATGTATGAACGGTCAGCATCGCTGACCGTTCCGCACGAAGCCTGCTTTGGCTTCGCCAGCATCATGCTGGCGAAGCCCTATCTAAACAGCAGGGACAGCGCTGTCCCTGCTGTTAGGTCTGGGCTGCGCTGGGGATCTCACGTGAACAGCGAGATCCCGCGCATGCCCAGTGCGGCCGGCCGGGGGACAGGAGATAACGCATCAGTATTAACTGATGCGCTATCTCCAGAAAGGGACATCGCCGGAGGGGGGAGTTAACGCTCCCCCGCTTCGGCAGACAAGATGTTAATACATCTTGTCGATGTCCCTTCCTGCTTCGCCTCGCTATTGAGGCGAAGCAGGAAGTATCATAGCGGCGCGATAAGCGCTGCTATGATACATCTGCCCCACTAACTGCTTTGGGGATCATCTACATTTGGATATAAGTCATTTTAAAAGATTCCTCTTCTAGATGTCTCTTTGACAATCTCTTTTCACAATCTCTCCATATATGGAACTAGACATGCCCTTTGGGTGAAGCATGACGCACCCCTCAATGGGGCACTGTCCAAAATTCTATTACCAACTATAATCTCCCTGAAACTTGTTTTCAAAAGTAGGCTAGTATGCCTGTGGCACCAATGGCAGTTCCACACTCTGTTGGTAGTAACCTTGTCAATGTATCAACTATCAACCTTGAAAATCTCACAGAAAACACATTTTTATTGTCACATTCTGCCTCCCCCTCCCTATCCCTGTCACCCTCTGCCTCTCTGCCAACTTGGGGTTGGTTAGAAAAGGGGGACCCACATTTATATTTTTGCAACTGGGCTCATCACCCACAAGTTCCGACACTGACTACTAAGACCTAAGCATAGAGAACAATATGGGACTTATGCAAAACATTTGGAGTTAATGTTATAATAAGATATTTTGCCATTAATAAATAAATACTTAAAAAGTGAGGGAGGACTGAGCCACGCAGTGGCGTAAGTTCATCACAGTTGCCCGGAGGCAAGCTAAAAATTGGTGCCCCCCCCCCAACACACACAAACACCATCTTATATAAATATATGTATGCATGTATGTATGTTATGGATATTATGTTTAGAATAAAGAGAGTGGGAGATTTATGGTCCTGCTAGGAGGAGGAGACAGCCACAAAGTGATATCAATGGCTTTCAAATAAATTATTCAAACTCACATGGGAGGAGAGGTGCCCCCTTGGGAGCAGGAGCCCGGCGGCAGAAGACTCCATTGCCTCCCAGAGTTCTGCCTCTGGAGCTACGTTTTGCTGCAGTGCTTGAAGCATTTTAGGATTTTTTTCATATGGTCAACACTTTAAACTTCCTGTGCCTAACTAAACAATTTTAGGAATGATAATGAATTGTCTAATCAAGCATTTGACGATGTCAATATGCTGCCTGTAAATGACAAAAACAAGTAAAACACTAGAGAAAAGGAAAAACTGGATTTAATATTTGCGATTAGTTTGTTCCTTGTCAGATAACATACAGTAATTTATATTCAATGTGCTTTCTGTCAAGTCACTTATTAGAAGATTAAAGTTTAATTTTAAGATTAAGGACTAATCAGATTCTATGAGCTAATCTAGAGATTAATAAAGCGATTAAGAATGATTATGGTAGCTTTTCTCCTCACAAAAGTAAACCCCTTTTATTAAATATACTGCATATTTAATAATTTAGATTAAAGGAAGAACGGAATGACTTAGATAAGCATGTAGTGGGTCAAACATCCAAGGCTGTGATGACCTTAGTGAAGCATGTGACTCGGCATCCAATAAGGATGCAGGGATAGCAGCAGAGCTGAATTTCCCATTAGGCACATGAGGCACGTGCCTAGGGGCGGCACATGTTTGGGGGCGGCACTTGCTTGCTTGTGATAGTATTGTCAGCATGAAATGTACCATTAACTGCAAAATATCCACTGTACTGTATCATATTCCATCTTAAATAGAGTGTAAATGGATAGGTCATGCAGATACTGCCCCTGTAAACTGTCCTATATAGTAAATATGTATACATAATATAAAAGGTGACAGTTAGTGGATTTTTCATTATTCTATTAAATTGGCTATTATCAAATGAGGGCTAAGAACTAATCAATAAAAATAATACATTTAGGCTGGGGGGGGGGCGGCCGTTATTGTTGTGCCTATGGGTGCCCTCACCCCTAAATCTGCCCCTGGATAGCAGAGTTAGCTGAGGATATGAGTATGAGGAAGGCAAGGAGTCTCCCTCTTTTCCTGAGTTTCCCGCTCTCCCTCCCCTAATTTTTGGCTGGCGGGTGGGTGTTTCTTTCGTTGGCTGGAAAAAAACGTCAGGTTAATCAATTCAAGGTCTTTGTTAAAGGTTGATTTGTTGTTTATAGTTGCTTTTGGTGCGCTCACTTTCGTTTACTATAGGCCTTCGCTGGATCACCTGGTCATGGACAGAGACACCACCTGGACAGGTGGACAGTCAATGTAGAATGCTGACATGAGGAGATGAAAGTCAGTTCACGGGTATGGTCGGCGGCATCGCTTGAATTCTCTCCCCTTCATCAGCATGCTAGGAAACATGTTCTTGGACACATCCCCTCACATTTTAATGAGGTAGCGCAGGTGGCGGGGGGTGCTACCTCATTGTGCACACGGCTCTCCGCTGTCCTGACAGCTTTTTCTGCCATTACTCTATATTACAAAAACATGGTGATCGAGTTTTAGTGCATGGGGAAATGCAGTAATTTGTTTTTACAGCATTTTACCTTTAATGAATCTTCCCCTTTGTCAAAATCAAGCACCTAATTCCTCAAGAACATTCCATGCATGTATGCCTACAGGCAAACATGCATGTGTATCATTATATGTTCAGACTACTGCAATGCAATCTACCTTGGTCTCACAGCAAAAGAATTGCATCCTTTGTAACTGGTAGAAATTGCAGCAGCCAGGAAATTAACTAACCAGTTAAATGTAGTGTTATAATTTACCACTAGATGACAGTAGAAACTAGATTTAGTAAAAGCCTGCTCTATTGAATTGTACAATAGATACCAAACCAGTTTCAACAAATACTAGTTTCAAGATATCATTCATTATATCGCCAATTGTGTATGCTCTGCCTGACGTCCAATGCGTGTTCCCATGGGCAGGGCCGTCTTAGCGCATGGGCTTGATGGGCAGTTGCCCAAGGGCCCCATAACCCTAAGGAACCAATGCCCAAACTTTCCACCCCATGGCCATCGGAAAGGCCCCCCTTGCCCCCACCCAATCTGTGGCACTGTTTGCACTGGACTCTGATAGCCGCCAGGGCCCGCAGAGCATTTCTGGGAGTGGGACACATAGTACTAACCAATTGGTGCAGCGGGAGGCGGAATCAGGGCCGTTTTTACAGGCAGACAAGCCGTGCAAATGTACCGGGCACTGCATGGCTCATCCACTGTTGCTATTGCCCCAGCGGTCCTCCTCCAGCTCACCCGCCAGCTGCTAGCCGCCTTCCCACCTGTACTATGTGTTGTGCAGCTGACTTTTCCTGTGATGCAGCTTGCCAGCAGCCGCCGGAGTAAAGCCACGCCTCCTGAACCTCCGCATAACACTAATGCCATCCTGAGAAGGGCCTTGTTGTCCGGAGCACTGGAAAGGGGCTTGTTCCAGCTACTCCCACCACCAGCATCGATAAATGTGTAGTTGCTGCAGCAACTATACTGTCCACCCCTCAGAGCTTCCAGCAGCTCCTTATAGCAACCATATTGAAGGCATCATGTCCAGGAGCAGCTGCTCTGGTGTAGAGCTTCTTACAAATACATGCCGACTTTTTAAAACTTCTCTCTGGGAGAAGCCCGGAGAGGAGAGAAGGGGGGACAGGACGAGGCTTCGTTTTGGGGGCGGGATGAGGTTGATGTCACCAATTTGCGGGTCTGTGGATGAGGGGAGAGGCTAAAATGAGGCGAAATTATGCGATTTGCGTCATTTTAGCCCCGCCCATGGACCCGTGAAATTTTTACCGTTGGGAAGGGGGGTGCAGGGGCTGTTGCTACAAAACGGGAGACTTGCATTCCGGGAGGTTAGGCAAGTATGTTCTTACAGCAGCCTTAAGGTGAGGGAGATGAAGGGGGTGCAGTTCATAATCTAAATAACTGTGGGATTTCTTGTGAGTGGTTTTATATGTACCCCCACCAAACCTGCAGGATGTGGTCATTAATTCGACAGTGTCTAGGGCCACTGTCAATAAGTTGACCCCTATTGGTTGACAGGCAATGGTTTTGACACATGAGAAAGGTCTACATGCATTAAGTTGACATGGTCAAAAGATCGACACGCTCAATAAGTGGATATGCAAAAGGTCAACATTAAATGGTCAACATGAGTTTTTCCCGTCTTTTTGCCAAAAGAGGACTTGTTCATACTTTATCATCCTGGTGGGCATAGAGGGGGAATATAATAGAGGGCCAAGTGCAGCAAAGCATGTCCGAAGCATGGCAAGCTACAGTATGTCATGCTATGCCGACATAGACACAAAAAACACCTCATGTCAACCTTTTTCATGTCGACAGTTTGCATGTCAACCTATTGCTTGTGTCAAACTTTTGACCTTGTCAACCTAATGCATGTCGACCTTTTTCATGTGTTGACCTATTGCTTGTTGACCAATAGTGGTCGACCTAATGACTGTCGACCTAACAACCCATATCCCGAACCTGCAGTTTCATGCAATATTGTCAGATTTGATTGCATGTTCAGACTATAATGATTATCGATTACGATCTGCGGGAGTGCACATCATTAATGACATACGGATGGTGTAATGGCTAGCATTACTGCCTCACAGCACTGAGGTCATGGGTTCTATTCCCACCATGGCTATATCTGTGCGAAGTTTCCTCCCACATTCCAAAAATATACTGGTAGGCTAATTGGCTCCCAACAAATTAACCCTAGAATGTCTGTGTGTGTGTGTATGTGATAGGGAATATAGATTGTAAGCTCCACTGGGGCAGGGACTGATGTGAATGTTCAACCAGGGCCGTTTCTAGAGGCGGACAAGCCGTGCAGCAGCCCGGGGCGCCGCACGGCTTGTCCGCCTCTGAAACAGCCAGGGCGCCCGGCAGTCTCCCCCCCCCCAAAAAACCCTGTAGCCGCCGTAGCTGCCATAGCCGCCGCAGCCGCCGCCGCTGTCTCCCCGACTACACGCTGGAGAGGGGAGGGTAATGCATCGTGCGTCTCTCCGTCCCCTCGCTCAAGTCACTGGGCTGCCGCTGTCAGCCAATCAGATCTCGGGCGCGAGATATGAATGGCTGACGGCTCAGCTCAGGTACACACACTGAAGGGGAAGGAGAGAGGCAGGATGCGCTCCCCTCCCCTCGGAAGCAGCATAGAAAAAGTGAGTTTGGCACTGTGGGGGCATATATTTGTGGCACTGTGGGGGCATATATTTGTGGCACTGTGGGGGCATATGTGTAGCACTGTGGGGGCATATATTTGTGGCACTGTGGGGGCATATGTGTAGCACTGTGGGGGCATATATTTGTGGCACTGTGGGGGCATATATTTGTGGCACTGTGGGGGAATATGTGTAGCACTGTGGGGGCATATATTTGTGGCACTGTGGGGGCATATATTTGTGGCACTGTGGGGGCATATATTTGTGGCACTGTGGGGGCATATGTGTAGCACTGTGGGGGCATATATTTGTGGCACTGTGGGGGCATATGTGTAGCACTGTGGGGGCATATATTTGTGGCACTGTGGGGGCATATATTTGTGGCACTGTGGGGGCATATATTTCTGTCACTGGGGGCATATGTGTGGCACTGTGGGGGCATATATTTGTGGCACTGTGGGGGCATATATTTCTGTCACTGGGGGCATATGTGTGGCACTGTGGGGGCATATATTTCTGTCACGGGGCATATGTGTGGCACTGTGGGGGCATATATTTCTGTCACTGGGGGCATATATTTGTGGCACTGTGGGGGCATATATTTGTGGCACTGTGGGGGCATATGTGTAGCACTGTGGGGGCATATATTTGTGTCACTGTGGGGGCATATGTGTAGCACTGTGGGGGCATATATTTGTGTCACTGTGGGGGCATATGTGTGACACTGTGGGGGCATATGTGTGGCGCTGTGGGGGCATATCTGGCACTGTGGGGGCATATTAGTAAACGGCATCAGTTGTGCGGCAGCGGCACATGGGGCATAATGTGTAATGGGCATTACGATGTGTGGAGTATTGTGTAATTGCCATCACAGCGTGGGGTCTAATGGGCATCTTGGTGTGCGGTGTAATGTGTAATTGTCATCACGGTGTGCGGCGTAATATGTAATCGTCATCACAGTGTACGGCGTAATGTGTAATTGGCATCACGGATAAATAGTGTATAATGATTTAAGTAGCCTGTCATTGTTTGGCCTTGATCTGTGAGGCGTACTAGGTCACTGTGTGTGGCCTTCAGCCGGCCAACCTAAGTGCGGGAGGACAATAACAATTCCTGCAGCAACCAATGTCTGGTCATGCAGGTTGCAAAAGTGTGATATAAGGTAATTGTTTTCCTGCTAGACCACGCCTCACATTAAGCCACACCCCTTTTAAAATTAAGCCACACCCCCTATTTCGGCGCGCGCAATTTCTATTATCCCATGTTATGTATTGGGGGGGGGGGGGGCGCATTTTTTTTTCTTCGCCCTAGGAGCTAAATTGTCTAGAAACGGCCCTGTGTTCAACTATACTCTGTAAAGCGCCACGGAATATGTGTGTGCTATATAAGAAACTGTTAATAAATAAATAAATAGTGGGTACACACAGAATGATATGCACTATGATACAGATATAGAAAAATCTAGCATTACCCTGATTCATTCGAAAATTGCAGTAAAATCCCCATTTTTGGAAGTTTTTAATCGCATTTTTTTGTTTGATACATCCCGGCCTTTAACTGAATGGGGGACTTCACACTATTCACAATTGCATATAAATTATGCGTGGAACGGCTTCTTCATTGTTTCCCTTGAATTTCTGGAGAAAAAGCAAAAATTACTAATGAATGACATGTAAACATCATATCGCAGTTTACACAGCACAATCTTTTTCAGTGCTGTAGAGCGCCCAGCTGGGCCCAGGTATTTCTCTCAAAAGCGGCATGGACATTAGGGCGGAGTGAAAAAACTGAAATTGAGAAACTCAAAATCGGCTAGTGTGGGAAACTTGTGACTTGACCTGAAATGTGCAAAATCTTTTTGAGTCAACATCTTCTGTTCTGGCAAGAGGCCTGAAGTTTCACTTTTTTGGTGAAAATGACGAAAACTGTGAAGATGCTCCGATCTAGTTAAAATGATGTCATGATGTCTTAGAGTGGTTTATTAATATACTTTAGCTTAGTAAAAGATAGTACGAGCTTGTCCTAATGCAAAGTGACTGACTTTGGCAGGATAATTCAATTGTGAATATGGTGTTTTCTCCGGAACATGATTTTTTGAAAAGAAACTTGGTGGGGAAAAAAACATGGTAAATCCCTTTTGTTTGCCTTTAATACAATAGTGCACCTATGTGTCTTCTAATGTCCAACAAACTATTTACTGAATGATCCAGTAAGTTCAGTAACAATGCATTACACTCTGTTCTTTAGGTGCAGAATTTAAAACACTTCTGTTTATTGTCTTTACTTGTGGCAGTTTATTTGTATGAAAAGCAGCCTGTAAAACAGAAGATGTTGACTCAGATCAAAAAGCATTTGCACATTTCTTATTCAGGTCAAGTCACAACTTTCCCACACTAGCCGATTTTGAATTTCTCAATTTCAGTTATTGCACCCTCAAAATTAAATACCAAAAAAAATTGTACTTTAAGCAGTTCCCTGGCCACACTGCACCCCATCACAAGGCAGAGTACAGAGCAGCGCTTGCAGGGTTGAGTACAAGAAATGCTGCAGCGCCTGCTTCCAGGTAATGGGGGAGGACCAGGGTACCCTCTGGGTCTGGGTAATTAGTACTCCCCCCCTCCCACTTGGAAGTGAAAATGTGGAGGCCTAAGCCAGCTTCTCCTAATGCAGGAGAGTACCTTGCTGGAATGACAGCGTAAAATCAGAGAACGACCCGAGGGTGTGGAGGTAATGTGGATGAGGTTTTGTTGAACTGTAGAGAAGATGAATATACTGAAGAATGCTGTAGACTAGAAAGAATCAGCTGGAATGAATGGTCAGGAGTCAGGAAACACAGGGTACAGATGTTGGGTATGGATATCTTTAGGCATTAATGATGGCTTGATATTACCAGATACTGGTGAAGAATAGACACTGATGGTGACTGAAGTACCAGTAGGTATAGATGATTATTAAGTACCAATTGTGACTTAGGTATTGAGGGTGAGTTGGATACCAGCAGGTACAGATGGTGAACAGGTTGACGTCAGTTTTAACCGATTGGAAAGATTAATGTTGGATGGAACTGATGACTCAATACCGCCGAAGACTGATGTCAGAGGTCAGTAGCATATGGGACTAATGGCAAAAGTCATCATCGGCTCGGGCCAATAGCAAAGACCAATATTGGCTGGGACCGGTGGATTCTGGTGGCGCAGCAAGATAAAGATTTTGCACCGAAGTCACTGTAATATAAAGAATCAAACAGGAGCTTTGCATGTACCAAACAGGTTGAGGACAACATTGCACTAATTATTTGGGAGTGGTCATCTGTCCCCATTTATAGATGTCAGTAAAAGACGTCAAGTTGCACATACCAGCTGACTAGGAAATAATGACAGTATAGGCTTTAATATGGTCAGGTGGTTGAATCCAAGATGGCTGTGACCATGTCTGAGTTTTGGAGGGAATTCTGGCATGGCAGAGGTAGACCAGAATACTGGAGAAGTGAAGAGGTAGCAAAGTGCTGCAGAGAGCAGTGTTTGGTAACTACTTGGGCCTTAGAGGCACACTGTACAGTGACAACATGGACAGTCCTTAGTACTTGCTGGGAAGGAGAACTGAGCACTGATCTCTGTGCTCTATGCCAACAGCATGAGCACCACTAGCCTGGAAAAGCATCTTCAATTCAATACCTTGAATCGTGACACACTAGTAATTTCAACCAAACCGCAAACACCCGCATCTTCTTTGGTAAAGATGAGCAATGTTTACTGTATATGTGAATTCTTTTCTAGCATTTTTTTTTTCTCAGAAACACCGACCTGCCCCAGGTGATTCAGGATATAGGTGTGAAATCTTCCTCATGATGCCTCTATCCAAAGGCACTTCATGGCATCAGTATAATAAAGCTAACCTCACCACCCGTAGGTGATATTGCAGAACTTTGGACTATTGAAGATGAGGCTTCACTGTTTATTTGTTTGTATAGGATCCTGTTTTATGATGCCAGGAAAGTAGGTGAAAGTAGGTGTAATGGGTAGCAATGGTTCAATTCTCCCTGTGCTTGCATAGGTTTCCTCCGGTTTTCTCCCACAATCCAAAACAATATTAGTAGGTTAATTGGCTCCCAACAAAATTAACCTTAGAATGTGTGTGCGTGTACATGTGGTAATGAATATAGATTGTAAGCTCCACTGGGGCAGGGACTAATGTGAATGTTCAACAATTCTCTGTAAAGCGGAATATGTGTGCGCTATATATAACTGTTAAAAATAAAATAATGCTCCACAACATTGTCCTGGGACAAAGCCAGTTGACTTACCAAACAAGCTATGTGTTGTAGATTTAGATTCACAGAAACACCTTTAACTTTTGTTAGATTTTCCTTGTGAACATTTCTAACAATGTAACGATGTGTACCTTTTATTTTTTACAGAAAAAGCATTGATTACTATATACACAACCGACTTATCTTACGTTTAAGTACATCTTACTAATAGCCTGACTAAACTCCAACAAGCACATATCTGTTGTGACAAGGATCACGAACACAGGGTCTCAGATGATGACTTGGTAGTTTATTTTCAGCAACAGGTACAGCATTGTAAGGTTTGTATGGTTCTGCGCGAACCCAATTCAGCTGCTCTTATAATGGAGGTTAATATAGCTCAAGAAAAAAAGTGCTAGTGATATTGTGTACGTGTCATATATAAAAAAAAATTAAAATGGTGCTATAAGAATAACAAGTGGTACCACTATATTCATTCCATTTAATATTTAAGTTAATAAAAGTAAAAATTTTAAACGAATCCATTCCACTTACTGTAATTTTTAAGTCCATAAAAGTTTATAAATCTTAAAAGAATTACTGAAGAATGGAAACATGTGCTTCCCTCTCTTTTTCATAACTTCCGGAAAGCAACTTCCGTTTTGATCAATAAAGTTTTTATCTATAAAAGCACAGATTGCTTATAGACAAATTATCCTTGAAAAAGTGCGCCCAGTCGCATGAAATGCATTGGATATCATCACCAAACATCCACCAACATTGGTATGCTGCCCCCACCGCCTGCTGTAACTTCCTGAGTGACCCGCCGTCTGGACTTCCAGCAACTTCGGTATCGGCATAGACGGAACATCAGCGCAGTGGCTGCCACGGACGCGTGGTTCAGCCGGTTCTCCCGCTGAAGGACTCTCTTCCAACAGTGACTCCACTTTGCCAAACAACCTGAGCAAGTTGCATCTCTCACCATCTCGGAAGATACGGTACGGAGTTTACATAGGGTTAGATAGGGGCCGTCATCACACTAAGCAAACTGTTCTTAAAAACACCTCTTATTTTTTACAGGTACCACTCGATATTCATATAGCACCATTTTTTATTTTTTTAATATATGACACGTATACAATATCACTAGCTCTTTTTTTTTTTTTACCTATAACAGGTACAGCATAGCAGGGGACATTCATATACAGTTGGTATCACAGGCAGTAGCATACAGGCATAGCAGACTCCTATAAGGCTCCAATGGTTCCTATTCTAACCCACACCCCTCGGGTAGATAGTCCATCATCGAGAGCAAGCAGACAATGACATGGGAAGCCTTAAATCAAGGAATCCCAGCTGCTGCTGATTACACCTGGGATTCTGCTGCTGCTAACAAAACCTGGTCTGGATCCTCCACATTACTTTCATGTGGGGGAATGCTGACTCTGCCTTTTGCACTGAAATGGAATTGCCAAGACAGCTCCCCTAAATACCCAGATGTTAGCTGTCATTGGCTGAAAAGTCAGGAAAGAGGGAAGAACTACTAACCTGGCCAAAACCCTATTTGACCAGACTTAAGATGGTGGCGCTGGCCTCCCAGCACCGAATGAGTCAATTCCGCCTCCTGACTGTGTGCATGGACTCCCCTGCTGCCAGACACCGACCGCTGCCATTGCCGCCTGATTCAGGAGCCACCGCACACAGTACAGCCATCGGCGGACACGGATGGGTGAATACATCCCAGAATGCCTTGTCATAGTTTTAGCATTCCCTAATGGCAAAACTGTGGCATGGCATGATGGGACTTGTAGTTTCACAACAGTTGGAGCGCTATAGTTTGGACATGTCTGTTCTAGAGGATAGTAGCTAGAATCTGGTTACTATTGGTAACATCTCTCACTTCTAAAAACTCACACAAGTAAATTTACCCCATGAAGAGTAGACAGGCAGTGTGTTGGATGAACAGAAATAGAGTGATTTGCAACTCCAGTGCACTCAGTAAATGACATTAATTTTGTCTGGAAATTGCATGTATTACTATAAAATCTGAATTTATGATCCATTTTCATATATTTACAATTTGTCAATTACACTATGTAATGAGTCTTCATATTTATATGTTGCCTCTTTGGAGCACTTACAATTTATAACACTAATCTAATTTTTATAAGTGCACAGGTCTTTGTGGGAACATAGATGGTCACTTTACCATGTAAATGATGTGTTGTACAGTGGCAGCCAAGCTTTAAAAAGACCACGTTTTAGAGAAAAGGTCACACGATTCCTTTAGAGCTGTACTCCAGAGAACAATTAGCATGAACAAGATGTACCAGAGACTAGAGACAAAATATGAAATTTAAGTCATATCAAAAGTATTTAACGCTGGTCTTCAAAGGCCGTGAAAATGCCAAAATCAGCAATACACTTGTTCATAAGCACAAGTCACATATTCAGACAATGAGCTCTAATAAAATATATCCTTAAGAGGATAATACGCCATAAAAAAATGGAAGGATTTCAAGGTGAAGATGAGATATGATTTGCAAGTCTTGAAGTGTACAATGTAAATGTGAAATATGCTTGAGTGCAATATTAAGAGTGCATATTGATTATACTCTGGGTAGCCATATTTGCGATCTAAGGGAAAAATACAGAAACTCAGCACACATAAATTAACAGCCAATATAATGCATACAGCTTGATGTGTTATTTCTGAAATGCCAACACTCGTGAGCACACCTATTGATTGATGACATGACTCATGGGAAGATTTCTTCTGGTTCACAATGGCTGAAAGAGTAACAAGGTGCTTCTTTTAGAACCACTAGGTGTTATGGACCTGAGACTTTTATATTGTGCAAAAATATGCTGTAGACCTAAACGTTCTCCATGTTTTAACTTTTCCTTCAGTTAAATCGCTACAGCTCATGAACTGAAAAGCATTTTGAAAAGGGGATTTTTGTAAGAACTTACCATTCGAACCCCTTTCTCTGAGTCCAGTCCGGTGACACAGCTTACGATGGGATGTAGGAGGGGTCCGCAGGAGCCAGGCACCTATGCTTTAAATTCTTTGGGAGCAGGCTCCTCCCTTCCGCATCCCACAATGCGTCAGTTCAAATTCAAAAGCACACTAGGATACAAAACTCAGTACAATGCCTGAACATCTTATATGCAACTCACAGAACCATAATATGACAACACATGAACGGTATAACTTACTGAGTGTAAGGGAGGGATCGCTGTGTCACCGGACTGGACTCAGAGAAAGGGGTTTGAATGGTAAGTTCTTACAAAAATCCCCTTTTCTCTGTCGTCCAGTCCGGTGACACAGCTTACGATGGGACGTTCACGAGCCGGTCCTTTGGGAGGGTACGCTCAGACTGACAGTTCTCATCACTACCCGTCCAAATGAAGCGTCCTCCGATGCGAACTCATGAAACCTGTAAAATTTGGTAAAGGTGTGAAAAGAGTACCAGGTGGCAGCCCTACACAACTGCTCCGCTGTAGCCCCATGGCGCACCGCCAATGAAGGGAGCAACTGACCTGGTGGTATGTGCATTTATCCGTGAAGGAACAGGCCTACCTACTTTACAGTAGGCAAAGGCAATCATTGACCTCAACCAACGGCCAATGGTGTGCTTAGAAGCAGGCCACCCAATCTTATACACATCGTATAAAACCAACAGCAAATCCGATTTGCAAAAGTCCTTTACCCTATCCACGTAGATTCGCAAGGCGCAAACCAGATCCAATTTCTTTAATTTGTCCATATTTCTTACCCCTTCAGGGGAAACAAATACCGGAAGAACAATGTCTTGGTTTAAATGAAAAGAAGACACTACCTTAGGTAGGAATTTTGGAACTGTTCGTAGCACAGCCCTATCATCATGAAAAAATCAAAAACGGTGACTTGTAGGACAAGGCACCTAACTCTGACACACGCCTAGCTCCGCAGATCTTAAAGGTTCGAAAGGAGGATTCCAGAACCAAAGACAAATCCCAAGGCGCCACCGGCTGCCTATAAGGGGGTTTAAGTCTAGTCATGCCTTGTAAAAAGGTCTGAACTTCTGGTAGCAAAGCTACCCTCTTTTGAAAGAAGATAGACAATGCTGATATTTTAACTTTAAAAGACTGAAGACTGAGTCCGGCAGAGAAACCATCCTGTATGAATTCACACTGCTTTTTAATTAGTACTAATTAAAAAGCAGTGTGAATTCATACATGGTGTGATTGGTCAACACAGCGCAGAGCTTCCACTCCTTTGTTTTTGTTCCAAAAATTGGAGCTGCTTTGTACTCTTAGGAGTCCAATCACTTAGTGTGTAGACATCGACACACTTGAAGCCTGCAGCTTATTGAATTACTAAATTTCTATATTAACAATAGAATTATTATTATTATTATTGATTAATCTATATATCTTTTTGAATTAGCGCCGAATATTTGAGTCTGGTTCATAAGAGAAACCATCCTGCAAGAACTCCAAAAGTCTCAAGAGTTTGAACCTAGATGTGTGAACTTTCTGACGTTCCCACCACCGAATATATATCTTCCAAACTCGATGGTAATTGGCTGCAGACACAGGCTTACGAGCCCTAAGCATGGTCCGTATCACCTCATCTGAAAACCCCTTCTTCTTCAATAAGGAGGTTTCATAAGCCACGTCGTCAAATTGAGACGAGCTGGGTCCGTGTGAAGAAATGGTCCTTGCTTTAGCAAATCCTGCTGAAGAGGGAGCCACCAAGAATCCGTCGACAATCTCAGTACGTCGGAGTACCACGACCTCCTGGGCCAATCCAGGGCAATTAGAATAGTTTGCACGCCCTGACCCTTCACTCTCTTCAATACAGTAGGGAGCATGGGAAAAGGAGGGAATATGTAAACCATGTGAAAATTCCAAGGAACTGTCATGGCATCCACTGCCCAAGCTGTTGGATCCCTTGCTCGAGAAAAAAATCTCAGTACCTAACAGTTGCTCCTTGTCGCCATCAGGTCTATGTCTCGTAGACCCCAGCGATCCACAATCTCCTGAAATACTGCCTGATGAAGGGACCATTCCCCCCTCCAGCAGAGACTCCCTGTTGAGGAAGTCCGCTTCCACATTCCTGATTCCTGGAATGATGACAGCTGACAACACAGGAAAGTTTATCTCTGCCCAAGTAAAAATCTGTGAGACTTCCTTCATTGCCACCATACTGCAGGTCCCGCCCTGTTGGTTCAGATGCGCCACTGTTGTGGCATTGTCAGACTGTACCTGTATAGGTGATCCTTTCAGAAACTTCTCCGCCTGTAGCAACGCATTCCAGACAGCCCAAAGTTCCAGAATATTCATGGGAAGACTGGATTCTTCATTCGACCAGAGGCCCTGTAGCCGTAGATGAAGCACTACCACCCCCAACCCCTAAAACTGGTATTGGTCGTGATGACCAGCCAATCCCAGGATCGGAGGAAACGAACCAGCTGTAAAATCTCCACATCTGTCCACCAGATCAGGGATTCTCTTGATTCCTTAAACAGAAGCAACCGTTCATGTTTCATGGTCTTTGCGTTTCCCGACCAACAAGCCAGGATGTTCCATTGGAAAATCCTTGAATGGAACCTGGCAAACTGAAGAGTCTCGAACGTTGCCACCATTTTCCCAAGCAACCGTACTCCTTGCCACACCGTAGGTGCAGGTGCTTGCAAAATATAAAAAATCATCTGCCGAATTTCCACTGCCTTGAGTTCTGGTAGAAAAACCCTGTGCAAGTGCGTATCCAGAATCACCCCCAGAAATCGCAGACTCCTTGTGGGTGTCAAATGGGACTTGGGTAGATTTAGTACCCACCCCTGGTCTCGTAAGAATTGTGTCGCGATGCTCAGATGTTCCTGAAGCTTCTCCGCTGACTCCGCCTTGAATAGAAGGTCATCCAGATATGGAATAATTATTATTCACTTCAGTCTGAGGGCTGCAGCCATGACTGCCACCACTTTTGTGAACACCCTCGGGGCCGTTGCCAGCCCAAATGGCAGAGCCTGAAACTGCCAATGGTTCTTTCCAATTGCAAATCGGAGCAGGGACTGATGTTCCTTGTGGATAGGCACATGGAGGTACGCATCTTGAATATCTACTGATGCCAGAAACTCTCCCGGCTCTATGCTTAACAGCACTGACCGCAGAGACTCCATGCAAAAGTGATCCACCCAAAGATGAAGATTTAAAGATTTCAAATTTAGAATGGGTCTGAAAGACCCGTCTGGTTTGGGTACTAAGAACATGATAGAATAAAATCCCTTCTTTCTCTCCTCCTGCGGTAACGAGATAACTACCCATTTCTCCTTGAGAGACAAAGCTGCTCCCAGGAGCGCGGACCTCAGCACTGCGGTCCGCAGCAAGGGAGTAGGGAGAAATCTGCGAGGGGGAGGACCCCAGAGATTTATCCGGTAACCTTTGGAAACAATGGGGAAAAAAACAGGGATCCCCGGTGGACTCTCTCCACCTGTCCCGAAACTGCAGGAGGCGACACCCCACTCTGATCCCAGAACGGGGAGCCTCCGCTCCGTCATGCCGAGGAATTGTCCTCACCTTTTGCTGCATGTTTCTTTGCAAAGACTCCCAATTTTGATTTGGGAGTCCTTCCTCTAAAGGCCTGAAATCTTCCACGCCCTGCCTGTCCACGGTTAGACACTCCACCTTGAAAGGGGGGATGAAAATACGGCTTAAACGCTCCAAATTTAGAATGTGTAGGCTTAGGAGTAGTGGGAAGGAAAGTGCTCTTTCCCCCCGTAGCCTGTTTTATAATGTCCTCTAATTCAGACCCAAAGAGTAATTCCCCCTTGAAGGGCAGTGTTTCCAGGGACATTTGGATTCACTATCCGTTTCCCATGCCTTTAGCCAAAGTGCCCGTCTGGCCATGACAGAAGTTACAGAAACCTTAGACGCCTTCCTCACCAGCCTCACAGATGTACTCAGCAGCACTTCTCAACTTTTCAGCTAATGAATAGGCCTCTGCATCATGCTGGAGCTGACTGCTTAAAGTCTCTGCCCAATTGACTATTGCTTTTGCAACCCAAGCCAAAGCAATAATGGGACGCAGCCTGAAACCCACACCTTCAAAAATTTCCTTAAGACAACCTTCAACCTTTTTATCCACTTGGTCCTTAAAGGCTGCACCCCCTTGCACTTGCAAGGCAGTGGTTTTAGATAATCTAGCCACAGATGCATCAACCAATGGAATCTTTTCCCATATCTTAACATGATCCTCCGGCATAGGGTACACATGTCAACCTATGCTTGATAGGGTATTTGCTGCCAGTCACTGGATGTATAAAGCATTCTCCTGTAGTAATATGTGCACAATTTACACATCTGCCGCATCTAAACACTCCGTTCCTCAACCCTAGCCAGCTGGTAGTGCTTCCTTTTGTGCTGATATCTGATGAGGTGACGCAGTCTTTCAGGTTATTGCTCCTCTTATAGGCAAACATCGGTTTATTTTGACAATATTTTCCAATTACAGGATCAGTCTCTAAAATGTACCAATTTTTGTACATAACGGGGGAAATTTACTAAAGGAAATTTGTAAAAAATAGGTGTATTTGTATCCAGAAATACACTTATTTTTGACATTTACAATCCCGAAAATACGGCAATTCGTATTCGTATTGATAGCACATCAATACAAATACGAATTGCCGTATTTTCGGGATAGTAAATGTCACAAATAAGTGTATTTCTGGACACAAATACACCTATTTTTTTTACAAATTTCCTTTAGTAAATTTCCCCCAACGTCTCTCAATTTGGGAGATTGAAAAAGTGGTTGGAAAAATCAGGTGCTCCTGGTTCTTAATTCTACCTGAATTATCAAGTGTTTGGGCCCTCTCCAGGCTCATGCATTGATTGATCGAATCCTCGATTTCATCTTTATTGTACCCCCTCTGAATAAAGTCCTGACCCATTTTGGTCAGTGCTGGTAAAACGTCCTGTTTATCAGAGGTTATCCTCACCACTCTAACCATCTGAGAGTAAGGTAGGCCGCGTTTAAGCGGCCGCGGATGGAAACTACCTGCTAACAAAACCGAATTTGGATCTGTTGGTTTTTTGTAAACAGAAGTCTTAAATAAACCGTGATCAATGGTAACACATACATCTAAGAAGCTGACTGTATTGGGGCTGCTGACACAGGTGAACCTGATGGTGCTTGCTATGCCATTGAGGTATTCTATAAACTCATTGAGCTTCTGCTCACCCCCTGTCCAAACAAAAAAAATGTCATCAATAAACCTAACATAAAGGGAAATAAATTTCTTGTATAACTGATTCTGTAAAATATGAAATAATTCATAATTGAACATAAATAAATTGGCATACGCCGGGGCCATGTTTGACCCCATGGCGGTGCCCTGCAGTTGTAAATAAAAAGAATTTTCAAATAAAAAATAAATTTTGTGTAAAATAATAAGAAATAATAATTAATAAGAAAAATTCGACCGGCGGGCCTGTGTATGTTGAGCTGGTGCTAATAGCTTGTTTAATAGCATCCAGGCCCTGTTGGTGCTGTATATTCGTATACAGACTTGCAATATATCACAAGTGACCAGTAGACATCCATCAGGTGGTGGACCAAAAACCTCAATTCTTTTGAGAAAGTCAGTAGTGTCACTGAGCACTGTTGGAACTTCACTGACTATAGTTTGCAAAAAATAGTCTATATATTGTGAAAGACTCTGACATAATGACCCTCTAGACGAAATAATCCTAAGGATATATCACGGTCCATCCAATATCTTACTAATAAGTGCACCTTATTTTAACATTGGTTTTATAAATTTTCATGATTTATAACATGCATCATGTTTTTATATATACTATGAATTAATGTATATTATGTGTCCATTTAAATTAAATTAATTTCCTTTTTTTGTGATACCCAATTGATCAGTTTTTAAGTTATTACTATTTTGATTAATTTATCAAGCGCACCACCATACTATTTGCAAAAAGACGGGTGACAGATAATACGTGGCGCAATGCTGCCTTAATTCACAATCCCCAGAAGTTACACCCTAACATCACAAAAACATATAGCAAAACACAACACGGGGAGATAGAAAAACGGCGCAATATTGTACTCAATCTCTTTTTTTGTGTGTTGCAGACTTCTCCTTAGGTGTCACTGCAACAATTCTCACGTGGATGTTGGTAACCAGATCCGAACAAGTATTCAAAAAAAGAACACAAATAATAATAAATTAATATATATAAAGTTCTGTGAGTGTCATTTATTATAAACCATTCTTATGATGGTGGTGAAATAAGTTCTTAGATTCCACAGGCGTACCCAAACTCACGTGGTATCATGAAGATGTTCCTCATATAAAGGTATTTTTTGGACGTCCTCTGGAGATTTTCTGATTCTTTGATCTGATGTTGGATATTTCACACTTGTGCTCGAAGAAAAGTTAGAAAATGTCTTAGATTCTACTTTATTATAAACATTCTCTTATTTAGCGATAGTCAGTGGGTGGGGTGGCTGGGCATAGATAATGAGCCTATGACAGCGTACCTCACTTACGTGTTTAAAGTGAGGGGGAACACATGTAAAGGTTTCTTTATTATTGAAGAAAAGAGGGCGTACCCCTACTCACGATGTAGTTGGATGGTTTCAAACATATATAGGTTTCTTTACATGGATTCCTCCTTGATGTAATAAATCGTATGTCTTATGTGGGTCCAAAACAGTCAATACAATTTTTTTTTTTTTAAATTGAATAAAATCAATACAATATGAGTGAACAGCCACACTTCCTCATTTTGTATGTATTGATTTTATTCAATTTTTAAAAAAAAAATTGTATTGACTGTTTTGTAAGGAATTTTTTGGACTGGATTTGTGGGGTTCGGCCCTCAAAATCCATTTTTTATGGGACTTTGTATAAAGATTTACTCGGAATTAAAAACATTGTGATACCCTCTTTTACATCTGCCTCTGGGCTCCATTTTTGGCTATATCCATAAACAAGTTTACTGGAAAAGAAACCGCTACGAGCGTGTTTCCCCCCACTAATAGGGGTGACTAAGGTACGCCACCAGTCTTTGGTATTAAAAACCGGTTTGCTGTTATAATTCTATGCATCCAGTTTTATCCTGAAATATATCTTTTATTTTATGGAATCCACATTTGGGGAGCCCAAGGTCTAAATGCTACATACCAGATCCGTCTAAGACACATCACCCATTGCACTAGGGAAGAACCCACACAAAGAAACCTTTACAGGCTTGGAACTACCCTATCACACCGTGAGTAGGGGTACGCCCTCCCTTCTTTTCCATCTTTTAAAAAAGGAAACCTTGATGTGTGTTCCCCCCTTATTTTATCATGCAAGTGAGGTACGCTGCCATTAGCTTGTTGCCTTTATGCAGCTTCCTCACCAATTTACCACAACTTTTAAGAAATACAACACTTGAATTAAGTTTGGAATCTTAGACACCTTTTATCTATTTTTTTGAGCACGTGAGGAACTCCCAACTTTTGGACCCACATAAGACATACGATTTATTACATCAAGGAGGAATCCATGTAAAGAAACCTATATATGTTTGAAACCATCCAACTACATTGTGAGTAGGGGTACGCCCTCTTTTCTTCAATAATAAAGAAACCTTTACATGTGTTTCCCCTCACTTTAAACACGTAAGTGAGGTACGCTGTCATAGGCTCATTATCTATGCCCAGCCACCCCACCCACTGACTATCGCTAAATAAGAGAATGTTTATAATAAAGTAGAATCTAAGACATTTTCTAACTTTTCTTCAAGCACAAGTGTGAAATATCCAACATCAGATCAAAGAATCAGAAAATCTCCAGAGGGCGTCCAAAAGATACCTTTATATGAGGAACATCTTCACGATACCACGTGAGTTTGGGTACGCCTGTGGAATCTAAGAACTTATTTCACCACCATCATAAGAATGGCTTATAATAAATGACACTCACAGAACTTTATATATATAAATTTATTATTATTTGTGTTCTTTTTTTGAATACTTGTTCGGATCTGGTTACCAACATCCACGTGAGAATTGTTGCAGTGCACCTAAGGAGAAGTCTGCAACACACAAAAAAAGAGATTGAGTACAATATTGCGCCGTTTTTCTATCTCCCCGTGTTGTGTTTTGCTCCACCATACTGTTTTTTCATAGCGGCGAATATACGCTGACAACTATAAAGTGTATTTCTTTGCAAATAATTTTAAATCCATTATATATATAAATAAAGATAAAGATAAATAAAAATTTTTTACAAGACCCATCAGTGCCGTGCTTGGATCCGTCCTTTGGATGTCCTACCTGCTTCATATATATATATATATATATATATATATATATATATATATATATATATATATATATATATATATATAAATCCAGAATCATGAAGCAGCATGAAGTTCAAAAGAAGTAAAACTTATGGGGCTATGCAATAAATTTGAAGTTTTACTTCTTTTGAACTTCATGCTGCAGTGACGTGTTATTCCTGTGTTATGGGATTCTGGATTTCTACCTGATTCTACAAAGGCACGCAGCGCACCTTTACCTCTGTTTGTGGGAAGTGCCGGTCCACAAGCTGGATATATATATATATATATATATATAGTACACTTACCCCCCCACTGCGGAAGGAGTCCAAACCGGCACACGAGTAGTGAAGAAAAAAGATGTGGTTTATTCCATAAGTACAACAGTTATAACAGCGGTCCCGACAGCTGTTTCAACTGGGTGCCTACCAGTCTTCATCAGGGGGCTGGTAGGACCCAGTTGAAACAGCTGTCGGGACCGCTGTTATAACGGTGTAACCTGTCACATCGTTTTTATGCTTTGATATGCGTTACTAAAAATCATTGAAAAGACCCCTGGAGTGACACTGCTTTATTCTCTTGCTGTTCCATACCATTGGAGGCACCCGGGGCATCAGCACTATTCATAGGGAGTGCCGAATCTTCCCTGCATCTATATATATATATAGATATATATAGATATATATATATATATATAAAAACAGTAAGTCCATGATCCCACAGACTTAATTGAGCCAGCACTCCAAAAAAAATTGGTTGGTATAAAGTTGACTTCTGCACACGATTTAGATGTCCCTTCAGTGTACTGTGGTATGCAGGGCCTCATTTTAGGGTTGATACACTTAAATATCACTTCTATCTATGAATTTAACAATTTCATGCAATATTTTACTGGTGGGGGGGGGGGGGTTTGTTACGGCCTGGAGAAAATACCCAAATTCTCATATTCTTATTCAGTAAATTCAGGGCTGGACATCAGAGAGGGACATTAATGCACCTGCAAATGCAATTTTCTCTGCAATGCAATTGCTGATATCAGCAAGGAAAGTTGCCCCCAGAACTAATGACGCCCACCAGAGCTACTGCGAGTCATTGGTAAATGCGTACACATATGCAGCCTATGTACAGGGACAATGGACATCAAGCTCAAGGATAGCCCTATGGCTACACAGACTGGACTCAACAGTAGTCACACAGGTGCCATGCTTTTGTGCATTAGAGCTTGCAGCTGGTATCAGATATATTTCCTGAATGCAGCCATTAAATGCCTGCATTTTTACAACCACACCCCACTTACACCATGTTAACGTCCCCAATCATTTCATGTTACTCTGAATTAGCTATGTAATCTTCACTGCATGCAGGTTTGTATTGACACCTCGATGAATGCACAATCCCAAAGTAGCACATGTGCAGTCAGCCAATAATTGCTCCTTCCTGTGGAACTTCAGCTTTGCATATATCTTTGAATCAGGCCCTATGTACCTCCTCTACTGATACCTGGAACTTGTTGTGGATGGAAGCATTGGTAATACTCATAACAACTGGTGACTTTCATTGATTGAATAGTTTTGCCATCTTATTATTCAGTGAACTCCAGCATCCAATCATTTCCCCCAATTTGTGTCTGTTCTATTTACTAATTATAGCCTGTGTACACAGGTGTACGGGATCTGACCCAGAAACTCACACATGGAGTTCCAGTTGACAAACTATGTTTTGTTTTAATTTAAACTATTTGTTCTCTTTTCCGTTATGGTTCATAAACTATGATAAATAGTTCTACAAGGACTGTTTTATGCTACCTGCTTCTGAACTTGGCTTGTGCATGACTTTGTCTGTGCTTGTGCTATGTGCGTCTAATATCTGCAGCCTCCTGCTGAGATCTATGGTTTTCTAGAAATATGGTCCAAAGTCTCTGTATAGTGGCCTCTGATGATGCATGAGGAGTGTTTAGACTCCATGCTCCTAATTAGCCATTGCCAATCATAAGAGGCCATGGAGCCCACAGGATCCTAGGACAAGCTTTATTCTGACAAAAATGGGGGATGGTTTGACTGGTCGCACAGAAAATATCAATACAATATCCCTACAATGAAAACCCCCTATATGTATGATCTATAGTCAATTTGACAGAGTGACAGATTAGGGGGTGTGCTACCACAGGACACAATTTAAATGTACAACAGAGGAGGAGAGAGAGAGTATGTCACTGGGTGGTGCACTGGGTAATGTTTAAAATGTAACCTTTATTTATTTGATAAAATGTTGCGAAATATAAGACACAAAAACTACATGTAAGACAAGGACAGTGATGGTAAAAAGGATATAAATCCTCACACCGTGGGGCCCCGGGTTGTCTCCCTTCTAATTGAGAAGAGTTATGATGCGTTATAGCGTGTAATGTTTGTTATACACTAGCCAGATCCTGTATCGGTGGACTCTGGGTATCCCCGTGGCATGCAGGTCACAATTTAGTGTGATGTGATATGCCTCCACCTTAAAGGGAATCCGTTACGTGCATACTGAAAATATTAGTACACACGCCGTGTGTGTGCCCCGCATTCCCTCCCTCTTGAAATTTAATTTTGATCTGTTTAGTTTAAACTGTTGTGTCCTGATCTGTGGTCACCCGGTCCGTCTGTAGCCTGAGACGCGGGGACTAAGTAAATACCGGACCCAGACAAGATCCCGGAATGCCGGACCGGACACAACAAGCTCTGGTAACAAGCAGAGATTGATGTCCAGGTTGGGGGGGGGGGGGGGGGGCGCGTGGGGGGTCTCTGTGATAGCTTTCACCAGGGACATGGGGAAGGGGAGATTATAGCCTCCCTGTGTGGTCCGGACCTTTCCGGTTTTAATTACATCCCGGACAATGCAGGGAGGCTGTACTCTCTTTTAAAAATTACCCAGTGCACCACCCAGTGACATACAGTACTCTCTCTCTCTCTCTCTCTCTCTCTCTCTCTCTCTCTCTCCTCATCTGTTGTACAAGCTTTATTCTGCCAGAATGCCTGACAATTGGTTTTATGACAGCCCCTGGCAATTGTAACCCAACAGTCATTCTTCATTACATCCTAGTCTAATCTATCAGTACTAACCTACAGAAGTGACTTCAAGTAAGGTAGTAGCTTGGAGATGACTTGGAGGCATGAGACACATATTGCTTTATTTATATTACATTCTGTACCAAGAAATACATAAATAAAATAAATGCTAACATAATGCAGCTGTCAGATTAAACCAAACCTCATTTTCTTTTTACATTCCTCAACGAACATTATTATTTCTATTTCCATACGCATCAGTCTTTTTAGCAAGACTATGAAATTTTCTAGGAAATGTTCCAAGTTTTGCCTCTCTGTTTGTTAAATTGCAAATCTGTTTTATTAGTTTCAAAATATGTTATCCAATAAATGTGGCTTGTTTTGATGTTAAAATCTTAATTACAAGAATTGCAAGCCAAAGGTTCTGTTACTGCATTTTGTAGTGGTAAATGCATGTGTAGTTTGCATGGAACTACGGCTACACAGTGGCGTAAGTTTCCCAAAGTCACCCCAAGGCAAGATGCATGTTGGTGGCTGGGCTTGATATAAGTATTAAAAAAATGGGTCCAACATGTATGATGTGGGCACTACAGATACAAGTACCCGTGTGCACTGCACACGCTACAAATACGCCTCTGGTTAGGGGTTAGGGATAGGGTCAAAATACCGGGATCCATTGGAAAAGATGTAACAATGTTTAACATTTGTAATTTGTTGCAGATAAAGAGTATGTTGTTGGTCCAATGCAGTATGCATATAATGTCCAGATTGCAGACAAGTTATTTCTCAATTGTATCAAAAAGGGGGATTTAAATGAAACCACAAAATTTTCAAAACTTAATAAAAAAAGTTAATGACTTCAAAAAATTTGCATTGTACCTGTGAAGAAATATTATCCTGTTAAAACACATTAAAAGTTATTAGTATCTGCATATAATTCTTTCCATGGTGTGCAATAAAAAGTTTTTCAAGCAATATGCTCATTAGTGTAATTTATACCATCCACTTTGCCATTTTAGAATTTACATTTGAAATTAACTAAATATCTGAACAACAGGTCTTGCTCCAAGGCAATAAATAATACAACCTTGTAACGGCATCCTAAAATACACTAGGTTTCAAACTGTGTTGTTTTATGAGTAGAACAAAATGTGCCTTTCCAATACTGTTTTAATTAAAGAAATGAATCATTTTGCTAGGTGTTAAAAGAGGTGCATCCTTTGTACTGTTTGTCTAGATTTTTTGAAGCTATAAAAGATACAATTACTGTACTGAAAACTTTTCTATGAGACCATGCAACCAAAGAGGTCATTGAAGTACAATTACAGTGATGCACTTAATAACTTTACTCATTTAAATTAACTGCTGTATGAGACTTCTGATAAAATAACAATTAGCCAAATTGTAATTATTATCTGATGAGTATATTCATTGACAAAGGCTTTAATCTATATGTGTATGTGAGATCTAACTCTTTCATGTATAACCAATTTGGAAACAGTTACGTCTGAGCTGATGCATGCCATTGGGGGAAATTCACTAAAATACGAATGGTTAGGAATGGCCGTATTCATTGCCAAACATACCCGTATATGGTCGTAAATTCATATTTCAGTATTTACAAAGGCCGGTATACTGTATGGGGATTCGTAATCTTTACACAAGCGTATTCATATTCAGGACTACGAATCAAAAGAATACAAAAAGGAATCTCCATTCATTCGAATGGTGAGTCCAAATTTACTAACCGACCATATGTAAAATACGGCCGGTATTTGATACTAAAATAGGCCTGGAAAATACTCCTCATTTTCCAGGCATATTTGGCTGAAGCCTGCACAGATCAGTCAGTCAGATCCAAATGATGTCCACCCCCTACATGGCTATAACTTAAAGAGCCGGTCCTAGTTTTAGAAATATAGGGGCCAAAGAAGTTGGGGGTCCCCAGGATTTCTCGGCACTAGGCTCAATGAATAGGGGTCCCCCATATTTTGACAACCAGCACCAGGCCCAAACAGCCAACAGGGTAATGCTACTGCTAGAGGGAAACTTTTTATAAAAGTTCCCCCGGCCAAAGCATTAAACTCCTTGACTGGTCAGCCCAGGCAGGGATCCTAAGGGAGTGGGGACCCCACAATGAAAGGGTCCTCCTGCAGGATAACCCCTGCCCGGGCTGGAGCCCGGGGCTGTCCCTGGTGCCACAGGGCAGTGGGCACCGGGTTGATGTTTAGTTTAAAAAATAGATTTATATACTATTGTGTTTTGTTTTGGAACTATAAACCGGGACTTGGAGAATCACAAGTCCCAGCATGCGGGGCATTAAAGGGCCTGCTAGTACTTGTAGTTCTACAACAAAACAAATTGTGTAAAAAAAGACACACATAAGAGAAATAAAACTTTAATTTATATAGAATCATTCATACAATACTCACCTAGGGATTCCAGCATTGGCCTGTCCTTTTCTCTAGTAGAAATCTAACTGGGTACCTCTGGAAGGAAATTATACTTACTGATGCCTCCAGCGTAGATTGCATCCTCTTCGATCCAAAGTAGTCATCCCAAAATTGTAAGTGTGTTTTTATATTTATGGCTCCTCCCCCAGTCAATCAGTGATTTCCCCCCAATGTGATTGTATTCCTGTTTACTTTTTAAAGGAAAATATTATATATATTACAATGAGCACACAATTTTGTGAATAAGCAGCTCCTCCATTGTGTTAGTGATAGCAATTTTTATCCTGTGAGAGTGCTGAATGTGATGTTAACCACTTTGAGTGATGACATACCATATCTGTATTGTACAAGTAACAGGTCTATTAAGGCATCAGCTGTACTGATCAGACTTTATTTGCTTTTTTTTTTTTTGCTAGGTTTAAATGGAAGAATTTCAGGAAGCCTTAATGGGACACATAAAACCGTAAGTTTTTTTGTCTATGGAATTTCATTACTTTTTTAAAAAGTTAATATATTTATGATGTTAAATTTACATTTAAATTTAACCCTGGCTCAACAACTTTTCCCTCACACTGAAACAAAATGTGTAGTGGCCCCCTATATGTTTAGAATTTGCCAAGGGCTCCACTAGCCAGGATGGTAATGCCATAGCCAGGGGACATATTTGACGGGTCCCATGGGTCGCATTTGTGGACTCTGCTAGTCAACCCAGGCCAGGGATTTTAAGTGAGGTGGGGAACCTCTCATCTCAAAGTAGTCATCCCTTTCCAGGGTAACTCAGGCAAAAGCCATCCTCTGCGCCCATGACCAAGGCAGAACCAGAACCATGCTCTTGGAACAGGCTCTGGTTCTAAATATAAAGGGGGAAAACTACGTAGGGGTCCTGCATATTTTTAGAACCACAGAGTTCTCTAAGACAGGGAGGTAATAGGACAGCCATGGGACAAACTTAACGGTTCTGTCAGGGGCATAAATAGCACCTTCTGGGCCCCATAGCAGAATCTTGAAAGCACCTTCCCCAATTGTCACTAAAATACCCCTCTCTGGGTGGTAGAAGACAGAGTGAAGGATGTGAGAGACAAAGGGTGTGGGGAAAATAGAGAGGTGGTCAGGGAGAGGGGAAGGGAGGTGGGTGCATAAGAGAGAAAGAAAGACATATGAGGGGGAGGTGGGTGACAGCTGCGTCACACAACGATCCCTCCTCCTCTCCCCATTAAGCTGTCATCAATAACACAGCAAACAACTGTGCCTTCTAAAAACATGGTATCACAAATCCCCAAGGAGAGTCCAAGTGGTGGTTGCAATGCCTGACCTTCCCATCACTGTACAAGAAGAGGTGGCTCCTTCCACCATTTGCACGCCCTTTGCATATGCTGGAAGGAGTACCCAAGTGCAGTTCCTGATATTTATATTTCGAAGTACACCAGGAGGAGGATATTGATGTAGCCGGTGCTGAGGAGGAAGTTGACAAGGAGGATGCTGCTGTTTGTGATGTGGTTTGCTTAAATGAGGCACCCAGTGAGACTGTTGTTGTCCGTGGGATGCAAAAGGCCATTGCCATGCCTGGGCAGAAGACAAAAACTCCACCTCTTTGGTCTGGAATTATTTTTATCTACATCTGGCCAACAATTGTCTTGCCATATGTAGCTTATGTAAAGCTACAATAAGCAGGGGAAAGGACATTGACTACCTAGGGACATTCTCCCTTTATGCGTCACCATAAGCTCGTTCATAGGTCACTGCTTAGTTCAGGAACTGTGGATATGACCAAAAGCAGTCCAGGGACACCTAAATCCCTTGGTCCTGTTGTTATCAAGCACCTGAAAACCACAACAGCAAGTCACTCCTCATCAATCTTGAAGGTAGTCCTGCAGGTCATGTCACCGCCATGACTTACTTTTCTGCGATCCGGGTTTCTCTGGAGGATCCTACAGTGCTACGCCTACTGGCGCTGCCGTTCCTGCTGGGAGTCGTTCATCATCCCAGAGGGGAAGTCTGAACACCACTACTTATTTTACTAAACAATTGACCATCCAACAGTCATTTGTGATGAGAAAAATGTACAACAGCAGTCATCTTATGGAAAAGCAGATAACTGCGGCCTTGACAGCTAAGTTGGTGTTAGACGTGCATCCGGTGTCCACCATTGGTGAAGTGACATTTAGACGATTGATGGGGGTAGTGTGTCCCGAGTACCAAATCCCATCTAGATTCCACTTCACTAGGCAGGGGATACCAAGGATGTACAGAGACATCCGAAAAAGTGTCCTCCGTGTCCTGAAAAATTTGGTTGTACCCACTGCCCACTTAACCTTGAACATGTGGACAAGTGGTACAGAGGAAACTAAGGACTATATGACTGGGACAACCCACTGGGTAGATGTATCACCTTCCACAAGAACAGCAGCAGCAGCATCTCTGAAACTTCAGCTCCTTCCAGGGCAGGCTATGCTGTGTATCACCTGTTTCACAAAGAGGCACAACGCTGACAATCTCTTAGAGAAACTGAAAGAAATCATTGCGCATTGGCTTACCCCACTTAGACTCACCAGGGGATTTGTGGTATCGGACAATGCCAGTAACATTGTGCAGGCTTTACATATGGGCAAATTACAACATATGCCATGTTTTGTCCACACAATAAATTTAGTGGTGCAGCATTTCCTGCAGAGGATGGAGGAGCAGCAAAAGGCTATTCAAGCTTACACAGCCACCTATGGCATAGGCAAAGGAGCAGAGATGCACCTGACCCAAGCGCAGTGGAGACTGATTTCCATGTTATGCAAGGTTCTCCAGCCATTTGAACTTACCACATGTGAAGTCAGTTCCGACACTGCCAGCTTGAGTCAGCGGAAAAACTTTTTTAGGTATATAAGTGAAAGGAGAAAAACAAAAAGTGGAATAATAAGACTAAAGACAGAGCGTGGAAGTCTCCTTGAGGGGGACAATGTAATGGCAGATCATATTAATAATTACTTCTGCTCAGTATTCACTTCTGAAAGAGAGGGGAAGGGGCCACAGTTAAGTTGCAAGTATAGTCAGAAAACTGAGGGAGAAACATTTACAGAGGAGAAAGTCCTCAAGAACTCTAAAAACTGAAAGTGGATAAATCAATGGAGCCAGATGGGATACATCCAAGGATACTAAAAGAGCTTAGTGGGGAGCTGGTAAAACCAATAACAGAATTATTCAACCAGTCACTAGCTACTGGAGTAATCCCAGATGACTGGAAAACAGTGAATGTAGTCCCACTGCACAAAAGTGGAAGCAAGGAAGAGCTAAGCTACTATCGACCAGTGAGCCTTAATTCAGTAGTAGGAAAATTGATGGAAAACCTCTTAAAACAAAGAGTTGTAGAATATCTCATAACCAGCAATTTACAGGATTCGAAACAACATGTGTTTACTGGGGGAAGATCATGTCAAACAAATCTTATTGACTTTTTTGACTGGGTGACTAAAGTAATAGATCAAGGTGGGGCTGTATACATAGCTTATCTAGACTTTAGGTAAGGCTTTTGACACTGTCCCACATCGCAGACTGTTAAATAAACTTCCAACCATTACAAGAAAGGCAATTTGTGTCCACAAAGGCATAAATGTGACACAAGTCTATTTGCAGGAACTGAGTGCGGCGTATTGATAAGAATAAACATCAGCTATTTAAGAAAGGATACCATCAGCGGCAGCGCGCTGTAACGTGCACCCCATTGTTTAAGTGCTTACAGTAGTATAAGCAGGTCATATTCTTGCTCCACAATAGTTAGCATATACAGCCCAGAGCACACTACAGTAATAACTGGATCTAGAGAGAGATATATATATAAAAACGAAATTAGCGCATACCGCCAATTTTCCTAACAGATCTGATAATCCTGGCTACTTTCTATAAAACCAGTGTCACACATAGTTAACCATTATTTGTGTACAAATACACTGGAATATATTCAAGTACCACTGAGTACTTTTAAATCAATTCCTGCAAGGTCTGTAGCTTACCAGCAGACATACTGTACTGCAGCATAAATTAGATTGGAGGATTTACAGTCAATCACTATTAAGATCACATAACAGTGGACAGAGAGGTGATTACACCCATTCACTTAATTGTGGCTACATTGTATTGCAGTGTCTCTATAACATGACCCAGCAACATTGTTTCAACTATTTAGCAATTCCATCTGCAACAGATAACAATACTGGGACAAATATTTTCAGTGGTTATGTACACTGATATTTACGGAGGACAGAATAGACAACACAAACACTGTGCAATATTTTAATCACATTATTCCTATGATCTTGCACTTATTTATGTTTGTCTATATTTCGCTGGCTTGCAGCAATTTTAATTAATATATTTTAACTTTGAATTTGTCTGTGGATACTCTCAACAGGATTTAATACACTAGATATCAGTTGAATGAGTGCACCGAATTGGGAATCCTTTTCTCCTTTTTTGTACTAGTAACAAATATTACCATGTATCACCTCCAGAATCGAAAGGCATAAACACAATATATATATATATATATATATATATATATATATATATATATATATATATATATATAAATATCTGGAAAAACTGAATTAAAAGACATTGGTATCAGTCTGTGCAGACAACTACAACCTTGTTAAATAAACTTGAAAGCTTGGGATTGGATTCTAAGATAGTTGAATGGATAAGATTGTGGTTGCAGGACAGAAAACAGAGAGTTGTAGTAAACGGAGTACAGTCAAAGGAGGGAAAGGTTACAAGTGGAGTACGCAAGGGATCTGTACTTGGACCAGTGCTTTTTTTTTTTTTTTTAAACACAATTTATGGGTTGAATCACAAATAAATACAATCTCGTTACAGTACAAGAACAACAATATGTATGCAAATCGTTATTGTTAAACGTCGGTGTGATCCAAACATTTTATATAAGGAATGAGAGAGAGAGAGAGAAAGGAGCCTCGCATTGGCAGTGTGGCTGACTGCCAGCAGGAGAGTTTTCGCGAGGCGAGTAAGAGAGAAGGGAGAGCGATAGAGTAAGGGGGGGGGGGGTGTAGTGAGGGAGGGGTTTAGGAGGGGGTGAGAGCAGAGGGGGAGAGGGAGATGATTGAGACATCAGGGAAGGGAGGGGTGGGGGGGGGGGTGGCCTCCAGTCCTAAAAATCAGAAATCAAATGGGGGGGGGAGAGTTTTGAGAAGAGAGCCAGGGGGACCAGACCTTATGGAATTTTTTAGTGGAATGGCGTATGATGGACGTCATGTATTCCATTTTATGGATATACCAGATGCGGGAGATCACTGCTTGAAGGGGGGCTGGGGTGGATTTTTTCCAGTCGATCGCTATTTGACATGTCATGGCAGCAGATATGTGGCGGAGTAATTTGTTCTGATGGTGTGTAAGCATGGGGAGGTTTAAGGGAAGAAGAAAGTATCTGGGGTCAAGGGGGACGGCAACATCAAACAAACTTGAAAGTAAAGTTGTTACTTCCTTCCAAATGTTGGCAATTTTTGGGCAGGACCACCAGATGTGCATAAAAGTTCCCTCAGCCGCGCATCCTCTCCAGCACCTATCTGACGAATCCGGGAACATCTTTTGTAATCGGGAGGGAACGTAATACCATCGATATAGGAGTTTATATATGTTTTCTTTGGTCTTCACGCAGATCGAGCTGGAGGCGGCATTATCCCATATTTCCTCCCATTCTTCAGAGTCTAAAGGGTGACCTAAGTCTCGTTCCCAGGCCAGCTCATGTGAGGCCTTTGTGGGGTCGGAATTTGTCCCCAGAAGCGAGTGGATTGCGGAGATTAGACCTCTGGTGGAAGAGCGCTTCCAGCAGATATATTCAAAAGATGTTAGGGGTCTGGCGGTGAGGGTTGACAGGATTTTTGAGTGAAAGTGCCGGACTTGCAAATAGCGAAAGAAATCTATGTTTGGGATTGCCGTGCCCCCACGAATGTCTGAGAACTGGGGAAAACTAGTATCGATGGCAATATCGTTGAGGTAGTAGATCTTCTCTTTTATCCAGCTATTAAAGGAGGATTGGCCGAATCCGGGGGGGAAATCTGGATTGTGAAATAGGGGGATTAATGGGGAGGGGGATGGTGCTAGTTTAAATCTTTTGTTTACGAAGTCCCAAACAGTTAAAGCCCGGTAGACCACTGGGTGGGCGAGAGTGGTGCGAGGGCGTCTGGCTCTGGGGAGCCACAACAGGGATGCCATTGTGGCCAACCCCAGTGTTTCTGTTTCAATCTTTACCCATATCTTTTCCGCTCCCCAGGGATTACACCATTGAGCGCTTTGTGACAGTTGGGAGGCATAGTAATACTTCCGAAAATCTGGTATTCCCAGACCACCCTGTCTTGAAGGACGTTGAAGTAGCTTTAGTCTAATTCTGGGACGTTTTTTATCCCATATGAACTGGGAGGTTTGATGTTGTAAAGTTTTGAAAACGTAAGGGGGGATATATATTGGGAGGGTTTGAAAAAGGTAGAGGAGACGAGGGAGTATTGTCATTTTAACAGAGTTAATTCTACCTATCCATGAGATGAAGTAAGATGACCATGAGGTTAGATCTTTTTTAATCGTATCTAAGAGTCGGGGGAAAATAGCCTGAAACAGTTGGTGGTAATGATGTGTAAGGTAAATTCCGAGGTATTTGATCTTCTTTTTGTTCCAGTTACAAGGGAGCAGGATCTCTAAATTGGATTTGAGAGTTTCTGGGATATGAAAATCAAGTACCTCGGTCTTCTCCACATTTATTTTATAGCCAGAGTATTGAGAGTAGTGTCGTATCTCGGAGAGAAGAGATGGGAGGGATCTGGCCGGGTCTGAGAGAGTTATTAAAACATCATCAGCATACAATGCAATTTTGTGTTCGTAAGGGCCAGTGCGGATACCGCGAATATTCGCGTTGTTACGTATTCTCGCCGCCAGGGGCTCCATAATAAGAGCAAATATGAGCGGGGAGAGGGGGCAACCCTGGCGTGTACCGTTTGCTATCTTGAATCTGTCAGATGTAGCTCCATTGACCGAGACCCGGGCTGTCGGAGTGCGGTATCATGCTCTAATGCCTTCTAAAAAAGATCCTGTGAAACCCATCCTGCCCAGGACCGCAAAGGCAAAAGGCCAGGATATGCGGTCGAAGGCCTTTTCTGCGTCGAGTGCTAGGACCAGGGATGGAGTTTTCTGTTTTTGGATGGTGTGGATTAGGTCTACCGCCCGCCTCGTATTGTCTGACGCTTGGACCAGTGCTTTTTAATATCTTTATTGGTGATATTGCAAATGGAATTGAGGGTAAAATGTGCCTTTTTGCAGATGACACAAAGGTATGCAACAGGGTAGACACCAGGAGGGGTAAAACAAATGATTGATGATCTAGGTAGATTAGAGGAATGGTCAAGAGCATGGCAACTACAGTTTAATGCCAAAAAATCATGCACTTGGGACTCAAAAATCCAAAGACTAAATATAGTATAAATGGCACTATAATGGAAACTACTGAGGAAGAGAGGGATCTAGGTGTCACTATTTCAGGACAGTGACATTTCAGGAGAGTGACACACTGAGATACCCAAAAAATAACCACAACTTTACCAGACATTTCTGAGCTCAAGTTCTCCCACCAGACTTGGATGCAAAAATTAGGCAAAAAGTCATCCTCCTGGTCTCGGATCTTGCAAATTTTGGATTCAATAAAAGCTAGAGGGAGGGCGGGGTACAATGTGACTGTGTTCAAGGGTTGTAGGCTACTGTGTCACACTCAATAAAATTAGTGAACTAGGGCTGTTGGCTGCAGCACTGTCTGTGACTGTGTCAGCATCTGTCATCAATGAAGGACTGTCAGTGAAGATTATCAGTAAATACGAAGGCTGTCAATGTCATTATCATAATCTGGAAACTTGGCTGTTGGTTTCAGCACTGCCTGTAACTGTCAAACTGTCAGTGTCAGTGGAGGACTACGAGCTGCAGTGTGACTGTCAGTGAAGATTGAGGACTGTGGGCTACTGTGTCGGTGTCATCATTGAAAGGCAGTGTTAGGCAAATCATCATTAAGTGTGTGTTGTTGCATCACAGATTGCATCTTTTTTCTTTTAATCAATTAAATGAATCAATAACGTAATCATTAGTTTTGACCCATGTCAGTAAGCCTTGGTTATTGGCATGGAACTTTGTCATGGCCTTTTCTCAGTGGCTGCAAAATCCTTGTCAGGAATGCTTGACTATTAACATTAAACTCTTATGGACTTTTCTCTCCTCAATAATCAAAATATTTGTGAATTCAAATTTATTTCATTTTCTAAATTAATTAATTGAGTGCTTTACCTGCCTGCCACTATTCTAACACTTTGTTTAGCCAGTAATGGTTTGACCTATACTGGGGAGGTGGAAAAATTGACTTAAATGACTGGCAATTAATGTTGTGCAGTTAATAATACTTTAAGAACAAAAACAGGCCCAAATTACATCATTTGTACTGTTTTAGTAATTTTTGTAACACAGATTTTGTAATACAGATCCAAAACCCAAACACGATGATAAATTGGAACCAAAATCAAAACATGGGGGCCGAGGTATATCTCTAATATTTATATACTGCTTACCTCTACTTGTGCCAGTACCTTATATTTCTTATTATTATACTTAATAGATATAGGCAGCTGAGAGGATGCCCACATTTGTGATAAATACATATATATATGCACAGGATTGCATATTTGCATGACATATTATGTAAAAATGATTATACAATAGAAAAAAAAGATTAATTTCTCTGATTGCAAGTGCCATATCGGAAATATATTGTTATTCAGAGTTAGTATGATAACAATTTTGGTAGGACTACAAATAATCTTAATTGGAAATCAGTAGTCAAGTAATTGCTGATCTTTTGACAAGCGACAGAATGTGACTGTAAATATTGAAACACATTAATCTACAGTTTCCTTGATCCTAAAGTCTACAGTATACAAGTATATTTATTTCCATAGCCCGTAGGGAGGCTGTATCTTGTAGAAATCAAATGAACTGTTACTCTAAAGCATTACTGTTTGTAAAGAGCAAACAGTCAGGAAAAGCCAGTAGGGAAACACTGTGATATGTAATTTTACAGAAACACAAGCAGAGAAAATGAATGTTTGCTTGGAAGATACTTGAAGTGATGAATAGTACATTAGTAACAACACGCCATCAATATAAAGCTAGCAATTTGAAGAATTATTTCAGGGTGAAGGGAAAGGAACATAGACTAAGGTCTAAATGAGACTTCCTACAGTAGATGTAGCTGGATTAGATATGGAACAAGGCCATAAATAGGGCAGTTTAAGGTATATAATCATGCAGAGCCTTTGGGATGGCTCCATTACTGCCCACAGCATCTGCAGTCAGCCTGGAATGGCACCTGGTAACTAGTATGACTACTGCAGAGCTGCCCATAGTGTCCAAGGATGCTCTTTGCAGGCACCCTGTAGCCAGTGGAGCTTTCTCGAGCATCATCAGGAAGTTCCCACCAAAAGCTCTCCCTTTCCCTGAACTCATGGCTTCACCTTCTAGGAAGGAATAGGATTAGGGAGCAGGACTGCGCACCGGCTTGCTACAGTGCTGCATGGGAATGGCAGTAGTTTGTTAGATACAACTAAAAGGGTGACCGGACAGCAGGACAAGACTTGTGGGAGCCAGAATAGGTGGATTCTTTTCTAATAACATATGACTGCCTCTTTGCAAGGTCCAGCCACATTCTAATTTATTTATGTGCTGCACTATTTCCCCCATGTCCTTGGCCTCCCTTCTCCTTTCCCCTCCTTTTCCCTGACACCAACAGTGTGTACAGTATGGAGTCCGGTAGGGGTGGTGGTGACAGCTTGTTGCTTACTGATAACCCAGACAGCACCTTACCCATAGCATTGATGTATACATATATTGTACCATCCTGGCACTCGCTAAATTCATGAGCCAAACCATTTTAAACTAAGCATACCACACAATTTCCTGCCTCTAATGTGACAGTAATGCAGGAATAAGATTTTTGAGGAGTAATATAGATAATTATGATGAATGGAAAAAGGACAGGGAAATAAAGCAATAAAAGATGGAGAAAAATAGAGGATGACGTATGGTATGAAGACAAAAAAGAATGAAGAATTGAAGGGGATGCTGAAGAAGGGGGAGGGCAGTTTAGAGTAATTCCCCGGCTCTCAATACCCATTGCTTTAATGAAGCAATGTCTCTGAAGAAGTCCTATCTATCATTTGGCTATTTAAAAAACATGAGATGAAATGCAGCTAAAATATAGAGAAAAGGTCACTGAATTCAGGCACGTAAGGCAGAAAAGGAGCTGTAAGGATATGCTCTCTACATTTTATGGAGGTCTGTAAGATGCTCTTTGTATTTTGAGGTGGTCACTGAGATGATACTAGTTTGTGAAGAAATCACATGGATGCCATCTGTATGGTTTGACAGTCCATAGAATAATGTCTGTATTGAAAAGCAGTTAGTCATTGTCTAAAAATATCACCACATTACTTGCATGGTACAGCATGGAAACTCTTCACTAGACATTGGTGCTTGGGGCGGAACTCTATGAATGCATTAGCCTACGGTGCTAGATCCCTCAGCCAGGGTCTTACTATACAGCATTTCCTCATAATAAATGTATTTACTTCTATTATAAGTCACTCATGCGCATGCATAAACCCCCAGAGCCTTTGGTGAGTTTTACACTCGCCGTGGCATTCGCTAAATGATGGGCAGGCAGGGTGTGGACGTAGGCATATCCATGCCTGCTCAGGTCGGGTGGCTTATCACATGTTGTCAGTGCCCGCCCCCATTTCAGCCTTTTATAATAGAAGGGAGGAAAAATAATTTCATGGTGAGCCAACATCTACTTTAAGACTTTTAGTAAATTTAACGGAAAAAGAAATATCCCCCTCCCATGAAAACATCACCATTATTCAATACACATTTGACCGAATTCAGATGAGGTTGTTCCTGCAATTGTTGTTGCTATCTTTTGCCATTTGGGCAGAAGCTGGAAGACGCGCAAGCTGAGCTGCTTTAATGGGATGCAAAGGGCTCTTCAGAAGCAAGTGAGATCGCCACTGTTAATTTATGCATGCCCAGGGTCTGAATGGCCATGATATGCATTTGTGTATACAACCACTCCCCATAATCACTCCCAAACACTGTCTTCCTGTCATGCACTTTGCATCTAATTCCTGTGTGAACATCATCGCCGTTCAATTGCTGCATGTGCGCACTGCAGCTCTGAAGCATGCCACTGGGAAACCATTGACCGATTCACACACAATGACTCTGATTCTGCTGCAAATGTAGTTATGCAAGTTTCAGAAAAACTACAACTGATCCCTCTAGCATGCAGGGGGCTGTCCAGCACAGGGCAGGGCCACCCCGAATTCAGGATCCCACCCCATTCCGCAACTGCAAGATTTTGTGGGCCTATCGCTATTGTACGAGTGCTTTGCTATACAGCAAAGCACTTGCACATTTAAAGAAACCCCCTGGCTGCGCAACCTTGCCACAAAGCCAGTCACGGGGTCGCCATCTTTTGTGTCACAGTGGCTGCATGCAACGCTCCGCCCCACAACCAGAACGGACACACCTGTGTTGTCCAGACCACACCATTGCAACTCTCCAGTGCTGCCTCAAAAATGTCATGTCGCCACCCCCCACCGGCCCTTACACTGGGCCCCTTTTTATGTAGTGCGACTGCAGCTTCAGGGCTCGCACTAGCAGATTGGCAAGAACCACGATTTGCAATTTGATAATGTGCTAAGCAACCTGAATTCGGCGCTATCCGGGAGATAGATAACACCCAGATGTCAGATTTAAAATGTGCAGATTTTGTTTTGTTAAAAAGGAGTGCGTCCTTGTATTTTATCTGCTTGCGTAAAGTACAAGTTGCGAGTGTACCCCGTACGCTGCAGTCTGGCTTGTCCAGGTACAGATTTATACTCTTTAACTGGATTTGCTCCTACCTCTAAATGAGGCTCCATAACTATTTCATTTAAATGTAAAAGCAAAAGATTATCTCATCTTTATGGCGAAAGGATTAAAGTTTATGGCTTGAGCAATAACCACTTGGATTTAAAACATGATTAGTTCAGCTTCTTTCATAGAAAGCTATTTTTTTTCCTGGTAGCTCAAATAAACATGGACACAATTCTGCTGATGTTTTCTAATGGAATCGTCTACTGGCTGCCCAGCTAGACAATCAATATAGTGTAATTAAATGTTTAAGTAAGAATGCAGATACTTTTATTTGTCTGCTTTAACAATGTTTATTCCTTTTGTCTATCGAAAGAGAGTAAAGCTGCTGCTACCATTTCAGCAAACTATCTACATGACTTGAAAAATGGATATTTTAATCTTCATTCAGAAGAGAGCATCTCTAGCTAATTTAAATTAAATATATTAGAGTGTACTTTGGGTATGATTCAGACGCGTCTGAAAAACGCAGCTTGTGATGTTCATAGATCTGTGCATGCACGCGGATGTGGAGGGGGGGGGGTGGACCATTGGGGGGCAGGTCTGAGTATTTTATGGGAGCAGTCTGGAAAATGTAGGAGTATCAGGCCACTCCTGGGAACATCACACACAGCCAATGCAGCTAGGCTGACAGTCATGTGCGAGCAATTAGCTGAGCAGCAAAGTGCTTGCACTTTAGCGATGTGCCCACAGATTTTTGCTGCCAAGTCACGCTGAGGGACTCAGCAAGCGATGCCAAAGCCATGTCTTGCTCTGGACGGCCCCCCTGCAAACTACTGCCACTATTTGTATTTTTGGGGAATTCACCTAAGACCATTGGCACAAAATACAGATTTTTGGTACATTGCGCATGAACGATGTGCTGGAGCGATCCAGTCCGCCTGCTTCCTAGTCTCCCTACTGTTTTGGTGCTGACCAATCAGTGCCTCCCCTGTTCTGCTCCACCAATGTTTGTAAACCCTCTGATATAAAGACAGGGGAATGGGGAAGTGTGTGTGTGTGTGTGTGTGTGTGTGTGTGTGTGTGTGTGGGGGGGGGGTACAAGTGCACAAGTCAGTCGCACTAATAATGAAAACTATAAACACTGATGTACAGATTCCACAATATTTATAATGGGATGCCTAGATATATGTTATGGCTGGTGGAGGTGCTCCCATGAGAGTAAAAAAAAGTAACTGTGGAGAAAAAAAAGTACTCTCTTTTTTGGGGGGCACAACTTGATCAATAATTAAAACTTAACTTTTAATTATATAGTCAGGAAGAATAAAATTCACACACAAAGACACACCAACATACAAATACACAAAAATGGAGTGACGCTTTGAAAAGTCACACACACTCTGTACACACTCAGAATTGAGGGTGTGTGGAATTAACCTGAGGATTCTCATGGGGATTGAATGTCATCACCAGTCTTGTCTTTGTAATGACATTAATGAAGGATACACTGATAATGCATAAAATTTTAGTATTTGCTTTATAAAGATACAATATAAATACAATCTAATCGGTATTCAGAGTAGGGGTGTGCACCGGGCACTTTTCGTGTTTCGTGAAACGTGTTTTGGGTCTGTATCTCGGGCAGTGTTTTGGATCTGGATCTGTTCCAAAACACCACCATTTTTGTGTTTCGGATTTGTATTTTTTTCCAAAAACCATAAAAATCACTAAAATTGCAGAATTTGGGTTTTTTTTTTTTTTGCTCCTACGCTATTAACAACCTCAATATCATTAATTTCCACTCAATTCCAGTCTATTCTGAACACCCCACAATATTGTTTTTAGGGAAAAAGGTTGCACCGAGTTAGCTGCATAACTCTGCTAAGCCACATAAGTGTGCGACACAAACACGTGGCTCAACTAGGAATGGCACTGTAGTGACAGACAGGATTGCAGTCTGAAAAACTAGGCCCCAAAAAGTATATAATGGCAAAAAAAGAGGTGCAAGATGGAATTGTCCTTGTGCCCTCCAACCCATCCTAATGTTGCACAAATAGGACATGCACACTTCAACAAACCAGTCATTTCAGCAACAGGGTCTGCCATACGACTGTGGCTGAAATTATTGGTTTGTTTGGGCCCCCACAAAAAAAGAAGCAAGTCACCTCTCCCTGTACAAACTGGCTCTACAGAGGCAAGATTTTGTCCTCATACTCCGATTCCTCACCCCCATCAGTGTGTACTTCCTCTTCCTCACAGATTATCAATTTGTCCCCGCTGGACTCCACAATCACAGGTCCCGTTATAATCCCTGGAGGCAATTCCTGGTCTTCATTCAAGAATTGATCATTCATTTTGATGAACATCATCTTCTCCACATTTTGCGGAAGCAACCTCCTACTTTGCTCACTGACCAGATTCTGGGCTGCACTAAAAACTCTTTTAGAGTACACACTGGAGGGGGGACAACTCAGGTGAAATAGAGCCAGTTTGTAAAGGGGCCTCCAAACTGCCTTTTTTTCCTGCCAATACACGTAGGACTGTCTACTTGGTTGCTTTCACCAAAGTAATCCTCCACCATTTTTCCAATGGTGACAGCATCCAGTGCAGTGACAGTAGACATGTCAGCAATCATTAGCAGGTCCTTTAGTTCGGATCAGATGTTCAAACTCGCTCCTGCCTGCCCTGCATCACCGTCAGCGGGTTGTGTGGTAAACTTCAGCTGTTTCCTCGCAGCCACAGGTGTGGTAGTAAATGAAGGAAGAGCTGTTCCCGTGTCACGGTCCGCTTCAGATGACAATCTCCTGACCAGCAGGTCTTTGCACCTTTGTAGACTTGTGTCTGTTGGAAACAGAGACACAACGGGTGACATTCTATGGGATGCGAGTATCGTTATTTTGCGGTAATTAGACCACAAAATGGCGATATCGCATTTTCCCATTAAATCGTTGATTTAATGGGATGCGCACAGGGGCTGAAATCGCATATTATGTGCGTTAAGGTCTGGTGAATAAAAATGCGAGATTAATTCGCATTTTTATCGCATCCAGATGTTTTCGCACAGAAAAGTATACAAGTCGCTTATTTAATGCTATGCGCATTTGCACATCGCATTTTTTAAGTGACTAATTATCGCACTTATTTCAGACCTGGGTCTGTTAGGCGAATTAGCCAGAACCCTGCACAGATCGCAATGTTCCGTGCAGGGTTCTGCTGTAAAAAATAAAAGAAATGGTTAAATACAAAAAAAAACGAGCGCGGGGTCCCCCGCCCGAGTCTAACCAGCCCCGGGCTCACTGAGCCGGTGCTGGTGACATAAAATCAGGGTCCCCGACAAATAGGGGTCCCCTTGATTTTATGAAACCAGCACGGGCTCAAGGTCCGGTGCTGGTTCCCAAAATACGGGGGACAAAGTGACTAGGGGTCCCCCGTATTTTAAGAACCAGCACCGGACACAACCAGCCAGCAGGGTAATGCCACAGCCGGGGGGAGACTTTTTATACAAGTCCCCCCGGCCAAAGCATTAACCCCCTGGCTGGTCAGCATGGGCAGGGGTCCTGGGGAAGTGGGGACCCCCCCAATGAAGGGGTCCCCCCCTCCAGGACTTACCAGCCCATGCTGATAGTCCGGGGCTTGTGGGGAACCACAAGTCCCAGCATGCGGGGCATTAAAGGGCCCGCTGGCACTTGTAGTTCTGCAGTGTAAAAAATAGTGCACAAAATCACACTGACACCCTGTAAAATAAAACTTTAATACACACAAAACACACACACACTGATACTTACCTACCTTGAGCCCGTAGGTCGGTCCCTGGATCCGTCCTCCGGGGCTCCAGGGCAGAAGAGTCCGGTTCCGGGGCCTTGGTCCTGGTTCCGGGGCTGGTCCTGGGGTTCCGGGGCTCCTGGCGTGAAGAATCCGGGGTCCGGGATCCGTGGTAGTCCCCAGGGGTACCTAAGGAGGAAAATCCAACTCACCTGCTCCCCGGCGGCGACCTCCGGTGACAGCGCTGCTCCAGACTGGTACCCGGCTTGCAGAAGTTTGTCCGGCGCTGAGATGTTTCCTCCTCGCCGTCTCTGCACAGAACGATTTCTCGGCCAATCAGGAGCCGAGAAAGTTGGCTCCTGATTGGCCAGAAATCATTCTGAATACAGACGCCGAGGAAGTAACATCTCTGCTCTGGATGCGCTGAGATGTTACTTCCTCGGCGTCCTCCTTTAATGCCCCGCATGCTGGGACTTGTGGTTCCCCAAGTCCCAGCATGCGGGGTAGGCTTGCTGGGACTCATAGTTCGCCAGTGTAAAACAATAGTTTTCATTCTTTTTTTTACACAAAGCATCAGCCCGATGCCCACCGCCCAGGGGCATCGGGGACAGCCCCGGACTATCAGCATGGGCTGGTAAGTCCTGGAGGGGGGAGACCCCTTCATTGGGGGGGTCCCCACTTCCCCAGGACCCCTGCCCATGCTGACCAGCCAGGGGGTTAATGCTTTGGCCGGGGGGACTTGTATAAAAAGTCTCCCCCCGGCTGTGGCATTACCCTGCTGGCTGGTTGTGTCCGGTGCTGGTTCTTAAAATACGGGGGACCCCTAGTCATTTTGTCCCCCGTATTTTGGGAACCAGCGCCGGACCTTGAGCCCGGTGCTGGTTTCATAAAATCAAGGGGACCCCTATTTGTCGGGGACCCTGATTTTATGTCACCAGCACCGGCTCAGTGAGCCCGGGGCTGGTTAGGCTCGGGCGGGGGACCCCGCGCTCGGTTCTTTTTTTTACAACCTTGCGCTGTCCTGCAAATGTGCGATTTTCAGACATGAAAATCGCACATTTTCAGGACTAAAAACAGCGCACCACTTCGCTGCAAATCGCCCCTATTCGCACTTTTCAGCCTCCAATGCGCATCACATTAAATATGCACATTTAGGCTGAAAAATGCGATTTTAAAATAGGCGATTTGCGGCGATGTGGTGCGCAAATAAAACATGCGCATTTAGCGCATCCCATAGAATGCTGTCAGCTGTCCTGCAAATGTGCGATTTTCAGACATGAAATTCGCACATTTTCAGGACTAAAAACAGCGCACCACTTCGCTGCAAATCGCCCCTATTCGCACTTTTCAGCCTCCAATGCGCATCACATTAAATATGCGCATTTAGGCTGAAAAATGCGATTTTAAAATAGGCGATTTGCGGCGATGTGGTGCGCAAATAAAACATGCGCATTTAGCGCATCCCATAGAATGTCACCCAGAATATGCTTTAAAACGAGAATCGAGCACGGAAGCCAGAATGTATACTTCTAACTTTAACAGACTGACCACCCTCGTATCCTGGCAAAGCATATGTAGGGCTTCATCCACAAGAGTTACATGCATTGTGGAATCGCAACGCTTTGGCTCCTACTTCACTTTCTCCAGCTGCTTCTGCAACAGCCTGATCAGGGGAATCACCTGACTCAAGCTGGCAGTGTTGGAACTGACTTCATTTGTGGCAATTTGAAATGTCTGAAGAACCTTGCACAACACGGAAATCAGCCTCAACTGTGCTTGAGTCAGGTACATCCCCGCTCCTCTGCCAATGTCGTAGGTGGCCGTGTAGGATCGAATGGCCTTTTGCTGCTCCTCCATCCTCTGCAGAATATAGAGGGTGGAGTTCCAGTGTGTCACAACCTCTTGTTTGAGGTGATGGCAGGGCAGGTTGAGGAGTTTTTGCTGCCATTCCAGCCTTCAGCAGGCAGTGGCAGAATGGCAAAAGTGTCCAGCTATTTTCCGGGCCACCGCAAGCATCTCCTGCATGCTCCTGTCAGTTTTTAGGAAATGCTAGTGTATCCCTAAACCACACACACGGCAGAGACAAAAAAAATTAAAGGGATTATTTAACCCCTTTATTTGAATAATATTATGCAGGCTGCACAGGAGATTAGTGTACCCTTACACACACGGCAGAGACATAAAAAATCTGATTAAAATAAATCTTTCACTGGACTTAATCAGCAATATATATCAGTGTACTTAACTGCAGTATGCACTTATGAAGCCGCAGTGCAGTATTACCCAAATGGACTTTATGGTTGGTTCCACTGGACTGGAATCCATCATCAATATATCAGTGTACTTAACAGCAGTATGCACTTATGCAGCAGCAGTGCAGTACTACCCAAATGGACTGTCAGTGACACTGGACTGGACTACAGAACTTTAGTAGTTAAAACTACTACTACAGTGGGCATAGACTGTCAGTACCACTGAGCTGGACTTCAGAACTGTAGTGGTTAAAACTACTACAGGACAGGTATCTAACTATGAGGCACAGGCACAGACTATCAGTGCCACTGGACTGAACTACAGAACTGTAGTAATTAAAACTACTACAGGACAGATATCTAACTATGCGGCACAGACTGTCAGTGCCACTGGACTGGACTACAGAACTGTAGTAATTAAAACTACTACAGGTATGTATGAGGCACAGGCACAAAGGCAGCGGAAAGCAGGTGGGCGAGTGAGCACGCAGGCAGGCGGCCAGGACGTGTTAGACAGATCAAGTGGAATTTATCCCTTTATTGTTTATCTGCATGGTACAGAAAACTATTGTTTCTGTTTATTTGCACACTACAGAAAGATATTTTTGCAAATATTGCTGATAGGACGACTCTGAATTAGGGATGAGCGGGTCCGGATCGTGGAATCCGAACACCCCCAATCCGAACCAATTCCCGCCCAGGCTCGGAACGCGCGACTCCGGATCTCACGGGATCCCGCTGTCGGAAAAACAGTTACACATATAAAAGGTTTTTCCATATGTGGTACGTGTATGGCATGTAGAAAAATGAACTGTAGAAGAAATGTTTTGCACAGTAGGTTATCTTTCACAAAGCATCCTACCTGACTCGGCGCTCCGTTTGCCGGGAATGGGATGCACAAGCGCCTCATAAGCACGTGCGCCATATTATACTGTACGGTAACTATATTGTATAGTATGCTCAGTATTCGGCTTACTTGTTCCTATAGCCAGTTATAAAATAGTGTAATGATATGCTAGGTCTTGACCAGGGTTGGACCTGGGACGGTCGCGGGTCCAAGGGCATCATGAACGGGTATCACTGCACTGTAAGCTGATTTCACATTCTGGGGGTTAGTCTGGTTGATTCGCTCGGATGCGAATTCGCACCCTTGCGAGTCAACCAGAACGCAGGGTGCATTCTGGTTGACTCGCAAGGGTGCGAATTCGCATCCGAGCGAATCAACCAGACTAACCCCCAGAATGTGAAATCAGCTTGATTATACAGAGAAAAAAGGGGTAGGTTTGCGCTAGGGATATCTGTGTACGAAGGGGCTGCAGGACCTGAGTGGTCCAGGCTCTGGAGTAATACAGTAGAATACGGGAGTGGTACTGCGCTCACCTTCTTGGAACCTTGATGTGATGATATTATCAAAATCAAGGGTCCCATGGCATGTATATGAATGGTGCGTGCCTGTGCACCAATGTGCGATAGACACTGATATTTATCACCCTCTAAAAATGCAGACTGTTATCTGCGTGACCCTGTATGAACGTACAAGACACAATAGGTATAGTGCAATAAACAAGGAGTTTATTTGGTGAGAATGAAAATGCACTGAGTTGTCTCAGGTAGATGGTAAGTCCGGGAGTCCCAGTCTGGGCTGGTGCTAATAGCAAAAAGCACGTACTGGGGTTGGGTGACCTGGACAGCACAGTAGGTGGTGGGGATGGGGGATGTAGCGTTACTCTGTGAAGGGGCAAGAACACAGGTAAAGTGAACACGAACAAGCTGGTGCAGGGATGGAATGAAAGTCACTGCGGTCGTAGTAAGTGTGTATGTCACCGGTGGCTGGCGTCCCTAACCGCCCGGTGGTGCATCCCAACACTTACCCGATACCAGTCCTTCTGTGGTGCGGTCAGACGTCCCTCGTCGCCGAGTCTCTGAAGATCTTCACCGGCGCTGACACTGCGTGCCGCCGGCCGCTGTGTGTACACTGCTCTGACGGCTAGCGCCGTCACTTCCGGGTTCGGATGGCGATCGTGCGCCTGGAGTTCAGGTGCTGCCGGAGCTGTGTTTGCTCGACTCCCGTGGCATGGGAGGAGGCTTGTAGGTGGATGAAGGTGGATAGGAGTGTAGTCAATTGTCCAACGCGTTTCAGCCGAATACGGCCTTTTTCAAGGATGTGGGACTGTTGTGCTGTGACCGAGGGTATAGGAGAGGTAGCCCCTCCCCTAAACATCTGATTGGTCAATGAGAGTTCAGAGGTGATGAAGCTGGCTTCTGTATGGCTGAGTAACATGGTGGGATGTGCAAACAAAAAAGCCTCAATATCTGGCAGTAGTGTTGCAATTAGTGTCTGATCAGGAGCTAATTAGCCTAATTGGCCATTCTGGAAGTCTAGGTTAAGTCCCCCCGGGTGTAAGGTCTTAAGGTTAAAGATCCAGTACATTTCTCTCCTATTGAGCAGTTCATTGTAATCACCCCCTCTCCAATTTTTTGGGGGGGATTCAATGGCTGTGAAAGTGAGGCCGGTTGGATCTGAATTATGTATTGTTTTGAAATGCATGGATACACTATGTTTATCATACCCATTTTTTATATTGCGGATATGTTCATATAGCCTGGATTTAAATGGTCTGATCGTCCTCCCCACATACTCTAATCCACAAGGGCATTTCAGCAAATAAACGACCCCCTTGGTTTCCCATGTGAGGTGCTGTTTGTAGTGATAGGTCTTATTTATAGTGACAGATGTCCAGGTGCTGTGTCCCTTCGTGGTGGTCATGGTCAGGTTCTTGCAGCCTGCACATCTACCACAGTGGAAGAAACCTTTTGTGTCTGTCAATCTGGTTTGTGTACTTAATGTGGGTGGTAGGTGATTCTTCAGACCATTTAAAGCCAGGCTATATGAACATATCCGCAATATAAAAAATGGGTATGATAAACATAGTGTATCCATGCATTTCAAAACAATACATAATTCAGATCCAACCGGCCTCACTTTCACAGCCATTGAATCCCCCCAAAAAAATTGGAGAGGGGGTGATTACAATGAACTGCTCAATAGGAGAGAAATGTACTGGATCTTTAACCTTAAGACCTTACACCCGGGAGGACTTAACCTAGACTTCCAGAATGGCCAATTAGGCTAATTAGCTCCTGATCAGACACTAATTGCAACACTACTGCCAGATATTGAGGCTTTTTTGTTTGCACATCCCACCATGTTACTCAGCCATACAGAAGCCAGCTTCATCACCTCTGAACTCTCATTGACCAATCAGACGTTTAGGGGAGGGGCTACCTCTCCTATACCCTCGGTCACAGCACAACAGTCCCACATCCTTGAAAAAGGCCGTATTCGGCTGAAACGCGTTGGACAATTGACTACACTCCTATCCACCTTCATCCACCTACAAGCCTCCTCCCATGCCACGGGAGTCGAGCAAACACAGCTCCGGCAGCACCTGAACTCCGGGCGCACGATCGCCATCCGAACCCGGAAGTGACGGCGCTAGCCGTCAGAGCAGTGTACACACAGCGGCCGGCGGCACGCAGTGTCAGCGCCGGTGAAGATCTTCAGAGACTCGGCGACGAGGGACGTCTGACCGCACCACAGAAGGACTGGTATCGGGTAAGTGTTGGGATGCACCACCGGGCGGTTAGGGACGCCAGCCACCGGTGACATACACACTTACTACGACCGCAGTGACTTTCATTCCATCCCTGCACCAGCTTGTTCGTGTTCACTTTACCTGTGTTCTTGCCCCTTCACAGAGTAATGCTACATCCCCCATCCCCACCACCTACTGTGCTGTCCAGGTCACCCAACCCCAGTACGTGCTTTTTGCTATTAGCACCAGCCCAGACTGGGACTCCCGGACTTACCATCTACCTGAGACAACTCAGTGCATTTTCATTCTCACCAAATAAACTCCTTGTTTATTGCACTATACCTATTGTGTCTTGTACGTTCATACAAGGTCACACAGATAACAGTCTGCATTTTTAGAGGGTGCTAAATATCAGTGTCTATCGCACATTGGTGCACAGGCACGCACCATTCATATACATGCCACGGGACCCTTGATTTTGATAATATCATCACATCAAGGTTCCAAGAAGGTGAGCGCAGTACCACTCCCGTATTCTACTTGATTATACAGAGAATACAAAAAGGTTGGGGACATTTAGGATTTCCTTACTGTGGATCTAACCTGATGCTTTTACAATTATTAACGTTAGCTTGTTAGTGTTGTCTATAGTTTGAACAGATTAGGTAAAAAAAAATTTTAAGGGCAAAGTACTGAATACCTTACATATATAATGTCAGAGTTTTTGCAATTTATCACACATTGCTCATTTCAGCAGAATCAATGAATACGCAGAGCTAATCATGGGACACTAGATGGGCAATTTGTATCCTTCGCTGCACAATTAGGAATTAGCTGAGCTCTGCTAAGCAATAATCTTACCAGGAGAATTTTCAGCACAACTGTGAGAGGACAATATGAATCCAAACTTATTGGTTATGCTTGCAAATTTTTTAATTGTGGCCATCTAATTAATGGCTGTAATGTCACAAGATCTATAGTTTTCACAAATAATTAAGTTCAAGTTATTAATATATTTAAAAATCAATAGTGTAGTTAAACTTTTAAAGGAAAAAAATATTAGTAAATTACATATTATACAACACTTTTTTATATAAATAACAACTATAAAATTTGTGGATTACTATCCATAATTTAAACACGTATGTAAATATCAAGATATAAATGTGTAGAATGTGTTTATTTTAATAAGATGTATATTGTGGGGAACCCACATGTTTTTTAGGAGGGTTCACAGCTATTCCCCCCCCCCCCCCCCCCTTTATCACCGCTGATCATTATTTGTACTTGAGCAATAAACAGGAATGCTGGATACAAAAGAGGGCAAATACATGGGGTGAGGTTGGAAAGGCAAAATACATAACATAGAGGGCAAATAATAATTAGCACACAAAATAGGGATTAGGTGAAAACAGGGTTGCCTACCCTCACAGAATCGGAAATCGAGTCAACCTCCCGGCCCCCCTGGCAGGGCCGGCGCTACCCGCTCAGCAAAGGATGCAAAGCAGGTAGGCGCCGGGCAGGAGAGGCGCCACTGTCCCTGCTCTGCATCCCCTGCTGTCTGTCTGTGTCTGCCGGCTGCTGCGCCTGGCTGTCACACTTGATGACAGGAAGCAGCGCCGAGGCACAGAGCTCCCTCCAGGCTCCTACCTGTCCTAAACATCAGATGAGAGGCCAGGTCAGCAGCACGCAGCAGCAGTAGTAGTACTGTACGTGCGAAAAGGGGCGGAGCTTCACGGACGGAGGGGGCGGGGCTACACTGAACAGAAGGGGCGGAGCTATGAGGGTGCAAGACTGAAGACACAGGATGAGGATGAGCAGCTGCCAGGAGAGTGTGAGTGTAATGCTACTAATGTCAGCAACTGGTGTCGGCACGTTCAATAGGCAGCACTACTAATGTCGGCAAATATTGTGGGCACTTGTATAGTCAGCGCTACTAATGTCGGCAACTATTGTGGGCACGTGTATAGTCAGCGATACTAATGTCGGCAACTATTGTGGGCACGTGTATAGTCAGCGATACTAATGTCGGCAACTGGTGTGGGCACGTCTATAGGCAGCACTACTAATGTCGGCAACTATTGTGGGCACGTGTATAGTCAGCACTACTGATGTCGGTAACTGGTGTGGGCACGTCTATAGGCAGCACTACTAATGTTGGCAACTATTGTGGGCACGTGTATAGTCAGCGCTACTAATGTCGGCAACTATTGTGGGTACGTGTATAGTCAGCGCTACTAATGTGGGCAACTATTGTGAGTACGTGTATTGTCAGCGCTACTAATGTCGGCAACTGGTATGGGCACGTCTATAGGCAGCACTACTAATGTCGGCAACTATTGTGGGCACGTGTATAGTCAGCACTACTGATGTTGGTAACTGGTGTGGGCACGTCTATAGGCAGCACTGCTAATGTTGGCAACTATTGTGGGCACGTGTATAGTCAGCGCTACTAATGTGGGCAACTATTGTGGGTACGTGTATAGTCAGCGCTACTAATGTGGGCAACTATTGTGGGTACGTGTATAGTCAGCGCTACTAATGTGGGCAACTATTGTGGGTACGTGTATAGTCAACGCTACTAATGTCGGCAACTATTGTGGGTACGTGTATAGTCAGCGCTACTAATGTGGGCAACTATTGTGGGTACGTGTATAGTCAGCGCTACTAATGTGGGCAACTATTGTGGGTACGTGTATAGTCAGCGCTACTAATGTGGGCAACTATTGTGGGTACGTGTATAGTCAACGCTACTAATGTCAGCAACTATTGTGGGTACGTGTATAGTCAGCGCTTCTAATGTGGGCAACTATTGTGGGTATGTGTATAGTCAGCGCTACTAATGTGGGCAACTATTGTGGGTACGTGTATAGTCAGCGCTACTAATGTGGGCAACTATTGTGGGTACGTGTATAGTCAACGCTACTAATGTCGGCAACTATTGTGGGTACGTGTATAGTCATCGCTACTAATGTTGGCAACTATTGTGGGCACGTTTATAGTCAGCGTTACTAATATCGGCAACTATTGTGGGTACGTGTATAGTCAGCGCTACTAATGTGGGCAACTATTGTGGGTACGCGTATAGTCAGCGCTACTAATGTGGGCAACTATTGTGGGTACGTGTATAGTCAACGCTACTAATGTCGGCAACTATTGTGGGTACGTGTATAGTCAGCGCTTCTAATGTGGGCAACTATTGTGGGTATGTGTATAGTCAGCGCTACTAATGTGGGCAACTATTGTGGGTACGTGTATAGTCAGCGCTACTAATGTGGGCAACTATTGTGGGTACGTGTATAGTCAACGCTACTAATGTCGGCAACTATTGTGGGTACGTGTATAGTCATCGCTACTAATGTTGGCAACTATTGTGGGCACGTTTGTAGTCAGCGCTACTAATGTCGGCAACTGGTGTGGGCACGTGTATAAGCAGCACGGTGTGTGGCATAATGTGTAGTGGGCATTATGGTGTGCTGCATATTATGTAAGGGGCATCATGATGTGTGGCACAATGTATAATTTGCATTACTGTGTGTGGTATAATGTGTAATTGGCATTGAGGTGTGAAGCATAATGTGTTATGGGGATTACGGTGTAATTGGTACTTTTATGTGACCACGCCGCTTCCTCATGAAGCCATGCTCCTAAATTTTTTAGCGCGCCTACGGCGCGAACTCTACCTCTTTTTTAACTCATGGCACCAAAATTGTGCTACTATGTGGTGTAATTTGGAGTGAGAGTACTATTGTGTGCCCATTCCCCTTCCTTGTGAGATCACACGTTTTTCTTTCGTTGTGCGCTGTCCCTTTGTAAAGCTTGGGTGGGCGCAAATTCATAGTTTGCAGGAGGGCGCCAAACCCCCTAGCACCGGCCCTGCCCCCTGGAAAGGTAAGCATGCCTCCCGGAATCCGGGCAGCCACCCGCGATACCCGTCCCCCTTGATGTGAATCTGTAGCACCGCCCTCCCCCGCCCCGATGTTCAATTCCTGAAATATTGGCATTGTACGATGGGGGCAAGGTCACCAAAACGCAATTGCGTTGACCACATCCCCACACTGGTGATCCACCGGCCACTCTGCCCCCATCCTGCACTGTCAGTTGCTCCGCCCACCACTGCCTCACTAAACTCTCTGTGAGAGGGCAGCCAGGAAGTAGGGAATTATAGGTGAATGTCAGAATGGTTCGGACACCAGAACACTGGACTGGACCAGCTACTTGCAGCAACTTTGGATGCTGTGGAGCTCTTTGTGCACATCTCCCTGCACTGTTTTGTGTGTGAAAGCTGTCATAAACTGGAGCTTATGTGAATTAATTTATAGAAATGTCTTATACAAGGAATTGTATATGGCAGAGACCAATCGGTATCATATTGTGCATACAGTATGTATGTGTTCCAATTTCAAATCCATTGTTTAAAACCTTGTAATCCAGTGCAATGGAACTTTTATGTTTCTGTTTAAGTATAGCTTGGATAAACTGTATTTAGAAAATTAATCTGCCCAATTATAGCATAGTCCAGTACAGACCTATTCGCTTTTTATATTATTATTATTATTATTATTATTTTTTAACCTTCATTTTTATGAAAAATATTTTGTACTTCTGCTGAGTTATTCAGATTGGCATTGTAAAACAGCGAATGTGACATTGCCTTTTGGCTACTGAACCTTTGTGTCTGGTAGGTGTGTGCCTGAAGCACTGCTTAGGGCTGTATAGGTTTATATCTGTCACTGAAAAATAATATCAAATGAGACGTATTGGAAAAGAACAAGATAAAGGTACAATCTACAGTAATGCTAGGTATACAGTACACAATGGGCCTGATTCTGGTTGAGTACCCGCCCCGCCGCCCCATCCCCTTGCAACCATGCGAGGGGATGTGTTATGAAAACACATCCCCTCGCATGTGCCCGCAGCAGGAGAAATCATTCGATGGTGGGCGACCATCAAATGATTTCTCCTGGGCTCGCAAATGTAAGTCAGTGGAGAATGACTTATATTTGTAGGCGCTGAGATGAAGACAGGACGGGAGGCTGACATCATGTGACATCAACCACCCACTCCTGACACACTTTGTCTCACTCGCATTTGCATGTGAACGCCCAGCATTATCATGGTGACGCCCATGAAACGCTGGGCATTACCATGTCCCACTGCCATCACCGCACCTCCCTCTCCACTGCGAACTGCTCGGTGACATTGTAAATCGTTGTGGCCGTTCGCATCGGGTGCGCATGTGCAAAACCATCGGGGCAGGGGCCGATTTCGGTTCGGTTCATTGCGACTGAACCAGAATCCGCCCCAATATGTATATCCAGTGAGTTCAGTACCAACGGGACCTGGTGGGGTAACCAATGGTGGCAGTAACAGAGCGATAGCGGGGAGGCAGGGGTGAAGTGGGGCCATGCTGCATCTGACAGCATGGCATTGTTAGAGATGTAGGGGGATGTCACTAGCTACCCACAGGAGCATGCATCGCTCGCGATGTGGTGGGTAAACAATAGACTATATTAAGAATTTGGGTACTTGTTTCCTAGAACGGCGCCCAGATTTTCTACGTAGGGAAATCCCATACCATTGCATGGGCCATTGTAGTGGCATGCGATGCAATGCGATTTTTTAAATGTCATTTATTCACTGCTCTGTGTGCCCGAGGGGATTGCATCGCATCGCACCTCCCGCAAAATTGCATGCGATCGCATGCGATTTTATAAGGTGTGCGATGCCATTACATTAGGTATACAATTATATGACTGTATGACATACAATGATGTTTTACACACACCCCCTCCCACTATCCACACCACCCCGAAGCGTGGCGAGCGCAGCAAGACCCGCAAGGGGACGCGGATAACTTTACATGTATTTAAAGTTGTGGGACGCGTACCGCCGCCCCTCACGGGGCTCACTGCGCTCGCCACGCTTCGGGGTGGCGTGAAAATCGCATCACATGGCACGGCACGGCACATTGTTTTTCTTAATGTCTGTAAAGCGCCTTAAGTCCTGTTGGAGAAAGTGCACTATATAAATTAAACTTACTTACTTAACCAAACCTCTTTTTTTCTTAGTTTTTTTCTCTAATTTTCCCCTTTTCTTTTCCCCCCAGCTTTAGGGTCATATATGTCATTTCATGTTGTTTTAAAAACTTTTTATAAGCCTATTCACACTGCCTGATTCTCCTCTTATCACCGTAAAGCAGCAGGAAATTACTACCATTCAACCCATGGCCTTTAGAATATACTCTCAAAACATCAAACAGTCTGAATTGCCCCTCAAAACTATATTTGTCCCTTAAACCAGGGGTCCTCAAACTATTTTCCTCTGGGACCCCATAAGACAATAAAACCCCAGCAATTTACTACAGAAGGTTATCACATCACATGTGTAGTCAGCAGACAGCACATACTGAACATGGCAGCATTGTGGAGGCACACAATGATGGGAGGACTCTAAAATAACAGACAATTCAACAGATGTTTCAGACTCCTTGAATCACTGAATGAGATTAGAAGAGTTATTAGCCTGATGGTCAGCAACATGGAGTCGTGACCACATGCTGAGAAGGTCGGGACCCACAGTTTGAGAACCGCTGCCTTAAAAAATCTAGAAGTGATCTATTGTTCTTGCAAGAAACACATTTCAAGAAATCCCTACACCCTGCGTTGAGATCTAAACAGAACCCCTAACTTTTCATGCCTGCGATTCCTCCCAAAAAAAGCAAGGGGTTTCCATCCTAATGGCCTCCCTAACATTTGTTCAGGATAATATTTATGCAAACAAAGAGGGTAGATGGCCTATTATAGTTGGGAAGATCAACCAAACTTTATGCACGTTAGTGAATGTTTATGCCCCAAAACAGAACCAGGCAAAGAAAATTGATGTTCTTTTGTCTAAATACGCCCAAGGGACAATAATAATAGCAAGTGACTTTAACAAGGTATTAGATAATAGTCTAGATCGCTCCTCTCCCTCTCACCAATCTCCACCCAGATCTCTGACCCCAGCATAGACGACATTGCTTTCTCATCTTAAACGCCACCTACTCTTTGATTCTTTTAGACTCATTGATCCCTCAGCAGGGATGCCACCAGGAATTTTGGGGCCTGGGACTGATTTCCAGTCATATCAGCCCTATATTCTTCCCAACGGATAGTGTTATGACCAACGGTACTCTCTCAGATCCATTGCCTCTAACAAACGTCACGAGACAAGGCTGTCCACTATCACCCCTTGTGTTTGCTCTGATCATTGAGCCTCTTGCGGTCATGATTAGAATGTCAGATAAAATATGTGGGGTCGAAGTTGGATCCCAGAATTTTTAAATTTCGTTATTTGCAGATGATGTTTTATTGACATTCACCCACCCCCAATTTTCTCTCCCTGCCTTTTATGATGTAATTTTTTTATAACAGATTTATTGAAAAAGGAAGAATAAAGATATTGTACATAGCATACATTTGTTACAAGAACGATAACAATAAAATATATCATCCTAACAATAAAATGAATGCTTCTGAAGGAAAAACAAATAGGGGATATAATGGGTAAGGAAAGGGGAATGGAGAGGGTAAGGGTAACCCGTACTTAAGTTGTTAATATATTGATAATAATAAAATTTTAAAAAGACAATAGGGGTGAAGTATCATAAAAGAGTTAAGCAGCAAAAGACTTCAGCTACGAAGATAAACTTTTTGTGAGCGACCATTTGGTGTTTTCAAATATTTTCATAATAGATCTGGATTTTTCCTCTGGTATATACGCTAAATATTGTTCCCATTTAGAGATCTAGCCAAGGTAGTAAGAGTAGTAAGAAAGGGCAGAGATTTGACATGAGTCATGTTTGGAAGCCATGGTGTGAAATCTGCCAACAGAAATGGTCTCCACAAGAATAAGAATTTGGTCTTCATAATGGTTTGGATCAAATTATGATTGTGCCAAAATCGTTTAATCTTGGAACAATGCCACACATTGGGCTTTATTCAGGTTAATTCGTTCGGATACGCATTTTCACATATCCGAGCGACTGAACCGTGCACCCACACGGTGAACGAAGGCATGCCTATAAGGCCACCGCATTCGTTCGGACAGACTAACATACAAAGGGGAGTGGCGTGGTAATGCACGTATGCCACCATGTGCGGACGGAACTCACAAAGTTTGAATGGTCTTCCTGAGTGTGTCAGCTGACCGAACGCCCTCTGCTGGCTGGTGTTTAACACGGCATAGCACGATTCCGCACGGAACTCATGCTCAAACCCATTAACCAATTACCCAAAGTGTATGTTGTTTATTGCATACGATTATCTAATTGGCTTCCCCAATTGCAAAACAAATGAACCCTTACTACATGTCTATTTGTAGTGTTTTTATGTGCCACTTTCCTAAGTAGCTGTGTTTATGTGTCACACAAATTTCTCTATTTATAGTTTACCCCACTAAAAGATGATGGTGATTCCAGAGTGTTTACATGTATATAAATTTAAATGTGGTGTACCCATTATGTACTAAACTTGTACATTACTACATCTAATTTTGAAGGAACTGTTATGCTCACCGAAGGAGACTCTGGAACCCTGGTAAGGGCTTCCTGGGGACATTCAGCAGCGGAGTGCAACAGAGGACAGGCTGTGTGGAATCCCAATCTTCTTGCCTATAACAGCCCTTTTCCCTAGGCAACCGCTGGGGAAGAGGCGGTGCCATCAGAGGGCGGCGTGCTGAATGCCTGGCAACAGCCGAGGTGAAGCCGTCCCTGCCCAGAAGTTCGGGACCGGAAGTGTTGCGTCATCCCCGCTGCCTAGCAACAGCCGGGACTTGTGCTGTGGAACCCGGTTGAACACTAGAAACGCCATCAGCACTGCACATAACATACCCCCCCCCCCCTTGAGGAGGGGACTCCGGACCCTTAGCACCCGGTTTCCATGGAAATTGCCAGAAAAAGGCTGCTTTTAACCTAGGTGCATGTAGGCACCCAAGTCTTTTCTTCATCTCCATAATTTTTCCAATGTACTAAAAATTTGAGTCGTCCTCAAACTCGTATAGAATCCAGAATTCTATCTACCACAAACTCATCCTGACCCTGAACAAGAACTGCCCTGCCTTTTGGAACTTGACCCCCTCCAAACTTGGTAGAAAAATAGACTTAAAAAGGTATAAGGAGGAAACAATGGAAAACATTGTTGATTTTCTGAGACCTAGGCCGCAACAGTCAGAAGGCCACTGGGTTGACTCCTTCCAGGATCGTGAAAGGACCAATGAACCTGGGCCCAAGCTTAGGACTTCTTTGGCAGAGTTTAATGTGTCAGGTGGACAACCAGACACTCTGACCCACCCTAAAATGACAGGGTCTTTTATGTTTGTCAAAGTAGGGTGGAATCCAAAATTGCAGAAAAACTGAGACTTCACAGACGCAGAATCACATGAATTATTATAGGAGAATTCGGCTAAGGGGAGCAACTCAACCCACTTATTCTGACACTTGGAAACAAAACATCGGATGTATTGTTCCAGTCTTTGATTTACTCTCTTGGTTTGGCCATTGGACTGTGGATGGTATCCAGAGGAAAGACTAACATGAACTCCCAAACTGGAACAAAACAACCTGGCTATAAATTGAGATCCTCTGTCAGAAACTATATCCAGCGGAAGGCTGTGAAGCCTAAAATCGTGTTGGATGAACAGCTGGGCCAACTCTGCAGCACTGGGAAGCTTGCGCAGCGGAATGAATGCCGCCATCTTGCTAATACGGTCAACCGTGACCCATATGACATAATATATGCGAGGACACGGGTAATTTCACAATAAAGTCCATCGAAATGTGGGACCAAGGTTTAACTGGGACAGACAATGGCAGCAATTGACCTTCAGATGACCTTCTGGAGACCTTATTCCGGGCACAGATGACACAATGTCACGAGATGGGTGTGTGGAATCAGTCGTGACTGGAGTGGTCAGATGATGGATTTGATGGTGTTGTGCGGATCTCAGGAAGAGAGGCGTGACCAGCAGGAGATGGGTTAACACGAACAGGTTTATTGAATGAACTCATACAACGGATAAAATAACCAGGTTCAATAATTCTTTGAGTGGACAAAATAATAAATAGATGCAAGTCTCTGATAAATAGCAAAAAGATGGCAGTCCTTTGCAAAATAAACAAGATGGCAGTCCTTTGCAAAATAAACAAGAATACGTGCAGGAAATTCAGAGAGGACAAGGTAATGTTCAGGATTTGAGTTTAAAGAAAAAGAAGGATACCTGAAGATTGGATGATTGGATGACTGAAGATTGGATGGTTGGATGACTGAAGATTGGATGATTGGATGGTTGGATGACTGAAGATTGGATGGTTGGATGGTTGGATGACTGAAGATTGGCTGACAGCTGCTGGGATCAAGATATAGCTGGACCAGAGTTGGTGAACTGTAAGCACTGTAGAGCTGACTGGAGAATAACCAGAGACTGGCCCGGAGTTGGAGGATTGCAGTGTAGCAACTGATGAGGGTCAGGATACAGCTGAATGGCAGGATTACTGGAAGCTTCACAGCAGAGATGTAGCACACAATAGCTGGGTGCAGGACAGGAAACTGTGGAGTACCTGGTATCAGGACGTGGTAGCGACTTTGCTGAGAGCAACCTCTTAGTCCAGGAGCTGAATATTTAAACCCCTTGCCTTGCACCGATTGGATGAATAGCCAGGCAGCAACTGCAATAGCAGAAATGGACTCTGAATGGGACAATCAGTGCACAAGAGGAGAGCTAGCATGGGCTTCACCAAACAGGGAACCAAGGAGTTAATGGCTGATCAGGAGACTCTGGGCTAGCTAGAGTTCACAGGTGTGCAATTATCAGCACACAGACATTCATTGAGTGTATGGCAGCAGAAGTGGAGGCTGTAATATCCTGAGAAAGCAGCAACTGGAGAGAACATGCTGAACAAACATGCAGAAATAACTAGGTATGTGACAGTACCCTCTCCTTCATGGGTGGACTCCGGACACCCTTACTGGCACTTCAGGAGTCTTGAAACGATATCTCAGACGGATTAACTGGAACCACTATTAAAGAAAATCTTGAGATCTGAATTTCTTCTGAAGTGAAATCAGGATCTGCGACGATTCTTTTTCTTCTTATGAGAACGTCTTGATCTTCCAGAGGGAGGTGGAATATTAAGTTTAGAGAAACATTTATCAGGTAACACAGGGCCTCCAAGGAAAGGAGAAACATCATAATCGGAGTCAAATTCTGAGTCTGAGTCTAGATTGGGAGTTGAACTTTGGCCCTTTTTCATAGATTGGTAACTTTCTGGTGAATTGCTGAGGTAACATGCAGCAGAAGAACCGATACATATTGTGGGAATTGAAGAGTTGGGATATTGATCAGAGGAAGAAAGCAGTGAACTTGAAGGTCTAAGCAGATCAACACCATGGGATAAGGAGGTGCAGCCGATTCTCAAGTCCATAGATGATGATTCTGGAGGATCATGGTTCTTAAAGGTTTTGAAGGCTTTAGTTTCTTGATCCTTGGATTCTTGAGATTGTGAAGATGGCAAAGGATGAGAGGTCTGGGCAACTAGCGAGCCTTTAACTGGATAATTAGAGTGCTTTGTGGAACTCACATGGGATGCCTTTGGACCAAACCTTTTACAAACGGCTGCAGTAAAGGTCTTTAAGTTATATAGCACAGGATCATTGGATTCCAAGAGTGGATTTGCCCACTCCAGCGCTTCACCTCTGAAGGCCAGAAATAAGTATCTAACTATATTGGTTGGAGTAATACCGCAGGTTGGGTTTGACTCCATCATGGACAGATATCGGTGAACTAGGATACTGTATTGCTGGAGATCACCATCGAAGTTTACAGGAGAGGAGTCGTCGGGGAGTAACGCAGTGTCACTTGATGGTTTCACTGAAGAACTTGTGTCTGCTTTCGGTTCTCCCGGTTGGGAAAGAGCACTTACACGTTCCGTGGCTGTACATACTGATGGCTGGGTTAACATCCCAGACTGCTTCGACAGGACCAGACCTGTGGATAGTTTCAACTGAGCAAGAGACTCGGAAGACTTTGACAGGGCTATGGTCTCGGATGGTTTTGGCAGGGCAGGCACCTCAGATTCCTCAGAGAAAGCAGGAACCACAGGAATGGCTGGAACAACCTCAGGCCCAAAGGCCAGGGTAGAAGTAACCTCAGACCCGGTGGCCAGGGCAGTAGTGTCCTCAGGCCCAAAGGCCAGGGCAGTAGTGTCCTCAGGCCCGGAGGCCAGGGCAGTAGTGTCCTCAGGCCCGGAGGCCAGGGCAGTAGTGTCCTCAGGCCCGGAGGCCAGGGCAGTAGTGTCCTCAGGCCCGGAGGCCAGGGCAGTAGTGTCCTCAGGCCCGGAGGCCAGGGCAGTAGTGTCCTCAGGCCCGAAGGCCAGGGCAGTAGTGTCCTCAGGCCCGGAGGCCAGGGCAGTAGTGTCCTCAGGCCCGGAGGCCAGGGCAGTAGTGTCCTCAGGCCCGGAGGCCAGGGCAGTAGTGTCCTCAGGCCCGGAGGCCAGGGCAGTAGTGTCCTCAGGCCCGGAGGCCAGGGCAGTAGTGTCCTCAGGCCCGGAGGCCAGGGCAGAAGTGTCCAAAGGCCCAAAGGCTAGGGCCGACATATCAGACTCTCCTCCTGGGTCCTGGATACACAAGACCCCCTCCTGGGGCTGGACACTCGGATTCACCCCCTCCTGGGGCTGGACACTCGGATTCACCCCCTCCTGGGGCTGGACACTCGGATTCACCCCCTCCTGGGGCTGGACACTCGGATTCACCCCCTCCTGGGGCTGGACACTCGGATTCACCCCCTCCTGGGGCTGGACACTTGAAATCCCATTTTGGGGATGAACACAGGAACCCCTCTTCTGGGGCTGGAGACAGTGAGCCCCCTCTTGGGGCTGGAGACAGTGAGCCCCCTCTTGGGGCTGGAGACAGTGAGCCCCCTCCTGGGGCTGGAGACAGTGAGCCCCCTCCTGGGGCTGGAGACAGTGAGCCCCCTCCTGGGGCTGGAGACAGTGAGCCCCCTCCTGGGGCTGGAGACTGAGAGCCCCCTCCTGGGGCTGGAGACTGAGAGCCCCCTCCTGGGGCTGGAGACTGAGAGCCCCCTCCTGGGGCTGGAGACTGAGAGCCCCCTCCTGGGGCTGGAGACTGAGAGCCCCCTCCTGGGGCTGGAGACTGAGAGCCCCCTCCTGGGGCTGGAGACTCTGGACCCCCTTCTGGGGCTGGATACAGCAGACCCCTTCTTGAGACTGGAGATGCTGAACTCCCCTCTGGGGCTGAAAAGGCTGAACCCCCTCTTGGGGCTGGAGACGGGATACTCGTTCTGAATCTTTAGCACAAGATACCCCTGCTGGGGCTGCGGTATTGGACAACCCTCCTGAGGTTGATAAGACAGACACATGCTTTTGGGCAGAAAATCCTGAGACACCACTTCCAGTAATGGATACAGGAACCTTCCCAGGAGCTCTGTGGACAGCAGTAAAACCGTGTTTGGCCAAGATGATCTTTGTTCTAGGGCCCCAAGTATTAACTCGGTTTTCTCTCTGAGCTGTAACGGGAGGAATCTCCCCATTTCTGGGCAGACGGAGGGAACAATCTCCTATGAAATGATCTGAACCACCACAATAGAAGCACAGGTCTAGCTGCCTGCGCCGTTGACGTTCCTCCTCAGACAGCTGGGCTCGTGGTCTGCTTTGTGGTATGTCCTTAAAAGGCTTATGAGAGGATTTCTCAGGAGTACTTGGAAGTGTAGTGGAAGGTCCTTTGAGCACAGTTCCACTGGAAAGGGGTACCAAAGAACTGTCCAACAAGGTGGAGACTACAGAAAAATTTTTAGACGGTAATTCCTGTAGTTGATTCAGTAACTGGTGGAAAACCTTTAATGTCTCTGATTTTGGCTCTTTAAAGGTCCAAGCAGAACCAAATTCCTGATGGGAATGCAACGGACTTATGACAGGCCTGCTATTCACAGAAGTCTCATTATCCTCCCTTGGAGTAGCCAGGTAGTCAGGAGGTAGAGATGATGAGGCCAAATGACATGCGGCTGCAGAAACAGATGTGACACGTGAGGATTCATTAGCTGGCAAGGATTGCTGCAGCTTACAAGAACAACCAGATAAGTCTTGCCAGAACTTTGTGAGTAAGAACTGAAGATCAATCTGTCTCTCCATGCTGGCACCAGGATCTAGACAACCCACACTTCTCACACTCTGGTCACTGACCAAGTCCATGGGCTCTCAGCAAACTGTCACGAGATGGGTGTGTGGAATCAGTCGTGACTGGAGTGGTCAGATGATGGATTTGATGGTGTTGTGCGGATCTCAGGAAGAGAGGCGTGACCAGCAGGAGATGGGTTAACACGAACAGGTTTATTGAATGAACTCATACAACGGATAAAATAACCAGGTTCAATAATTCTTTGAGTGGACAAAATAATAAATAGATGCAAGTCTCTGATAAATAGCAAAAAGATGGCAGTCCTTTGCAAAATAAACAAGATGGCAGTCCTTTGCAAAATAAACAAGAATACGTGCAGGAAATTCGGAGAGGACAAGGTAATGTTCAGGATTTGAGTTTAAAGAAAAAGAAGGATACCTGAAGATTGGATGATTGGATGATTGAGAATTGGATGGTTGGATGACTGAAGATTGGATGGTTGGATGACTGAAGATTGGATGATTGGATGGTTGGATGACTGAAGATTGGATGGTTGGATGGTTGGATGACTGAAGATTGGCTGACAGCTGCTGGGATCAAGATATAGCTGGACCAGAGTTGGTGAACTGTAAGCACTGTAGAGCTGACAGGAGAATAACCAGAGACTGGACCAGAGTTGGAAGATTGCAGTGTAGCAACTGATGAGGGTCAGGATACAGCTGATTGGCAGGATTACTGGAAGCTTCACAGCAGAGATGTAGCACACAATAGCTGGGTGCAGGACAGGAAACTGTGGAGTACCTGGTATCAGGACGTGGTAGCGACTTTGCTGAGAGCAACCTCTTAGTCCAGGAGCTGAATATTTAAACCCCTTGCCTTGCACCGATTGGATGAATAGCCAGGCAGCAACTGCAATAGCAGAAATGGACTCTGAATGGGACAATCAGTGCACAAGAGGAGAGCTAGCATGGGCTTCACCAAACAGGGAACCAAGGAGTTAATGGCTGATCAGGAGACTCTGGGCTAGCTAGAGTTCACAGGTGTGCAATTATCAGCACACAGACATTCATTGAGTGTATGGCAGCAGAAGTGGAGGCTGTAATATCCTGAGAAAGCAGCAACTGGAGAGAACATGCTGAACAAACATGCAGAAATAACTAGGTATGTGACACACAAGCTGCTACAAACTGAGAGACATCTTGCCTCATAGTGGGCCACCACACTGCTCTGGACAATAGCTCAAGTGTCTTAGTGACCCCAGCATGACCAGACACCCTGCTGGAGTGAAAGTCTTTGAGAACTGCCTTCCAGAATAAAGAGACGGCCTTGAGGAGTCTCCCTAGGTGCCAATGATTGGGAGGCCAGAACTTGGTGTTAGTCCTGCCACAATAATGGAAGACAGAACAATAGGTATTTCCTTGAGCTGAATATCCTGAACCGACTGAAAGCTGCGGGAGAGAGTGCCTGCTTTGACATTTTTAGGCTTTGGTCTGAACGTAATGACAAAATTAAAGCTGGTGAAGAATAGTGCCCACCGGCCTTGTCTCGGATTGCATCGTTTGGCTGACTCAATATAAGCCAAATTCTTGTGATCAGTAATTACCGTGACCACATGTTTTGCTCCTTCTAGCCAATGGTGCCAAACTTCAAATGCCCATTTAATAGCTAGGAGTTCACAATTACCCACATCATAGTTCTTTTCTGCAGAAGAAAACTTGCGGGAGAAGTAAGCCCAGGGTTGCATCTTGTCGTCAGACGAGACCTTTTGCGAAAGCACTGCCCCGGCACCAATGTCAGAAGCATCCACTTCTACAAAGAAAGGGATTTCAGGATTGGGATGGCGTAACACGGGCGCTGAGCAGAAGGCCTTCTTCAGCTGCTCAAATGCCCCAATAGCCTGTGAAGATTAATGTTGAGGATCTGCCCCCTTCCGGGTCAATTCTACCAATGGTGCCACAATGTCCGAAAAAGAGCAAATAAATCTCCTGTAATAATTAGAAAAACCCAGGAATCTTCAAGTGGTAGGATGGGCCCAGGATAGGATGGCCTGAACTTTATTGGGTTCCATAAAAAAACCTCTCGGGGAAATAACATAGCCCAGGAATGAAACCTGATCCACTTCAAATTCACACGTCTCTAATTTGGCAAAGAGCCCGTTTTCACTGAGTTTTTGAAGGACCATTCTGAGATGCTGTCGATGTTCAATCAGACTCCTGGAAGAAATCAGTATATCATCCAGATAGACGACTGCAAAGCACCCTAGGAAAGGATGAAGGACTTCATTGATCAGGTCCTGAAAAACTGCTGGGGCTTTGGATAACCCAAATAGCATTACCAATTATTCGTATTGACCTGTGTGTATTAAAAGCAGTTTTCCAATCATCTCCTTCCCAGATTCTAATCAAGTTGTATGCTCCCCTCAGGTCAATCTTTGAGAAGACCACAGCTTCTTGAACTTGATCAAAGAGAACAGAAATAAGTGGAAGTGGATAAGAATTCTTGATGGTAATTTTATTCAGTGCCCTGTAATCTATGCAGGGATGAAGGGTTCTCTACAAAACAGAATCCTGCCCCCACGGGAGACTTTAAAGGACGAATGAAGCCCTTAGCAAGGTTTTCTTGGATATACTGATCCATGGCTTGGGTTTTAGGCACAGAGAGGGCATATAAACGCCCCCTGGGAAGGGGAGCCTCTCCAATTAAGTCTATGGTGCAGTCAAATGGATGATGAGGAGGCAAGGTATCTGCGTCCTTCTTGGAAAAGACATCTGCAAAATCCCTGTAGGGAAGAGGTAAGGAAGATGGGACATAAAGGTGTGTTAGAAAACTGCAATGTTTTTGCAAACATGGCTGGCTCAGAATCTGAGGAAGACCAGGTGTTGCAGGACCTGTTTGGCCACATGGACTCCAGCACCAGCTATGTCCCCCTCAACCCAGAGCAGCCATTGGGAGAACAGAAGCCAGATGGGCCATCTACATCAGGCCAATCGGCAGCTGGCCCATCTTCAGCCTCAGCAGAATCATTGGGAACACAACAGGTGGCTTCCCAACAGAGTAGCCTGGCCAGTACTTCGAGTACAGCGACAGGTGGCCGTGGCAGTGGCCGTGGCGGTGCCAGTGGCCAAAATAGGGCAACAGAGGAACCAAGCAGCAGAAACATGGCATTCGAAGTGCAGGAGCTTGCCATCCTGGTACCCCGCGCACGGGATTGGATCGAGTGTCCACAGGACAGGTTGACACACACAAGGAGATGGAAGATCTGGGAGGACATAACGGCGGAGATTAATGCGGTGGCTCCACAAGTTCGTGAGGCGGAGCACGTTAAGAAGAGGCAAGTTCATGTGTGTTACATTTGAGCACTACAAGACCAGTAATGTTTACATTAGATGTTAGATGGAGTTGGTCAATGGCCGGTCACGTTGCTTGGAGGTACAGACATGTTTGCCATGTCATTAAATTGATAGTTATTGTAGGGTGAGTGTGAGTGTATCTTCTAAGGGTTGGTTTTCGAATTTAATATAATGTAAGTTTGGTGTCATGAAGCACATGTTGTAATCTGTTGCAGATTGCAATGGGTGCTACAGCAAACATGAGGAGTGACATGTATTAATATGTAAACTTTGATTGCAGGTGGCACGACTTCAAAACCAACCTCAAGAAGAAATTGACCCAGCGGTGGGAACACAGCCACACCTCTGGGGCTGGCCCCATGCCATCAAAGCTGAAGCTCACCCCCCTGGAGGAGATGGCAGAGTGCTGCATTGCAGTCGAGGAGGTCCGGGGGGTGAGCACCATGGACAGCGAGGCCCCAGCGGAAGTCATGGCTTCTTTTCTTGAAGGTAATTATTTGCCATGCCATAAGTAGCTGGTCCTAATTTTGCATGGAATGTGTTGTAATTGTAATGTTCTCTTTCACCAGCATCCCCACCGCTTGGGCCAGAATCTCTTGAGGTTGAGGAGTCTGTGCCACCTGCCACCAGTACCAGGCCCGTGCAGCAGCAGCAGCCACCGGCCGAGGCTGAATTTGGCAGGTGGGTGCAGGTGCTTTCCCATATTCAGCAGCAGGGAGAGTCGGCATCAGAGCGGGTGCGTAGGACCGAGGAGGTCTTGCAGGGTTTGGTCAGCAGCCAGCAGACTATCACTGGGAGCCTGCAGGCTATGGCTGCCACCCAGCAATCCATTGCAGGTGCTGGCTGATCAAGCCCTGCGGCAAAATGACCTCCTCCTCCACCATAATGAGCTTATGGTGGAGCTAGTTGCCAGCAATAGGGTCCTATTGTCATTCGTTTCTGGTGCATTCCCACCATCAGCACTCCCTGCTGCCAGAGGGGGAACACCATCCCCCCCCTCACCAGCATCTGCTCCACCTGGGCCATCATCTGAACGTGGCCGTGGCCGAAGAGCTGCTGCACGTGGCATGGAGCCTGCCAGGGGCAAACGTGCCCGCAGATGAACTTGTGTCCGCATTAATCTCCACCCTTATGTCTTCCCAAATCTTTCATTGAGCTGTGTGTGTCAGCTTCCTGTGTCCAATTCCGTGCAGAGGGTACCCACATTTGCCCTCGTTTCGAATGTCATGTTTGGTTCCCCTGTTGCCCTCTTTCGGCTACCATTACTGTCTGCTGTACTTGAAGTGTTGGTGCTATACTTTTGTTGTGAAGCCACCTGATGTGTTCCTAATGATTCTGCTGTGGCTATGTATGTCAAAAAATCATGTCTTTATTATATATTATTTAATTTTATTCCTGCCATGGTACCTTTTAATTTGTTACGATTTCCAGTTTATTTTATAAGTTCTGGTAATAAATGTTTCTTTTTTTTCCACCAAATGTGTGATTTAATTGATACATGTAGAAGTGACATATGTATTTCTATTATTAATATTAAGTTGTGTCCATTATTTGCAGTGTAAAAGTGTGTGAAAAGTGCAGCATATATGTGTGTGTTTAATAATGGTCCATTTAAGCTGCAATGGTTCCAATTGAAGCACTGACAAGCGTGTAATTAAAGAGTAATGAGTAAAGGAGTGGATTGTATTGTGTTCAGCTGACATTGGTTTTAGTGATTAGGCGTTTCGATTGCCTAGCGCATGAACGAGTGGTGTCCGCAAAGCAATACTTGCTTATGGACACCGCATATTTCTTGGCTTTTTGTTCGCTTGCATTCGGTGTGCTGTCCGAATGCACGCCTACCAAAATGAGTGCACTCCCTCGTGTCCGCCCATGTTTCCGCCCAGTTTAGCCCACTTTGAAAGTACGCCCCTGTGTAGTTCCGAATGACGCCCATAATACGCCCATATTTCATGAGTGATTGCGGTGCACATTTCTGTACGGTATTAGTGAGTACAAGTACGGAGACCATGCGTGGCACATGCGCATAGCGTTCCCCACGCATGCGCAGACGACTAAAAAACACCATCCGAAAGTATTCGAAAATGTACGCACCGACCAGAATAAGGCCCTTTGTTATCTAACCACATTAATAAAATTTGCTTTTGCAGGCACACTATTGTACATTGCGTTATGATACTACTGCACCACCTAGTCGCTTTACATATAGCTAGTTATAAGGCATCATCAGTCCATCTCTACATTTTAACATCTATCCATATGAGCATATTAGCATTGGAATGTGGGTCCTTATACTATTGATATAGACCGTGAGTTACAGTCTGACACACTGTCAGGAGGAGGGGCAGTGTGTCTTGTGCCCCCCCTCCGGCTCCTCCTGTGGTGCTCGCTGCATGACGATAGTTGCACCACTGGTGACGGTCAGACGGACCGACTGTTGGTGCCCAGCCGGATGCCCTGTTCCCGACCTGCACCCACAGTCCTGACTGCACCTGTGTGTCTTTTTGCCATCCACTCTCACCTGCCTGGGTGGCGCAGCACTCAAACCCAGCTACCGGTACTACTAGTACAGGCCCAGGCTGCGGTCCCACTGGAGGAGAGGACTGGTCTGGACTGCAGCCAGGCAGCTCATGGCGAGCTCAGCCTTCCTCAGACCACTGATTCATTCACTACGAATGCTCTACGAGCATGTAATCCCCCATGGCACCGAACATGAAGGCCCTGGCTATTAACATGTAGGTAAGCGGCACTTATATGGCTTAACATGTAGTAGCTATTAGGGTGTGTGGTACAATATGTAAACGACATCATGTGTTGTGTAAACTTGTAATGGGCATCATGGTGTGTAGTGTGTAATGTAATGGGCATTATGGTATGTGGTATGATATGTAATGGGTGTGTGACGTAATAGCCTTCGGCACGCACTGTCCCTGTTTTTATTTATTTAGTCTGGCTCCTACATACCCTCCAACTGTACCGATTTAGCCGGTACCGTACCATTTTTTAACAGTCTGTACCAGCTAAATCTAACTGTACCGATTGTACCGATTTTTTTTAAATCCCTCGCTGAAGGACTCTGGGAGCTGTAGTTCACTGCTCCCCAGGGAGTGTGGGGGAGCAGCTGGGCAGGACTACATCTCCCAGGGTGCACAGTGGTGCAACATGGGCAGGACTGCCTCCCCCTGCTTAACGAGAGACCCAGGTTGATGGACACCCGGCGTGCATCTTCCCCATGTCTGGGAGAGGCTGCCACGCTCACCCCGGGATTTCTACTCCACACAGCAGCCAGAAACTGTCTCCAGGACACGTGCGCCACCATGACACTGCCAGAATACCCCACTGTGGGGGGCGGCGTGTGAGAGCTGCTCCCCACTCTGAGCGCCCTCTCCCCTCTTGCAGCCGGGACCTGCATGCCCTCTCCGGGCTGGACGGGCGGATTGGAGCCCTGACCCTGCGCACCAGCTCAACATGACCTGGGCGCCGAGTCAAGGGAATTGAGGTGAGCGGGGACCAGGTGGTGGGAGGACACAGAAGCCGGGGCTCATGGACCACTCCCCCTTTACAAATGGCCACACCCCCTGGCCTGTACCGATTTTGTATTTGGAATTGTTGGAGGGTATGCTCCTACACTGTCATCCTGGCTCCTAGATTTTAAAAAACATTTGTCTAACCATGGCATAACGTGTAATGGGCATCACAGTGTGTGGCGTAATGTGTGATGTAATTATGGTATGTGGTATAATATGTAATGGGTGTATGACGTAATAGGCTTTATGGTGGAAATTTTTGCCGCACGCCTTCGGTGCGCTCTGTCCCTGTTTTTATTTATTTTGTCTGGTTCCAACACTGTCAACCTGGCTCCTACATTTGTCTAGCCCTGGCATAACGTGTAATGGGCCTCACAATGTGTGACGTAACATGTAATGAACATCATAGTGTGTGGCGTAACATGTAAGGGGCATTGCGGTGTGTGGCATAATGAGTAATGGGCATTGTGGTGTGTGGCATAATGAGTAATGGGCATTATGGTGTGTGGCTTAACATGTAAGGGGCATTATGGTGTGCAAAAACAAGAATAGAATTGAGGCAAAAGTAAAGAAAAAACTTTAAAAAGGTGGGTCAAGGGGCAGGTCAGTGGGTGGGCTGTGGGTGTGTCAAGGGGAGGGCCACTGTCCGGGAATCAACCAAAAGGTGGTAACCCTAGGGCAAGGGTGTCAAACTCAAATTATCGGGGGCCGCATCAGCAGTTTGGTCACCCTCAAAGGGCCGGTTGTATCTGTAGGACTATGTTTCCACTCTTTATTATCATAAATTATTGTCACTGCATTCAATTATTACTGTTTTTTGTAATAATGTAAGTAATAACTAGCAGGGATATTGGCTGGGGGCCTGGGACAGGGCACAGTGACGTGACGTCAGACCGCCCAGCAGGTGACCTGGGCCTCTGGGTTTGCAGGACTCTCGCTAGAGTTCTGGACTGGTGGTGACAGTGGGACAGATAATGATAATGACCCTGGACACAGGCAGCCGCACTGCAGATTTGTGGGCTCAGGCTGCGGCTGTGTGCTGCTGGCCTGGCTCTCTGCCTGCCCGGCCACGGACTCTGGACTGGACAGACTGGTCTGGACAACAAGAGACAACACAACTGTGCCCACCCCACAGCGCGGCACCACAGGCAGGAGGCAGCTTACCGCCGGCCGGCGTCCAAGTCCGACAGGCAGCCGCAGCAGCATGCACGTCACGGTGTCACTGGCACTGCTGTCAGGCGGGCGTGTGTCACACATGGCAGCGCCGTAGCCGCTGCCCGCAGGAGGAGCCGGGGAGGAGTTGGGCACATCACACAGTGACACTAACAAGTCTGTGTCCACTGTCCTGCCTCCCTCCTCCTCCCAGCGAGCGCCGCGGCGGAGTGACTGTGTCACCCGGCTTCCTCACGTTGTTAGGTATGTCTCTCAGTCTCGAGTCGTCATGTGAGTGTCACTGAATGTGATGTGACACTCACACTGTGATGGCTTCCCGCAGTAATGTAATCAGCGCCAGGCGGGGGTGGGTGGCGGCGGCGGCTGCGCGGGCAACATGACGAGGTCTGGCGGGCCGGATTTGGCCCGCGGGCCTTGTGTTTGACACCCGTGCCCTAGAGGGTTGCGAAGCCATGATAACCATAAACTACTCCAAAGTTTATATATGGTTGAAGGTAAAAGATTGTAGTAAATATAACAGATTTTAAATGTTGTCGTATTTGCTAACTGAAATAAGGAGGTTAGGGGTTTTTATGAAGTTATTAATGAATATGGCCAGCAAATCAGAAGTTTTCTCTCTACATATTCTCCACAATTTGAAGAATTCTCTTGCCTCCTCATTCCAGTTTAAATGGCAACCCTTAAATATTAAGCACTTTATCATTTCTCCTCCCTTTCACTGCTTCATACATCTAGGCCAGTATCCCTCCTGGAGATTGTCATGTATGTTGGGAGGTTTGGATTCTATACAGTAACATTAATGGAAGCTGCTTAATAATCACAACAGAAAGAAACACTTGACATCAATCAAGGACCAGGCTGCTGCCGCCTCACACAGACCGCCCCGTCACGTGCCGCTGTTAATCGGCAAAATGTCAATAAAGAGTTATACAAAAAAAAAACGGTTCTGCTCAGTATGCCCCACCTATACATATTCCCACCGAATCAGAACGCGAAATGTCACATATGACTCCTCCCACCTCGCTGTTCCACCCGCCTACTCTCTTACTGGAACTGTACTGGGATAATTTTTTTGTTTATTCCGCGCCTGGCCCCGCCCTCATTGGGACGTCATTCGCCGTGCCCGCGTCCGGTGTTGTTGCAGGCCGCACGGACTGGCCCGGAGGGGGCGGAGCGTGTACCCTGATCGTATCGCACCGCGTATCTCACTACTAGGCAACGGAGCCCCGGCCAGGAAAGCCGGGACATGGCGGCCACTTCCTCCAGGCGCTCCCAGCAACAAGTGTCCGGAGCAGCCGGACAGCAGCAGCCGCCAGCCCCATCCTCCTCCCCTCCGCCTGCAACCCCGGCCTCCCCGCCGCTCCCGCTGGATTCCCCTCCCCGCAGCCCGGACATGCCACCAGCTTGCCAGCGCCACGGCCCGGACTCTCAGCCGGAGGGGGAAGCGGCTCCTCTCCCAGCGTTCATGCCCAGGCCCCTCTCCCCTCCGCCCGGGGAAGCCGCTGCTCTGCTGTCTCCCAACTCGTCCTCTCTGCCCCCAGCACCGGCGCCCAGTTCCAGCAGCAGCTCCTCGTCCTCCAGTAACAGCATCTCCTCCGGTGGCAGTCCGGTTGAGAGCCCAGATACCGGGACAGTAGGAGGCGGCGGCATAGGCCCCGGGGGACCATTAAGTGCTGTCAGCGGAGCTTTTCGGGAGTTGTTCGAGGCATGCAGGAACGGGGACGTGTCCCGGGTGAGGAGGCTTTTGGAACCAGGAAATGTCAACGCTAAGGACATGGCAGGCAGGAAATCTACCCCGCTACACTTCGCTGCAGGTCAGAGACGTCCCTGTGTGGTGTTGTCATGTGTCCTCCCAGTACTGTGTGGCCTGTGCTATATTCTGTCTATAGGCAGTATAGTGATGGGGATGCTGTTGGTGTGCTGGTCACCCTATGCACTTCCCTCTGGATGACATTTTAAACGACTCCGGATTTTGACAGGTCAGAACAACAAAATCTAAATGTCGTCCAATGTGTATGCACAATGACTAGTGAGGGACATGTTCCCTGCCTTGCCCATTGTGGTTGGCATCAGCAATTGTGTGTGTACTTTCTTTGCACAATGTCCCTGTGTACACACATCGTCCAATATGTACTCCTCTTCAAGCTGGGTACCTGCTGGGCGATATGCCGAGCGGCGAAACCTCGCACGGCCAAGAAGCCATGCCTCACGCAGAAGTTTAGAATGGTGGGGAATGGCCACAGCCTGGCACACGTCCTTTCCAGGGGTGGGATCCGGCTGCAACCAGGCGGCCGGGCCGTGGCCGTCCCGTGTGAATGGACACAATCGTGTCCATTATTAACTACTGTGTGAGCCACGGCTTCTTGGCCGTGCAGGGTTTCACCACCCGGCAGGAGCCAGAGCGTGTGAAAGAGCCCTTATGGTTTGGACCTTCGTATCACTCCGTGTGTATACACACTCCCCTGGTCCCTTGCAGTGGTGCTAGGTTTGATATACATCACACCTAGCAACATTGCTCATATTAATCCTTCTGACCTTCATTAACATCACTCAAGTGTGTACTGGTGATATGAGCTGACAGGTATGTTGGAACTGTTCCAGTGTGTATCTGGATTTTTTTGTTACTGTGTGTGTGTGTGCTCTCCAGAATATTTTTCCAGCCGGGTGGCATCAGGAAGTAGCCAGGTAGGGCTCTTCGCAATTAAAAAAAGTGGGGTGCTGCACTGTCAGAGGGGCATATTTAGCACAACCTATTGGCACTCGGCGTTTAAAAAAAAATGTTAAAAATATTTTAAACATTTTAAAAATAAGCACAGTGCATGTAAAAAATGTACACTGTAATGCCTACGATACGTCACATAGTGTTCATTCGGTACTTGTTTCCTAGCACGGCGCCCCCCGATGTCCATCTTACAGCATCTGTAATATTATTATATTACAGATGCTGTACCACATTATACCACACATTGTACCAATATTATACCACACACCGTTTCTTACAGCTGTGCCATTTCATACAAAATCTGAATCGGACCCTTTGTGTTGACATTACCCTCCACCATCCAATGTGCATCTTTGTTTCCATTAGTTCCAGCACTGACAGCAGACTCCCCTTCCGGGCTCTAGCCTGTAATTCCTCAACTCCCTCTCCAAGCTCCTGTTCCTGCATTTCCCCGCTCCGCTCCTTACCTCCATCTCCTCTCAAACCTCTCTGGCTGGCATAGGTGGCGGTATCTGCCACTCACTGTCCTGTGTCTGGGTTGGCTGGGCATCTGCACCGCGTAGCTCCCCGGGCGTCTCCCTCCTCCGGGCTGTCAGTAAGGAGGCTACTGGCAGTTCCTCCGCACTGACTGCATAGTATTGCATAGGGGAGGGTAACACTGGGGGCCCCTGGAAGAACTGACAGCCGCTGTAAGCATAGAGCTCAGCAGCTGGCAGGGCGTATTTAGGAGTCTTTAATATGGGCAGGGTGCGATGCCCTGCGAAAAAAGATCTTCGCAAGAACATTAGACTGTACAAAATTAATGTTTTACACTGGGAAATGCATGAGACGATCCATAGGAGTTGTTACCATTGGTTTTGGCCCGTGTCTCTGAATGCCTCTCTGCCATCTCATCTTGGATGTCTTCTCACCACCTCAAACTTAACATTTCCAAAAATGAATTAATTATATTCTCACCAAAAAGGAACAGTTACAATCCTGATATCAACGCAATAATCTACCCTACCCCTCAAGCTAGTTTCCTAGGGGTCACCCTTGACTGACTGTCCTTCAATCCCCACATTCAGTCTGTCTCAAAATCATGTTACATGCATCTAAAAACACATATCCAAGATACAACCCTGTCTTGCACACGACACCGCTAAAAGGCTAATCCATGCACTCACTATATCCCACATTGATTATTGCAATAGTTTCCTCATTGGTCTCCCCGAGAACAGACTCTCGCCACTGCAATCTATTTTGCACGCTGCAGCAAGGATGATCTTCCCAGACAGATGTTCATCATCTGCTGATCCGCTCCGCCAGACCCTCCATTGGTTGCCCAAATTCTACTGTGTTCAATACAAAACACTTCTACTCAAATACAGTATAAAGCTATTAACCAAACCACACCATCCTATATCTCCTCACTTATCTCAAAATATCTCCCAACTCGCTCTCTCCTCTCTGCACAAGATCTGCATCTCTCTTTTGCACAGATTTCTAGCTCCCATTTACAGAAGTTTCATAGGGCTGCACCCACCCTAGTGTTGTCATCGTTTGTAAAGCGCAACAGAATCTGCTGCGCTACATAAACTAAATAAATAGGAGCTTATAAGTTCCAGATTGACAACCATGCTATAGAGTTTTTTCACCATAGTGTAGACTACAATTTTTACCACAAAACTATTTGCACAACCATATTTATTGTATGAACAATGAGAACTACTGACACCCTCCACCCCAATAACTAGTTAAGCTATTTGAAGTTTCCAGTTTCCTTAATTAGTCCATAGCTACTCACCTTCTGAAGCACTGTCACAAGCAATGTCTTCTGCCTGCCCTGCATGTAGGGCCAATGGAGGATGTCTTGATGGTGTGCATCATCAGCAACATAGTTGGTATACACTAGACCAGTGGTCTCCAACCTTTTTCGGGGTGGGAGCTACTCGCGACAAAATAAACCGCCCGAAGAGCTACTAAATTTAAAAAAAATTTAAAACCTGCATAATATCCCAAAAAATGCCCTTTACACATTATGCCACACACCGTAATGCCCCTGACACCTTATGCCACACACTGCAATGTCCAATATGTCACAAACATACCTCCCAACACGAGGCAGAGGAGACATCTGCGCGTGCCGAAGGCACGCGCCCAAAATTAGAGGGTTCACCTACTACCGTGGAACTCCTGCGAGGCTACATCCCCCATTTTTTGAGGGCATGGTCAGCTCTCTAAGAGCTGTAGCCACATGTGGTGCGGCCATGGAAAATGGAGATGTGATACACATATGTCCCCAATAGTACAGTGCCAGATACACATGACCCCAATAGTGCAGTCTTTGATGCCCATTATACCTATGCCGCATACTGTGATGCCCATTATACATATGCCCCGCACTGTGATGCTCCATTATACATATGCCACACACATGATGCCCATTATACATATGCCCATTATACAGTACATATGCCCCACAACGTGACGCTCCATTATGCAAACATCCCACAGCGTGACGCTGAATTTAACATATGCCACACACATGATGTCCATTATACATATGCCCCACATCGTGATGCCCATTATACATATGCCGCACACCGTGATGCCCATTATACATATGCCCCACATCGTGATGCTCCATTATACATATGCCCCACTGTGATGCTCCATTATACATATGCCCCACTGTGATGCTCCATTATACATATGCCCCACTGTGATGCTCCATTATACATATGCCCCACTGTGATGCTCCATTATACATATTCCCCACTGTGATGCTCCATTATACATATTTCCCACTGTGATGCTCCAGTATACATATGCCCCACTGTGATGCTCCATAATACATATGCCCCACTGTGATGCTCCATTATACATATTTCCCACTGTGATGCTCCGTTATACATATGCCCCACTGTGATGCTCCATAATACATATGCCCCACTGTGATGCTCCATTATACATGTGCCCCACTGTGATGCTCCATAATACATATGCCCCACTGTGATGCTCCATTATACATATGCCCCACTGTGATGCTCCAGTATACATATGCCCCACTGTGATGCTCCATTATACATGTGCCCCACTGTGATGCTCCAGTATACATATGCCCCACTGTGATGCTCCAGTATACATATGCCCCACTGTGATGCTCCAGTATACATATGCCCCACTGTGATGCTCCATTATACATGTGCCCCACTGTGATGCTCCATTATACATGTGCCCCACTGTGATGCTCCATTATACATGTGCCCCACTGTGATGCTCCATTATACATATGCCCCACTGTGATGCTCCATTATACATGTGCCCCACTGTGATGCTCCATTATACATGTGCCCCACTGTGATGCTCCATTATACATGTGCCCCACTGTGATGCTCCATTATACATGTGCCCCACTGTGATGCTCCATTATACATGTGCCCCACTGTGATGCTCCAGTATACATGTGCCCCACTGTGATGCTCCATTATACATGTGCCCCACTGTGATGCTCCATTATACATGTGCCCCACTGTGATGCTCCATTATACATGTGCCCCACTGTGATGCTCCAGTATACATGTGCCCCACTGTGATGCTCCAGTATACATATGCCCCACTGTGATGCTCCATTATACATATGCCCCACTGTGATGCTCCAGTATACATGTGCCCCACTGTGATGCTCCAGTATACATATGCCCCACTGTGATGCTCCATTATACATGTGCCCCACTGTGATGCTCCAGTATACATGTGCCCCACTGTGATGCTCCAGTATACATATGCCCCACTGTGATGCTCCATTATACATATGCCCCACACACTGTGCGCACACAGTTTTCATTTTTTTTTTACCTCATGTAAGTCTGAGCAGAGGCTGTGGCGCAGGACCGGAGCAGACATCAATCACGCTGAGCAGAGGCTGTGGCCGTGGCGTCGATGAGAACGTGCGCTGGGGACGTCAGGAGGACGCGGCATGAAGTCACATTCAGAGACCTCTTGCCGCCAAGTGAGGATGAAGAAAGTGCGCTGGGGACGTCAGGAGGACGCAGCATTAAAACACTTTCTGACCTCCTGCCGTCAAGCAAGGTACCGCTACGCGGCAGGAGGTCACTTAAACAGCCCCGAGCTACTGGAAAGGTCCCGGCGAGCTACCCGTCGCTCGCGAGCGACGGGTTGGCGAACCCTGCACTAGACAATATGGTCTCCCGAGCCACTGGATTGAATGACATTTAGTCTAGTGCAGGCATGGGCAATGTGTGGCTGTTGTGAAACTACAAGCCCCATCATGCATTACCACAGTTTTAGCATTCCCTGATAGCAAATCTGTGGCTAGGCATGCTGTGACTTGTAGTTTTACAAACTTAGAAAGTGTGGTAGGATCCGCACCGACAGCAAAAATTTGATAAAGATAATTGTAAGGAACCAATATGAAGGCTACAGGCTACTTAGTGAATATTTATAGTAGTCGTTGATTGGTGGTGCGCCCAAGATTCAGTAATTCTGAAAAAAAGTGGTTTGTTCGCAAAGACGCAAACTGGAGACAGAAAAGGCTTTTGGGCACACTCTTATTGTGTTAAATGGTAGTAATTAAAACGTAACTTTTAATAAGATCTTCAAAAATAAAGTAACAGGGGGGAGAGAGGGGGAGCTGTCCCCGGGTGCTGCGGGAGGAGGGAGGTGTCTGCGGCTGCTAGGGGGGGGGGGGGGGGGGAGAGAGAGAGAGAGTACCTGTCCACCTGCTGTGGGGAGACTAAGTGGATGCTGTCTGCCGCCCCTACACCTCCCCCCTGCAGCCACGTGAGGTCCCTGCGGTAAATGGGCAGTAAGCAGCCTGGGTCCCGAACTAGTTCCCATCCGCCCCAGGGACCCCTGCCGCTGAGTGCCCATTCGCCGCAGGGACCTGCTGCAGGGGGAGGTACAGCAGCAGCGGTGTCGGCGGACAGCATCCCCTCATTCTCCCCACTCAGCAGGTTGACAGGTACTTCCCATACTAATGCGGGTGTGGAGCGTGGGCAGCTGACGCCAGCAGAGACTTAAGCTGCCCATACATGCTGCGATCCCAGCGTGCTTTCCGGCCTTAAATAGCATCCATCAAATTGCATTGTGCATGCCTTGTGCATGCAATGCGATGTGATGAAAAGCAAGAACAAAAAGTATATGCAGCACATATTTTTGTACTGTGCGATGAGGTGCCGCGGGAGCGTGCACCTCAAAGCACACATCGCACCGCCAGGAATCGCAGCGTGTATGGGCGGCATAAGAATGATTTCATCCCCGAACGCAAGGCTGCAAATGGATGTTTATGCTAAACATCCATTCACATGTGTGTGTGGAAATCGCAACAGGGAAGAAAGCATTCACCTCCACAGAATAAAGCAGATGGGTGCTGCCAAAATGTCGGCGGGGGGCGCAAAGGTTGTAGTTATGCCACTGTGCAATAATTACACCAAAATACAAAATAATATGGAATCACTTTTGGGAAAGTCCAGGGTGAGTGTTTTATCACTAAAATAACAGTTTGTAGGCAGATAAGAACCACTTGGTCTATCAGGTCTTTAGTTAAACACAAAAACGGACAAAACAAAGTTGGAAATTCATTTTTACCGAGAGATGATCATGGAAGTAAGAATTTGTGCAATGTTCAATTGTATTTGGAATTTATTGCATAGGCATTACATTTATTATCATGCATATTGTGCTGGGTGTGAAAATAAATATCACCGCAAATATTTGTAATCAAATAACTTCAATATTTCAGGCAGCAATATTATTAACAATACTTGCTAAAGTTTCCAAAATACAGTTATTAATGTTATTTCTCTTTCAATGGTCCTGGTGACACAGCTCAACACTGGGATGTAGGAGGGTCCGAAGGAGCCAGGCACCTATCCTAAAGCTTTAGAGGGTAGGCTCCTCCCCTACTGCATCCCGGACTCTTCAGTTCGTGTTAGGTGCCCACTGGAGTGGGTGCTATTCTAAAGGGCTGCGGGAGCAGCCGAAGAAATAGAGTAGTTAGGGAATTTTTATTGTTTTATTAACTTTCACCCTAGCTAGGTAGGCACAGTGTGAGGATTCTCATAGTGAATCCTCACACTGCTAGCGCAGCAGGAGCTGACAGAAGCGCATCCTGTCAGTTCACTGTGCACAGGGGAGACGCTGTCTGGCCTCCCTGTGCAGCGCTTTCAGCCTCTATTAAGAGGCTGCCTGGGCTCCGGAGTATCCTGAAACCGGCTCCACTGAAACCGGCTCCACGTTTAGGTGGGGATCATGGGGGACAGGCGCTCCGTGATGGCGGCGGCCATTTTATGCGGAGCTTACACGCTGAGCTCCTATATGAGAGGACAGCAGCGTTGTGACAGGCATGTTCCAAGTGGTCCCCAGTCGAGGGGGAGACACTGGAACTAGGAAATCCTACCTAAGGAGCGGCTGGCTGGGGGTGGTTGGCGCCAAAAGTCACGGACCCCGCAGCAGCAGGGACTTTTGGTCTCTTCCTTCACTCTGACTTTGGCGCCTTTCAGAACGCTTGCAGCGGAGCTGAGCTGGCTTACTGATCCTGGCAGAGTGACTTGGATTTCCTGGGCATCGCTTCCCCGCAGTTGAAACCAACAGACAGATAAGTGATTGGGTGCATTGACTCTGTATAAACGCTTGTACATTGTTGGCACTGTGTATATCGATATTTGTCACTTGCATCATGTCTGAGCATCAGGCTGTGGTTTTGGGGGAGGGAGCCCTTAGTGCACTGAGCGCGTGCAATGTTTGCACACAAAAGTTTGTCCCTGAGCAGATGGCCAAGGGGGGCTTATGTATTACTTGCGCTGATGTGAGACCCATGGGCAGTGAACCCCATAGGGCAGAGCAGAGTGAACCTGCGTGGGCCAGTGCCCTAGGCAGGTCAGTAAATGCTTTGGTGCAGCTGGACAGGCAGAGTGATGTGTTGGTAGAATCACAGAGACCTATGCCATCATCTCAGCAGTCTTCTGGCTCCTTGCCTCTTACCCAGGCAGATCCTGCGCTTATTCAGGTGATGCAGGATACTGCTAAGGGGATCAACAGGTTAAGTGAAATACTGGACAAAATGGATGATGTTGCAGGGACCCCTAAAAGGTCTTATGCTATGCCTACTGTGGTAGATGAGGAGGAAGGGGCGTATACTGACATCCCCTGGGATCAGGGTGATGATTTTGAAGAGACCTCTGCGGCTGGTATAGAGGATCTTATTGTAGCTGTGAAACAGGCTTTAAAACTGTCTGTGGAGGATAAGACTCCTGTTAAGGGTGTTTTTAAGCGACAGCGGAAGGAGGCTGTTACTTTTCCTTCAGATGAGGGGTTGCAGGAATTATTGGAAGGGGCTTGGAAAACCCCGGATAAGAGGCTTCAGATGCCTAAGAGATTCCTTAGTCTGTACCCCATGCCAGAGTCTCATGCTGAGCTCTGGGAAAAGGTGCCTGTGGTGGATGCTTCAGTGGCACGTTTATCCAAAGCTACGGTATTGCCTGTACAGGGCGGTGCAGCTTTTAAAGATTCTGTGGATAAAAAGCTGGAGGGAAACCTCAAGGCTATTTTTGAAGGGGTGGGGTTTACCCTACGTCCCCTTATTGCTTCAGCCTGGGTCTCTAAGGCCATGATAGAGTGGGCTGGTGAATTATGCACCATGCTGCAGGCTGACCCTGGTGCTTTGCTTATAGCAGAAAAGATTAAGGCCACTGCAGAATATGCGGTGGAAGCAGAGGAGGAAGCTCTTAAGATGGCTACCAGAGTGTCCGCAGTCTCTATTAATGCCAGGAGAGTGCTCTGGCTTAAGGCCTGGGAAGCGGACAATGAGTCCAAGAAGGCCCTAGAAATGTTAGCTTTCAAGGGAAAGTTACTTTTTGGTTCTGAGCTAGAGGAGATTATAAAACAAGCCACGGGTGGCAAGAGTACATTTCTGCCGGCTTCCTCAGCAAAGCAGACATCCAGATTCGCTGCTTTTAGGCCGTCCTTTCGGCCCTCCCCTAGAGGTGGTGCGTCCTTTCGAGGACAGTCTTTCAGGGGAAAGTTTCAGTCCTCTAGGGGCAAAACTCAAAGGTCCAAGTTTGGCTCCTTCCATAAGAAGCCTGCCTCCAAAGGAGAAGACAAACCCTCCGCATGACTGTCAGGGGATGGGCCCGACAGTGATTAAGGTGGGGGGGCGTCTCACACACTTCAGGGACGCATGGGCTTCTCTAGACCAGGATGCCTGGGTTTTAGATGTTATAACCCAGGGTTACAAAATCCCTTTCAGAGGGTTGCCTCCGAAGAGGTTCATCCCCACATCCTTGCCGAAACAGGCGCTCCTTCGCACAGCTCTTATGAGAGCGGCTCATTCCCTTGTGGAAAAAGGGGTGGTTATTCCGGTTCCCAGGGCAGAGTGGAAGAAAGGCTTTTACTCCACGCTGTTCCTGGTGCCCAAACCAGACGGGTCTTTCAGACCAATACTAAACTTAAAAGCCTTAAATGTCCATCTATGGGTAGACCATTTCAAAATGGAGTCTTTAAGGTCAGTACTCCTGAGTCTGGACCAGGGAGAATTTTTGGCGTCCATGGATGTCCAGGACGCATATCTGCACGACCCCATTCACCCGGAACATCAGACCCTGTTGAGGTTTGCTATAGGAGACCTGCATTTACAATTCCGTGCGTTACCCTTTGGGCTGGCAACCGCACCAAGGGTATTCACCAAAATAATGTCAGTGATGGCGGCGGTGTTGAGGCTCAGGGGAATCACAGTAATACCCTATTTGGACGATCTCCTGTTCAAAGCAGAGTCAGCAGCCATGCTTCAGGGTCACTTGGCAGAGGCCATCAGTTTTTTACAAGTTCACGGCTGGATTTTAAATTTGCAAAAATCTCAGTTGGTACCATCACAGAGGCTCCAATTCTTGGGGGTCATTCTGGATACCCATCTCCACCGGGTATTTCTCCCGGAGGTAAAGGCCAGGGACCTGGTCACCTTAGTCCAGGAGATCCTCAGGGCTCCGAGCATCTCAGTGTGGAGGTGTCTCAAGCTCCTAGGAAAAATTGTGGCGTCATTCGAGACGCTTCATTATGCCAGGTTCCATTCTCGGGTGTTCCAATGGAACATTTTGTCAGCTTGGTCAGGGAACACTCTGACAATGAAGTCGGAGATGATAGTGCTGTCTTCGGACACTCTAGACTCCTTGAAATGGTGGACAGAAGTGGATTCCCTTCAGTGGGGCCGGTCATTACAAACCTGGGACTGGTTGGTAGTAACTACCGACGCCAGCCTAAGGGGCTGGGGGGCAGTAGTCCGGGATCTCAGGCTGCAGGGGCTGTGGACGCCAGAGGAGTCTGTATTGCCAATAAACATCTTGGAGTTGAGAGCTGTCTGGAAAGTGATTTCCTTGGCGGGAGACAGGTTACGGAACCTCCCTTTGAGGATTCAGACAGACAATGCCACAGCTGTGGCGTATCTGAATCACCAGGGAGGTACGCGCAGCAAATTGGCCATGTGGGAGGTGTCCAGAATCTTCCTATGGGCGGAACAGAATGTTCCAGCTGTATCGGCTATATTCATTCCAGGAGTAGAGAATATAGAAGCAGACTTCCTGAGCAGGGAGGAGCTCAAGGAAGGGGAATGGAGCCTACATCCTCAGGTGTTTCAACAGATCACTTGGAAGTGGGGAACTCCGCATGTGGACCTGATGGCATCCAGGTTCAATCATCAAGTGCCCAGGTTCTATTCCAGAACGAGGGATCCACTAGCGGAGGCAGTGGATGCCATGACTACTCAATGGCAGGGAGATCTTCTTTATGCATTCCCTCCAGTACCAATGTTAGCGAGACTTTTGAAAAGAATACAGGAACAGAAGGTTCCGGTGATCCTTGTGGCCCCAGATTGGCCAAGGAGGTCCTGGTACTCGAGACTTCAGAGGTTGTCTGTGGACTAATGGCGTCTGCCTCCGAGATCAGATCTGCTAAGACAAGGACCATTCAATCACCTGGATTTCGATCGATTGATTTTGACGGCCTGGCTATTGAAGCCGCCATTTTGAAAAGAAAAGGATTTTCTGAGGCAGTAGTACAGACTATGATAAAAGCCAGGAAAGCTGTATCCTCGGCAAATTATTATAGAGTCTGGAAGACGTACATCAGATGGTGTGAGAGACGAAAGGCTCACACATCTCACTTCAAGCTATCAAGAATGTTGGAATTCTTACAGGATGGGTTTTCATCGGGCCTAAGCCTTCAATCATTGAAGGTGCAGATTTCGGCCTTGTCCATCTATTTCCAGAAAAGGATAGCTATTTTGCCGGAGATTCAAACCTTTTTACAAGGGGTATCCAGATTGAAACCCCCTTACAAGCAACCAGTAGCGCCTTGGGATCTGTCACTGGTTTTGTATTGCCTTCAGAAGGCACCATTTGAACCTTTAAGGTCGGCTGACTTAAGTTTCTCACGTGGAAGCTAGTGTTTTTGTTAGCAGTAGCATCTGCTAAAAGAGTGTCAGAGTTGGGAGCCTTGTCATGCAAATCTCCCTTCATAATTTTTCATGATGACAGGGCTGTTCTGAGAACAGTGCCTCAGTTTTTACCGAAGGTAGTCTCTGCCTTCCATTTAAATCAGGAGATAGTTCTACCTGTGTTTCAACCCCCAGAGGGTTCTAAGAAAGGGGACAAGTTGAAGACTTTGGATGTTGTGCGTGCTTTACGCATATATGTGGACAGAGTGAAGAGTGTCAGAAAGACTGACACATTATTGGTACTGTATGACGTACACAAAATTGGTTGGCCTGCATCTAAGCAGACTATTGCTAGGTGGTTGCGATCTGTGATAGCCTTTGCATACACCAAAGTGGGTAGGTCTGTACCGGCCAGAATTAATGCGCATACCACCAGGTCAGTTGCCACCTCTTGGGCGGTTCGACATGGGGCCACAGCTGAGCAGGTTTGCAGAGCTGCCACTTGGTCATCTGTTCACACATTTGCCAAATTCTATAGATTCCATGAGTTCGCGTCGGAGGACGCATCATTCGGGCGAGCAGTGCTGAGAGCTGCAGACCTGAGCGTACCCACCCAAAGGACCGGCTCTGGAACGTCCCAGTGTTGAGCTGTGTCACCAGGACCATTGAAAGAGAAAAAGGGATTTTTGTAAGAACTTACCGTTCGAATCCCTTTCTCTGATATGGTCCTGGTGACACAGCGATCCCTCCCTTACGCTCAGTAAGTATGCCAGAAGTTTCATGATGTTCATGTTAAAATGGTTAAAAGTTAACAGTTGCTGTTATAAAATGTGCATATAATATGTGCAGGCGTTTGTACTGAGTTAATGTATTCCAGTGGCTTTGAAAGATTGAACTGAAGAGTCCGGGATGCAGTAGGGGAGGAGCCTACCCTCTAAAGCTTTAGGATAGGTGCCTGGCTCCTTCGGACCCTCCTACATCCCAGTGTTGAGCTGTGTCACCAGGACCATATCAGAGAAAGGGATTCGAACGGTAAGTTCTTACAAAAATCCCTTTATAGAAATATATCTTGCAATAAACATTTAAACACATATACGCCCATGACACCCCCCCTCCTCCCCTCCCCTCAGCAGATCACCGGGCAAAATTCAAATACCGACGTGGCTCTTTAGCTGTTGTGAAACTACAAGTCCCATCATGCATTGCCACAGTTTTAGCATTCCCTTATAGCAAATCTGTAGCTAGGCATACTGGGACTTGTAGTTTTACAACAGCCCAGTCTAGTGTGTACCCAGCCTAACACTCTGCACCTTGTATATCCTGTCCTTTGATACAAAAAATTACATATGAAGCCCCTAACCAGAGGGGTTCCCCTCTTGCTTCTGGTGGCCCCCTCTGTTTGGGGGCCGCCCCTTGCTCCTAGCAACAGCTTTCTGGTTGGGGACCACCCCTTCTGTCGGACTGTTCTTTTTTGGTAAAGATTGGTGTGAATAGTGCACTATTTTTCTTGGATGAGATGGCTGATGTCTAGGTATTTGAACCCAGTGCTGTGCTTTAAAAAAATAAACAAATAAATAAAAAATAGACTGTCAGAATTGGGAGAATAAATGCTGCTTTATATCTGTCAATGTTTGCAATGCTAATAGAAATGTTAAGCCAGTCCATTTACTATCACTGGACCTCTTTCTCAACAGGAGGGGTCAATGCAGTGTTACTCTGTGGGGACCTCCATGGAGGACTGAGGTGATCTTTTATTGATCCCTTTCCCCTCCTGGTAATCGGAGTTGACTTTGCTGCAGTAAAGGATAGTGGGCTTATAGTTCAATATATCAGGTAAAGCTGGCTATACATCTACATATTTATTGTTAGATCTGGCTGGTTTGACCAAAAACTTGGTAATGGATAAGAGCAAATGACAGTTGACCATTTGCTTTGAAATACTGGAAAACTGAAAAAGGGTCATACAGATATTACCAGGTTTTTGTTTTTTGACATTATACCTGTAGTTAAAGTCATTGTCTCTCTCAAGCCTGGGGTTTGCTCTGTACAGTAGGTGTGTTTGTGCGGTGTCTTGCTAAACACTTGCCAACTGGCTTTTCCCAAAGTATAGCCTCTTTGAATCTGGGGTCTCTTAGGCTGCATAGTGTTGTATTGTTTTTTGCTGACAGATGCTGGTAGCCAGCTTGCTTGACTTGATGCAGCTCCCTGTGAAGTCTTTCACTGACACCACTGTTGATTTGTCTGTATAATTCTCATTGCTTTTTTTTTCTATTATGACCTCAGACTCCTTTTTCCTTTCGGCCTATAAGCTGATTGCCTTGTTTACTCTCACTGATTTGCATATGATGACATCCTCTCATTGCTGATTGGCTGTATTATTTTCATTGTTAGTTGCATATTACAATTTCCCTGACACCACTGCATATTGGCAGTATCATATTAATTTAGCAATTTATGACATACGGGGCCTCCCGCCACAGCGCAGTCACTCTGTGTGTCCAGTATCCAGGCAGCACCCAGCTGCCGCAGTTGGGACACCTCTCTTCCTCTCCTGTCTGCCAAGGGATACATGCCGACGCTGTCCCTCTTCCAGCCTGTCGGCGCTGCAAAAAATCTATGTTGTGGCAGGCAGCCTCCCACAGCAATTAATTGCCGGGTGCGGCACCTTGCAAAACAAGCTTAGAGGGAACACTAGCTGCAGCGCTGTGCTCCCTGTCAGACACTAGGGTACTTGTTTCCTAGCACGGCGTCTGCGATTTTGATTGTATCTATCGGGTCCTAAAAATCGCATTGCATGCAACCAAATCGCATGCGATGCGATCGATGAGATTTTTACGTCGGAACCAATGTAAAATGGTCCCTGAGACCCGATTTTACATTGGGCCCAATGTTAAATGCCCCCCAGACCCCAATTTTCATTGTATACCATGCCCCCCCTTTGTTAACGCCACCCCATGATGAACGCCAACCCGAAGTGTGGCGAGCGGCGGCGGTACGCGTCCTACGACCTTTTCATACCCCCACTATCCACGTCGGCGTGGAGTTGATTGTATATAGTGTGGCGAGCGCACGTGCATTACTTCACAGGTATTACGCGTGCGCTCCCAACGCTTCGGGCTCGGTGGCTCGCTGCACTTGCCACACTATATAAAATCAACTCCACGCCGACATGGATAGTGGGGGTATGAAAAGGTCGGAGGACTCGTACCGCCGCCCCTCGCGGGCTCGCTGCGCTCGCCACACTTCGGGTTGGCGTTCATCATGGAGTGGCCCATTTAACATTGTTCCCTATGTAAAATCGCATCGGTCGCATCGCATGCCTTAACTTAAGCCACGCGATTTTTTTAATTGTCGGGGGAAAAGGCTAAAAATAGCCCTGAAATCGCGTCGGACGTGTCCTAGCACGGCGCACATCGCAGGTGATCGCATACCTTAACTTAAGGTATGCGATCACCTGTGATGTGCGCCGTGCTAGGAAACAAGTACCGACACTAGCATTCAGATAAGACCTCCTAGCATCGGTGTCCTCCAAGAGTTCTTGGCAATGAGCATTCACCCCTTGGCACTGAGCACTGACCCTTTGGTTGTACTGTATGCAGCAGCTGGATTGTTCAACTGATTTTGTGCACATTGTGAGTACATTGTGTCTATAAACCACCAATTCTGCTTCCAGAGTTTAAGGGAAATCTGGACACAATCATGATTGTGAGCAAAGAAATAATTTCACTTATGGTGCTGCAAATACTCCAGCAGCAATAGACTATATATGTGGTCACCGGACCACAGACAAACACAATAACACAAAAAGGTATAGTCTCACTTGCGCTCAGGTTATTGTTCCAACACATATAGTGGATCCATACGATTTCCTCCTTCCCCTCCAATCCAAATGTAATAGTATGTGGAAACAAGCAAAATAACACAATAATGTAATATTGCAACACTATAAAAGTTCTCTTTTCCCTTGGTGTTTAGAGTTCTATGGAAAAGGTGCTCCCAAAGTTTCCCAGAGGTCCAGGGGATGTTGAGGGTCACCTCACTCGTGCATATGTAAATCACGCTTACATGTATGCTTACATGAACAAGCCGTGGAACCTCGTATAAAGGTTTCTTTCAAAGGAAGGGCTCACCATCCAGTTCCAAACTCAATTTTATTATTTTAAAAGACAGTATGAACGCCGGAAACATCCCAAAAAAAGTTTTTGCTGGAGTTTGTGACACACATGGAGGGAGTTGCACATGTCAGTCCCCCACGCTACAAGACACCAGTAATTCGATTTGACACAATTCTTGAAAAAGGCATTGCATGGATGCCGAAACGCGTTTAATAACCAAGTGTCTATTTTTAACATATTTTGACAGTAGTTGTGGACCGGACTCTCCACAGTAGTGTGTGGCCATTGCTTATACCCGGGTTACATCTAGTTTGGTGCACATGCTGATGTGAGCAGGTCTTTCTGATTTATAACCAGCTTGAGTCTAAAGGGCAGCAGCTGGCATTCATTGTCTTGTCTGCTTATTGCTGCATGATAAGGCCAGGTTGCACTCAGCCAACTGCACATGTGAGTAGTTACTTTTAGGACATACCTGACCTGGCACAAGAGATTTCTATCTCTTTGAACTATTTTAAAAGCACCTGGTATGAAGTCAATCCGCAACAGACAAGTTCAACAAACCGCCATCTCTGGGCTTCAGGCAATTGACACTGATTGGTTTCTTTTATGTTGTTATAGATTCCTTGGTGTGTCAATGCTAGTCAAGTACAGTGAGAATGGAAAAATAATCTGTACCAATGCCATATTATTGATTTATGTACGACTTGAATACAGTTATGTAATTAGAGGGTCTTGTTACCTTATTTATGGATCCATCTTTGCATATTAGCTCAATATACAGACCATACATTACTAACTTTTAAAGCAGTTTGTACAGGTTTGCAAAGAGTTTGTGGACCGCATTGTGCAGAGAAATATGAGGCCAGAGTAATTGCATAAACTTATAATAATGTACAACAGCGCTGTTGCTATACTGACGTATGAAATATATTTGGATACAGCTCGGTATAACAAAATAGTTTTATTAAAGAATAAATATGGATAACAATAAAAAATGTATGCATCAATTGGCTAATAAAAAACACACTAGAAAAGCCTTAATTAACTTTGTGAGCTTTAGTTGGTATATTGCACCGCCAAAGGGCCTGGTCAGGATAAATAAAGGATAGATGTCCCGCTCTAATATCCAGCTTTATGGGTTTGTATCCAGGTGGAATTGTATCTGTATTAAAACTTTGCTTGAAATAATGTAAGGAGTCCACAGGGCAGGCAATGGTGGAATAAAATAACTCCCTCGCTGAATGCAGGTGACTGTACCTGGAAGAGTCCCCTTAGATGTGCTGGTCCAGAAACATATTCTCATAAAGTCCTGAATATGCAGTAAGGATCCCATTTGGAGATAAATGACAAGCTCATATAAGGCTACAGCAGGCTCAACACATTTCATCAGGAGCAGAATGAATCCCTAGTGACTTGCGGCCTCTATAAATACCCCTGAATTGATTGCATAATTAATCACAGGTGTCCCTAGCCGTATATAAATAAACCTAAAATAAGATAAAAAAATGTATGCACAGAAGATCACATACAGATGTAGCCAGCCTCATTGTGCCCGCCAGTGTGATATAGCCATAGCGCTGGCTGGGGTTGTGGCCGGCGGACATGTGAGCGTCTCATTGCTGAGAATGGAGTGCGTGAGCCCCATTATGGCGGACTGGGCGGTGGCGCACACTGGCGGATGGCGATCTGTATATAGTAATTGTTCATCAGTTTCCAAAATGTTTATAAGCTCATGGAACTGAGTGTAAAACTCCAAAATTGTTATTTAATATAAACAAACGGTTATGTGACTGGAGCAGACCGTGTGATCGGATCCCTGTTTTGAAATTCATAAGAACAAACTAAATTTCTTTACCTGCTTTTTACTGAAAAGTTAATATATCCAAAGTGGGACCTTACCTGCCTATCTTATGAAACTAGTGTGTGTCGATGTCTTCCTTTCTGTAAATAATCTCCGCCGTGATCTCCGCACCAGGAGAAAATGGGACTGCCGTTCTAGCCAACCATGGAACCGATCATGGTTGGCGGAAGTGATTACTTTGCAGCCGACTGTGACATTATGATGGTGCTTGGTGGGACTGCTATGCTATTACTGGTGCCTGTCCTTGTGTTTCCCTCTTATGTACCTATAGATTGTAAGCTTGCAGCAGGGCCCTCCTACCTCAAAGTCTGTCTATTGTAAAGCGCAACAGAATCTGCTGCGCTATATAAGAAACAAAATAAATAATTATGTTGTGCGGGAGTTGATGGAACCACCTTTGAATCCAGCTAGCCGTAGTTGGTGGAGATGGATAGTTAATAGCTTATCACCCTGGTTGGCGGAAGTTGGTCTAAAATCCCATTATAGCCCATATTGGTTGGCAGAAGTAAACCGCAGATCACCTACAGTATATAGATTCCCTGCTTTGATAAATATCATTAATTTGGAGGAAACTTCAACAACCATCCATATATGTTATGAAATTAGCGGGGGTTGAGGGGGGGAGGGTATGTAAAGAACAAATAGGGAACACTGTGCTGTTTAATATAGGATTATGCCAACACTCGTGTATATGAGGTGAATAGAGTGAAAATTTAGTCCAGCTTCAGATATGTCTGCGTAGTGGATGGGGCCTGGTTTATCTGTCTGGTGGGAATAGAAATCTGGCAATGTATGGGACCATCATATAACTGTTATAGCTTTGAACGTTCTGGCGTGATGTAAATTCTGTAGAACTAGCATGGCTAGTGTGAGTGACCTCCAGATGTTTTTTTTCCTATGTATGTTTTTTCCTATGTATGCACTGCATTGTAAAGTTATGAGTGCTTGAGGAAAGTATGCAAAGCTTTATTTTACTACTGTGAAACTAAATCTAAATTTACAGGAAGCAAATGCTAACCATTCTCTATTTCATTTGCAGGTTTTGGAAGAAAAGATGTTGTGGAGCATCTGCTGCAGACGGGAGCTAACGTTCACGCTAGAGATGATGGTGGTCTTATTCCACTACATAATGCCTGTTCATTTGGACACGCTGAGGTAGTCACCCTGCTGCTTTGCCAAGGAGCTGACCCCAATGCCAGAGACAATTGGAACTATACTCCACTACATGAAGCGGCTATTAAAGGAAAGATAGATGTTTGCATAGGTGAGTGTGCATGTTGTATACGAGGGAGCAGCTTTCAAAAGAATAATCTTTCTCTTCATGACATCTTCGCAGTTTAGCATTTTCTTGGCTCTTAAATGGGAAGTGTAATAGAAGTGTTAGAATGTCACAAGTAAAAGGGCATCATTGTGTCCTAAAAATGTTATACAGTTGCCATTTTTACTCTTACCTTTCCCATAATCACTGCTTCCCTACTTATAATCAGAATGTTTGATAAGTTAGAAATGTCACAAAATGGCATAAATGGATGTTAAAAAATATTTAACAATCAAGATTCAGAACACGCACTAGTTGTATGGACATGGTCATTTAAAACTGTAACTAATACCCACAGATTGTGGTGGTTCTTTGAGCACTTGCTGGCTTAAGTATACAACTTGAAATATAAAAATCAGACCTATCAAGAAACTAATCTTAAGTCTTAAGGGGTGTACACACACTTCGATTTTGACAGTTTTTGGATTTGGTTTATAGAAGCAAAATCAAATCGAAATCAAATGGTTTTTAAGGCACTTTTGATCTGCATTTGATTTGATGCGCGCTCCAGTTTTCTCTATATCGAAAAGAAAAATAGACTCTGCAGGCAAGGAAATATCAAAAACTATCCAGTAAATCGAATGTGTACACTGTACCATGAATGTAATTCGAATTCAATATAGAAATCGATATTTAATGCAAAAGTGCAGATCGAATGTGAAAGCAAAGGCCAAATCGAAAATGGGTGAAATAGGGTAAATTGAAAGCAAATCGAATCAAAAGTAGAGCCCAAATTGCGAGTGAAAGACAGCAGGTCCGATGTGACCACGCATAGCACCGAAGCCTATGAGTTGCACTGGTTGCACAAACAATCTTGGATTACTTGTGAGCCGGGCAGGCTTGGCTGGGATCGCATGCAATAAATTCTTCTACCCGGAACCTTCCCTTTGGGTTAAGGGGGGATTGTGGGCGAGGGGAGAAGTTGCCCCAATGTATGGGAACCTTAAGAGTAGACCTAAGGTGATAGGAAGTGGATATTGTGTTCCCGCTAGAATATGATGCAGCAGGGTGCTGGGGTTGGCATACATAGGGGCATGGCCTGGCTGATGTCACCATTGGGGATGGTCCAGAACATCTACATCACTGATGGGGGTGTGACCAGTACCTACAGAGGTGCAGTGCTTCCCCCAAGCTTATGTGAATGGATGTCGTGTGCATTCCCATCGCAACAACAAAACAGAGGGCCGGCTGTTGAGCAGGGTGTCGTTAATGGAGCAGGGTACATTTTGCTTTTTAAACACCAGGCAGGATTTCGATATCCCTGCTAAAACAGCCTAACTTAAACACTAGGATATATGGGAGATATTCCCTATTTGTCTTTGGATGTTTCTGTCCAATCCTTCTGAACAAGATGTTATAAACTGGCTAGTTACGTATATAGGTAGACTGATTGGGAAAGAATGGTCCTATTTCCATCAATTAAAGAGAGAAGCTGCTTATTTCCGGGAAGTGGGACATGGGACGTTGATGAGGAAATTTAAATTCCATAGCTTGTCAAAGACACATTGAAGACTCCTCATATCTAGTAGGCTTTAAGATTAAAGTCATGCAGCTATAACATATTGGCTTTACTTTTTGCACTTTATGTAGATTTTTAAGTCATTATTTTATGTAATACTGTATATTATGTTTGTGTAAGACAAATGACTACTGTATGTTTATTAAAGCATGATATTTGGATTCTCCTGTATATTTATTTTACCCTGGCAACATTTAGCAATTCGTATATTCTTCAGATAGGAAATTGCCAGAAACAGTCCTTCAAGTGCAGGAACTTTCAGCGGTTTCCTCCTTAAGAAACTACTGTGGATGAAATCAGTATAACAATGTGTTCAACTCACTGATTGGGGAATGTATATGGCCCATGATGGCTTCATGTGGAAAATGTGTCCCACCCGTTGAGCTGCATTCACCAGACTTCCTTCCTTGCACATCTATTGAAGTATACTGTAGAGAAAATAGCCTGCATTACTGTGTGTGTGTGTGTCCCATGTTGGCAGTTGTGGACTGTGCAGGTCTCTATAGCAGGCACACATTTGTTGTAGGTTTATTTAATGTGAATTTTACTGTAGACATGTTGTGAATCTTTCCATATATTTTTCAGAACTTTATTTCATCTTGCATAATGTACTTCCAATGCTTGTTGCATTTGACATTAATACTGTAATGGGTCCTACACACTTATCGATGTGTGTAGACGAGCATTCTGAGCGATGCTTGATTGATCGGATCGCTCAGCACACAGTAACCACTAACACTAACCAGCATGCGCGTTATTAATTGGTGGGAGATATCGACGCGCATCGATATCGCTAGCTGAGCGATGTAGTTTAAAGTAAAATCACTCAGAAAGTGCCTGTATATCACTACGTGTGTAGGCCCCATTAGTCTTATTTGCAAACACAACCAAGGAGTTAATCATGGACTAAACTAGTGGCCAATTCAATTTACGGTACTTGTGTAGGTTCACCGCGCCACTAGATCGCATGCGATTTGACATCCGATATCGCATGCGATTTACTATCCATTTCATTACCCCACTATCCAAGTGGGCATAGAGTTGACTTTATATAGCGTGGCAAGCGGACACGGAATGTATTTGATGGAATTGCATGCAAATGGCATGCGATATCGTCAGTTGCTTTGAAACAACATCTGTGTCCCCTCGCGGGGCTCGCCACGCATTGGGATTGGTGGCTCGCTGCGCTCGCCACACTATATAAAATCAACTCTATGCCCACTTGGATAGTGGGGCATGCGATCTAGTGGCGCCGTGAAACTACACAAGTACCCAATTTACCATAAGCCCTATATCCCATGATAAGCCCCTCCGCTACCACGCGGTAAAGCATAGGTTCTGGGCTATATGTCCAGCACTACTATTACCATGCATAGTGGTGTTTTATTTATAAGGCGCCACTTGTGGTTCGCAGCTCTGTACATATAGCACATATTAGAACAATACAGTGTACACTGTACTAAACATAACAGTATCTGAAGAACAAAAACAGCACAGTTAACAATTAGCAACACAATTCTTGTCTTACAGCGGAACACTTTCTTATATGCATAACGTGTTTACATGGCAACCAGAAGCTATCCATCTATCTGGCAGCAATGAATAGACCTGTGTATTAATGCAAACAGCTGTGTACTGGCAGGAGTGTGCTCAGTATGCCACTATCACACAGTGCACTTTCCCTGAATGGTCACATGAGTTCAGCATTACAAGAACCTCTGCCAAAAGCTAATTCAGATGATCCTGTAGCATTTTTGGATGCGGAACAGGCATAGGGCCTTATTCAGATCTGAGCTCAGTACAATTTTTTTCTTAAAATCGGCAAAACCATGTGCACTGCAGGTGGGCAGATGTAACATGTATAGAGTTCGATTTGGTGGAGTTATTTTGTTTCTGTGCAGGTTAAATACTGGCTGCATTATTTTTACACCGCAATTTAGGTTTCAGTTTCAACACACCCACCCAAATTTAACTCTCTCTGCATATGTTACATCTGCCCCACCTGCAGTGCACATGGTTTTGCCCATTTTGAGAACAAATTTGTACTGCGATCAGATCTGAATGAGGGCCATAGTGCATTGCAGGATTTACCCACTAATTGTACATGCCTTAATAATAGCACAGCTGTGGTAAAAGCTAGGAGGTCATATTTTTTTTCAATTTATTTATTTTTTACATTGTATGAAGGCCATTTTTTAACAATTTTCAGGTTTTGTAAAATCCTTATCTGTAATATAATTTGACTTCTTTTTACATTTGCACCTCCGCCTCTTGATTTAAATGATTTGTCTGAATTATGCCCCTAGCTTTCTGTGCATTCATATATCTAGAATCCGACCTGCTCTGTATTAGAGTAATCCTCCAATATTAAACTGCACGTAATCTGCCTAAATCATTTGGATGCATGAGATGCAATTTTCTGGTGGGGGTTGTGAAAATACATGATCTTTTTGGCAATTTAGAACAATAATCATGTGGTTGCTGATACAAGAGTGTTCTTCGCTGCCAAACTGGAGCAGTGTCGTAGCATATAGGAGTAACGCTGCACAATGAAATTAATCTTGATAAAGAAATACAACAAAACTTCTCTTCAGAGAATTTTACTTGCTGGAAACAATGTATTTTCAGGTAAGGGAGACTTTACCCAAACAGTGGCTGTGTTTTAATTCTCTAAATCTATTCCAAACGTGCATTCCTTGTTTTTATATACAATTATTTCATATATTTGTAGTTCAACACATTTGTGATTGTTTTAAATAAAAAATAGAATACTTATTCTGTTTTATGTGTCTCTGTTGAAGGGATGGTGTTCTAGTTTACTGTATATGTTAAATCCTGATTAGTGGGATGTTGGATACAGTGCATAATGCAACACTTTTTTACATCTGTTTCCGAAATACAGAACACGTTTAGATGCACAGCATACACGCTATCTGATTCCTATGAGTTTATTATTTTTTTTTTTTTACAGTATTTTACCAGCTTTGCTTTTTTCAAGTAGAAGGTTATGTTTTGTATTATAGTGTAGTTGTTCTAGAGTAGTACTGTCATACATAATGGATAGCATCCTTTACAACAGCTAGTTCTGGCACGTATTTTTCACCTTGGTGGCCAGGATGATTGGAGAGGAGAGTGGATGCAGGTGATGGGTAATAATTTTCTTGAAAATGTTGTTTTATTTTGATGGGTGAAGGTGCTATGACCTAGGGATGTTTTCAATGTTGTTAGAATGTTTGTAGGTGTGCTAAATGATCTATATACTGTGTGTGTGTGTGTGTGTGTGTGTGTGTGTGTATATGTGGCTGTGGAAAAACATATGTGACTAGTAATTAGCCACATATATAGCCTAAGGAGCGATGCCCATCTCTGTTTCTGTGCATTACCATGGGGAGGGCATCTGTTAGGTCCATATATATTTAAACTTTGACACAATTATTGTTTTATATAATGAATATAGTTTAGTGTCCAAATTTTGGAGGAAGACATGACCAATTACTGCTTTTTAACCCCTTCCTGACAGAGCCAGTTTTTGCGTTCCTGACAGAGCCCTTTTTTTCAAATCTGACATGTATCACTTAAGTGGGGATAACTTTTTTTTGCTTTTACTTATCCCAGTGATTTTGAGATTGTTTTTTCGTGACACATTGTACTTCAAATTAGTGGTAAATTTGGGTCGATACAGTCTGTGTTTTTTTGTGAAAAATACCAAAATGTCGTAAAAAAATGGAAAATTTAGCAATTTGCTAAATGTTAAATTTTCTGCTTGTGAGACAAATAATCATACCACTCAAAATAGTTAATAACTAACATAGACCATATGTCTACTTTATGTTTCCATCATTATTTCAACTTCCTTTTAATTTTTTTGGACACTAGGAGGCTTACAATATGAATAGCAAATTCTCAAATTTTCAAGAAAATTTCAAACACTGATTTTTTTAGGGACCAGTTCAGTTCTGATGTGACTTTGAGGGACTTGTATGTGAGACACCCCCATAAATGATGCCATTTCAAAAACTGCACCCCTCACAGTATTCAAAACAGCATTTTGGAAGTTTGTTAACCCTTTAGGTGTTTCACAGGAATTAAAACAAAGTGTAGGTGAAATTTCAAAATTTTTTTTTTTTTGCAGATTTGCAATTTTAATACATTTTTCTAAGGAACACAGTACATTTTACTAGAGAAATGTGACTAAAAATTGATTCCCCCAATTCTTTTGTTTTCATAAATATCCTATATGTGGCCCTAGTGTGCACGTTGACCAAACCACAGGCTTCATAATAGAAGGAGCACCTACTTGATTTTGGAGCCTCCTTTTTATGAGATTATTTTTTAGGCACCATGTAGGTTTCTAGGCACCATAAGATGCTAAAAGTTAGGAACCCCCCCACAAGTGACCCCATTTTGCAAACTACACCCCTCAGGGAATTCATCTAGGGGTATAGTGTACGTTTCAAACCCCCAGGGGTTTCACCAATTGTGGTACAACTGGGCAGTGAAAATTAAAAATTAAATTTTTTACACAAAAATGCAGTTCTGGCTAAAAATTTTTCATTTTCAGAAGGTATGAAGGAGAAAAAGCACCCCAAAATCTGTGCCCCAATTTCTCCCGAGTACGGCAATGCCTCACATGTGACCAAAAAATACCATTTGGGTGCATGGCAGGACTCAGAAGGGAAGGAGTGATTTTTGGATTTTGCAGCTCAGATTCTGGTGGAATTTTGGTGGGTGCTATGTCGCATTACCAAGACCCCCCAAGCACCAATACAGTGGAACCCCCCCACAAGTGACCCCATTTTGCAAACTATACCCCTCAGGGAATTCATCTAGGGGTATAGTGTACATTTCAAACCCCCAGGGGTTTCACCAATTTTGATACAACTGGGCAGTGAAAATGAAAAATTAAATTTTTTTACACAAAAATGCAGTTCTGGCTCAACATTTTTCATTTTCAGAAGGTATGAAGGAGAAAAAGCACCCCAAAATCTGTGCCCCAATTTCTCCCGAGTACGGCAATGCCTCACATGTGACCAAAAAATACCATTTGGGTGCATGGCAGGACTCGGAAGGGAAGGAGTGATTTTTGGATTTTGCAGCTCAGATTCTGGTGGAATTTTGGTGGGTGCTATGTCGCATTACCAAGACCCCCCAAGCACCAATACAGTGGAACCCCCCCACAAGTGACCCCATTTTGCAAACTATACCCCTCAGGGAATTCATCTAGGGGTATAGTGTACATTTCAAACCCCCAGGGGTTTCACCAATTTTGATACAACTGGGCAGTGAAAATGAAAAATTAAATTTTTTTACACAAAAATGCAGTTCTGGCTCAACATTTTTCATTTTCAGAAGGTATGAAGGAGAAAAAGCACCCCAAAATCTGTGCCCCAATTTCTCCCGAGTACGGCAATGCCTCATGTGTGACCAAAAAGTGTTAGGACTCAGAAGGGAAGGAGTGATATTTGGATTTTGCAGCACAAATTCTGGTGGAATGTTGGTGGGTGCTATGTCGCATTAGCAAGACCCCCAAAGCACCAATACAGTGGAACCACCCCACAAGTGACCCCATTTTGCAAACTACACCCCTCAGGGAATTCATCTAGGGGTATAGTGTACATTTCAAACCCCCAGGGGTTTCACCAATTTTGATACAACTGGGCAGTGAAAATGAAAAATTATATATTTTTACACAAAAATGCAGTTCTGGCTCAAAATTTTTCATTTTCAGAAGGTATGAAGGAGAAAAAGCACCCCAAAATCTGTGCCCCAATTTCTCCCGAGTATGGCAATGCCTCATATGTGACCAAAAAATACCAGTTGGGTGCATGGCAGGACTCAGAAGGGAAGGAGTGATTTTTGGATTTTGCAGCTCAGATTCTGGTGGAATGTTGGTGGGTGCTATGTGGCATTAGCAAGACCCCCGAAGCACGGTGAAATGATGAACCTAATAATCCATAGATGTGTGGTATATTTTAAAACACTCCTTTATACATAGGCCGGGTTTGTCGGGGCAAGTTTCACAGTGGAAAATAGTTTCCTTTCTTATTCCCTTTTTATAGCAAACTTTGCACCTTTTTTGTGTCCTGCCCTTTCTTGCAGTGGAGGGGATTTCGTTCGGAAAATGCTGCCCTGGTACAATACGGGGGCCCTCTGCCTGCTGGTTCCCAAATACTAGGCCCTTTATGACTTCCTCTTGAAAGTGCATAAATGTCCCCCTCTGGCCGGTAGAACGGAATAGCACGTAAGCGTTATACAGTGCCATCTGGATGATATACACGGCCAGCTTCTTGTACCAGATTTTTGTTTTCCGCAGGGCACTGTACGGCTTCAGTACCTGATCTGAAAGATCCACTCCGCCCATGTACCTATTGTAATCCAGGATACAATTAGGTTTTGAGGTGTGGGTACTGTTACCTCGTACAGGGACGGAGGTGGTACTGTCTCCGTGAATTGTTGTCAGTATAAGGACATCCCTCTTCTCCTTATATTTGACCAACAACATATTTTCGGTGCATATTCCCCTGCTTTCACCCCTTCTCATTACTTGGGCAATGTGCGTTTTTGGGAGGCCTCTTTGGTTCTTGCGCACAGTACCGCAAGCTGCTGTACCTCTTGAACCAAGGGCCTTAAACAGGGGGATGCTAGTGTAAAAGTTATCCACATAGAGGTGATAACCTTTATCCAGGAAGGGGTGCACTAAATCCCAGACAATTTTTCCACTAACACCTACGAGGGAGGGGGGGCATTCTGGTGGTTCAATTCTTGAATCCTTCCCTTCATATACCCTAAACCTGTGAGTGTACCCTGAGGTGCTTTCACACAGCTTATACATTTTTATGCCATACCTTGCCCTCTTACTGGGAAGGTACTGGCGGAATTTAACCCTTCCTTTAAAATGTATAAGGGACTCGTCTATGCAAATGAATTTATCTGGGATGTACATCTCTTCAAATTTGGCACTGAAATGATCAATGACCGGCCTGACTTTGAATAGCCGGTCAAAGGTGGGATCATCTCTGGGTGGGCACTGTGCATTATCGTTGTAATGCAAAAATTTAAGGATCGTCTCAAATCGAGCCCGGGGCATGGCCATACGGTAAAATGGGGTGCTGTACAGAACATCTGTACTCCAATATTGCCTAATTTCTGGCTTTTTTACTATGCCCATATGAAACACCAGACCCCAAAACGTCATCATCTCTACTGCATCTACAGGGGTCCACCTAGCAAATGATGACGTGGGGTTTTGAGCAATAAACTGCTGGGCATATAAATTAGTTTGGTCCACCATTAAATTTATAAAATCATCAGAGAAAAATAATTTGAAAAAGTCAATTTCTCTGAGACCTGTGGAATCAAATTGGATTCCTGGCATGGCCAAAAACTCAGGAACCTGGGGCTCAAAATTGTCTGGTGGTGGGGTCCATACGAGATCGGTTATTGGGGGGTGGGTCTCAGCTGCTCTACGGGGGCGTCTTTGAGGGGGTCCCTCATCACCAGAGGAGGAAGAGGAGCTTAAGACGAATCCTTCAAATTCCCCGCTTGCATCACTGGCTGTGTCAGAGTCAGAGGCAAGCATGGCATATGCCTCCTCCGCTGAATACATTCTTCTGGATGACATTTGGGATGACATTTGGAATGCCATTTTTATTTTTGTGTTACTGGTAGTGAAATGTTTCAACACGTGTATAGTGTAGGGGGGGGTACAAACTTTATTTCAACCCGGGGGGTGTGTAGTGT